>NC_134206.1:217145781-217452031 GCF_965140235.1 Caretta caretta
TATTAGAAATACAATGGTCACCTCTGAAAAGTCACCAGTTCCCAGCAGTTACACACACAGACACCTGCAATACAGCAGTGACTGCCCTGCCAACACTAGAGAAATGCTGCGATATCTCCAATACTCCTGGGTGGGAACCGATGGGAAATGGTGACTTTCTAATCATGACCCCAGTTGGTAGGTAGAACAGTAGAGTGACCATATTTTCTCAAAGGGAAAACGGAACACCGCACGGGGGGCCCAACCCCCAAACCTCCTTTCCTCTCCCCCCCCGCCACACGTGGGGCCAGCCTGAACGCACCCTGCCTCCCACCCGTGCGGGGTCAGTGCAAGGCCCCATTCTTCCATCCTGCGCGCACAGCGGCCGAAGACCCTTGCTGCCCTCCTGCGTTGGGCTAGCGTTGCCACTGTCCCCCCTCCCCCCACATGTTCCTCCGCACTCCGCTAGGGGGCGCATCCCATTTTTTTGGCAAAACTGTGCACGTGTCCAATTTGCTCTTCCCAACTCCTGATCCGTTGGCAAGAGGAAACGAGAGAAATGCCCAGTTTTGCCAAAACAGTCGGGATGGCCAGGGCAGGCTTAAAAAAGAGACTGTTCTGGCCAAAACGCGCTGTATGGGCACCCTATAGAAAAGACAGTGAGGGAGAGGCTCTATCATCCTCGGCTCTCTCCTCAAATGTCTGCCCCCTCCAGTAAATCCCCTGGTAACCAGGCTCACGTGAGCATTCCCGGACCAGACCTGAGCAGAGAACTCCCGCGTCCTCTTTGTGTCTGCAGTTGTGCTGGCCCCAGCCCCTGGAAGGACAGTCCCAAAGATCGGATTCGTTTCCAGAGCAGTTCACATCGTCCAGCCAGATCTGCCCGGATCCTTCCCCGTAATGAGCACAGACAGTTGCATTGATGGCGCGTCCACATCCCAGTTGTTTGCAAACGACATTGGAGTCTGACAGATCCCAGGAATCATCACAGACTGTCCCCCAGCTGCCATTGTAATACATCTCCACTCTCCCAGCACAGCGACCTGCCCCATTCACCAGTCTGATCCGCCGGCTCCCTGCAGGGATAGATCCCAGCTGTTAATATGCAATATGATGATTATTAAATAGCTTCCATGTAAATCAATGATGATGCTACAATGGCTGAGATATTGAAATGCTTTTTAAAATCTGTCTTTAACAAGAAACACAGAAACGGAGAAAAGCTGAGTAAGGAAATAAGGAATACTTCTTACAGAGCACTATTGATAAACAACATGTGAGTGTAAGGGCCTAATTCTGAATTCCTTACTCATCGGAGTAATCCTTAAGGGACTCATCATATGGGTCAGAGCTATTTGTGAGACTAAGCGTTAGCAGAAACAGCCCTTACTCAAAATCTTGAATATTCTCAAACAACTCTTAAAGGATAAGCATCAAGGTGTTCAAGGAATTATTAGGCAATTAATTTATCCAAAACCAAATATTCTTTTCAATTGTTACAGAATGGGGAGGGGGTGACACTGGCTGACCAGGTCATGCTAGAGTGTAGTTAGATCCGTTCACTTGTGTAGATTAAAGTAATGGTTAGATGTATACGTGTGTATTCAGATGTTTAAACTTTATGAAAACCAGTGGAATGTTATGGGTATTGTTTTTGCGTGTCTATTGCTGTCATAATGTAATGCCAAACATTTACATGATAAATACACGTGTAGCTAAATAACACATCAAATAAATTTTGTGAAATGGGGAGGATTTAAGGACTTTAACAGAAAATGCTAATTTCAAAGGAAATAGCCATTATGAATAAGGTCTGAGGTCAAAAATCTAAGTGCATTTCTCACTCCCTGTCATCAAAGGAAAAGCCCACATGGGTAGATTGTCAGCTTGTTTTCTGTGAGCTTATGTTCTTATGTGAGAAGAAGATATAAATATGGATTCAAAGAAAGATCCTGTATCTCTGGACTGTCTGGATTCTAACAGAGAAGAATAACTGAATGAGAAGACAGAGATCCCCAGAGTTATTTCTGGGTAGCCCTGTGTGATGGGGTGAGCTCCCCACACTAGCCTTGCAAGAGCTGGGTTGAGCCAGGTGGGCCCAATCAGCTAATTATGCTGCAAAGGGTGGAGGTTTAGGCCGGAATCAGTTGGTTAGAGAGAGTCTCACCTATTCAGGAACAGGTGGGACCTATAAAGCCAGGAAGGTGGCTCCGGGTTGGGGCTGTTGGGAACGACTGCAGTAAGACAGACAGCAGTCATGCCCTGGGAAGAGGGAGGAGTGTATGAGGGCTGCAGGGAGACAGTCTGTAGTTATTCCCTGGGAGGAGGATTCTTGGGGCTGGCACACCCAGAGTGAGGGGGGGAACCAGAGTATAGGAAGCAGTCATACAATCATAGAAGATTAGGTTTGGAGGCCATCTAGTCCCACACCCTGCTCAAAGCAGGACCAACCCCAACTAAATCAGTCCAGGGAAGGAGCAGTGTGGGCAGAGAGAGGAAGCCCAGAACTGCTGAGCTGTCCCTGGACTGGATCCCAGAGAAGAGGGCAGGCCTGGGTTCCCCTATCAGCCACTGAGGGAGTGGCACCAGGGCAGTGAATGGGAAGACGGCCTAGGACTGTTGATGGATTGAATCCCGTAAGGGGGAACACTGAGTGACCTAGCTGGAGGGCTAAGTGACAAAGAGGATGCTGCAGGTCCTGGAGCAAGAGGAGCTGCAGACCAGAGTGAGAGCGATGGTGTGCAAACTGTGGATGGGCATTGGCCTCGAGAGCTAATCCCCAGAGTAACCAGGAGGAGATGCCAGACTGGCAGTGAGTGGAGTACCTCACGACACCCTGTAAAAGACTTTGGGGAAACTGACAGTTTATTACATCACTGCCACCATTTGGAGTTACAAACTGATTTCCCTGTTGTTATATTTTACCTGCTATAGCCTCTCAATAACCCTCCTTCTTTCTTCTTAGCTAATAAACCTTTAGTTATTTACTATAGAACTGGCTGCCAGCGTTATCTTTGGAGGAAGTTCTGGGTGACTGACTGGTCTCTTGGGACTGGGAGAAACGTGGTGTGGTGTGATGTTAGGATTAAGTGTCATTTTATCACAACTTTCAGTTTGTCTGGGTGGCAGGTTAGGCGGTCTGTGACTCCACAGTGAGACTTGTATAGTGATCCAGGAGTTCACGTTTGTGATTGGCTTGATGAATCATAGAATATCAGGGTTGGAAGTGAGCTCAGGAGGTCATCTAGTCCAACCCCCTGCTCAAAGCAGGACCGATCCCCAATTAAATCATCCCAGCCAGGGCTTTGTCAAGCCTGACCTTAAAAACTTTGAAGGAAGGAGATTCCACCACCTCCCTAGGTAACACATTCCAGTGTTTCACCATCCTCCTAGTGAAAAAGTTTATCCAATCTAAATCTTCCCCACTGCAACTTCAGACCATTACTCCTTGTTCTGTCATCTGCTACCACTGAGAACAGTCTAGAGCCATCCTCTTTGGAACCCCCTTTCAGGTAGTTGAAAGCAGCTATCAAATCCCCCCTCATTCTTCTCTTCCGTAGACTAAACATCCCCAGTTCCCTCAGCCTCTCCTCCTAAGTCATGTGTTCCAGTCCCCTAATCATTTTAGTTGCCCTCCGCTGGACTCTTTCCAATTTTTCCACATCCTTCTTGTAGTGTGGGACCCAAAACTGGACACAGTACTGCAGATGAGGCCTCACCAGTGTCAAATAGAGGGGAACGATCACGTCCCTCGATTTGCTGGCAATGCCCCTACTTATACATCCCAAAATGCCATTGGCCTTCTTGGCAACAAGGGCACACTGTTGACTCATATCCAGCTTCTCGTCCACTGTAACCCCTAGGTCCTTTTCTGCAGAATTGCTGCCGAGCCATTCGGTCCCTAGTCTGTAGCAGTGCATTGGATTCTTCCGTCTTAAGTGCAGGACTCTGCAGGCGAAATCTAATGATAGAACACACCACCAGTTTGGGGTATCTGCCCTTGTTTTTTGAGTCTGCCCTGAGTTAGTCACTTACAGTGGTGAGCCACTCCAGATAGCATGACAGCAGGTACCACAACATTAGAGAAAAGGAGACTTGGTACCACTTTATTTTACAAATAAAGGGAAAGACAGGCAAATTGTCTCTGTGTGTGTACAATAAAGTCCCAGACGCTTAGGGCCTAATTCTACCCTGCTGAAATCAACTGTGAAGCTCCCACTGACACAATGGGAACAGAAATGGGCCCTTAATGTGCTGTAGTTACCCTGCAGTTGGAATGGGCATGAAAACTATCAGTGCAGTAACGTACAGTGCATGATATAGGGACATAGTTAAAATATCTGTTACTTGTTTACTTTTACTGTTGGAACTTACTGTAAATATATACCATCAAAAAGAATAGAATTATCTTGTACAATAGTCATGTACAACCAAGAACAATGAAGAAATCCCATCACAGATTTTTTTTTTCGTTTTTTTTTTTTAACCTTTAAATGAAGGAAAATTGCAGTTATAGGATTAGGACTTCACAAGGTCACATTATAAAAGCAACTTTGATGTACTTCCTCAGTGACAGAGGGTTAGATCCACAAAGGAACGTAGCTACCTAACTGCCTCTTTATAAATACATAATATATAAATCATTATGTATTTATTGAAGCAGGGACTTGACTCTCCCATATCCCAGGTGAGTGCCCTGGCCACCAGCTAGAATCAATCTCTAGCTTTTTTTTGGATTCAGTGACTGATTATTTGTACAAAGTGGAACATTTCCAGCAGGAGAGACCCACCCCAGCACAGTCTAGAGTGACTAGGGCACTCACCTGCGTTCACGTCCCTGCTCCAAATCAGGCAGAGCAGGGATTGAATGTGGATTTCCCACCTCCCAGTTGAGTGCTGTAACCACTGGGTCACGTGTAAAATGGGGAGATGAGAGAGCTGACCTGGCTTACGTGCCTAGCTCCAGGAGTGGGTTCATGACTGAGGTCCCCGAGCAGAGATAGGTGCCTACCTCTACCTGTGTGTCAGGGGGCTGAGGCTTCGATCAATGGCAGGTTGGCAATGAAATAACTTTGTGTATCTCGGCCCTACTCCCTTCCTTGGCATTTCATTGCTGGCAAATGTAGGTGGTTCCCTGTTCAGCTTTCTGGCTTCTGGTGCCTAACTCTCCCCATGCATTGTACGTGGAGCTGGGCGCGTGACTCATGGCTGAGGATCCCATTCGATGGCAAGGCACCTAGGAGTCAGGCCTTGCAACGCCCAAGGCCTTTGGGGGATCTAGCCCAGAGCTACTATCCATGGCAGCCTTGGTCAAAACAGGTTGCATGTGACTTCCTTTTCTTACTGTTGTTTTCTGATTCAAGACAGCATGTTTTTTATAGACTTTAACATAAAGAAGCCACTAGATACACAAGAGCTGCTTGGTTTCAGAGTAGCAGCCGTGGTAGTCTGTATTCACAAAAAGAAAAGGAGTACTTGTGGCACCTTAGAGACTAACCAATTTATTTGAGCGTAAGCTTTCATGAGCATCTGATGAAGTGAGCTGTAGCTCACGAAAGCTTATGCTCATATAAATTGGTTAGTCTCTAAGGTGCTACAAGAGCTGCTTGGAAATTAATCCTTTTCTGATTCAAGACAGCATGTTTTTTTAAGACTTTAACATAAAGAAGCCACTAGATACACTAGAGCTGCTTGGAAATTCATCCTTTTCCCCACAAAATATGAATGACCGTGAATATTTTTCATGTTCCACAAATAAATTTGGGATTTTCATAGATCTGTCAAGTGATTAAAAAAAAAATTAACCGTGATTAATTGTGCTGTTAATAATAGAATACCATTTATTTAAATATTTTGGATGTTTTCTACAGTTTCAAATATATTGATTTCAATTACAAAACACAATAGAAAGTGTACAGTGCTCACTTTATATTTTTTTATTCCAAATATTTGAAGTGTAAAAAATGGAAGAAATAGTATTTTTCAATTCAGCTAATACAAGTACTGTAGTGCAATCTCTTTACCATGGAAGCTGAACTTACAAATGTAGATTTATGTACAAAAAATAACTGCATTCAGAAATAAAACAATACATTTCAACTGGTATTCTGTTGTTTAACAGTGCAATTAAAACTGCGATTAATCATGATTTTTTTTAATCTCGATTAATTTTTTTTAGTTAAACGCGTGAGTTAACTGTGGTTAATGAACAGCCCAAGTTTTTCAACTGAAATCTGAACATTTTCAATGAAAACAAACTATTTGAGAAAATTTGTAATCTTATTGTGAAGATTTTTCACAGGAAAAAAGTTTTGATGAATTTTTTTTGAACAGCTCTAATCCATAAAAATATGAGAGAGAGAAAGAGAGAGAGGTTGCTATAGTGCACTAACCCTATACCATGGTGTCAAGGTTCCTCCCCCACTCTGAACTCTAGGGTACAGATGTGGGGACCTGCATGAAAAACCTCCTAAGCTTATCTTTACCAGCTTAGGTCAAAACTTCCCCAAGGTACAAAATATTACACCCGTTATCCTTGGAATGGCCGCTACCACCACCAAACTAATACTGGTTACTGGGGAAGAGCTGTTTGGACGCGTCCTTCCCCCCAAAATACTTCCCAAAACCTTGCACCCCACTTCCTGGACAAGGTTTGGTAAAAAGCCTCACCAATTTGCCTAGGTGACTACAGACCCAGACCCTTGGATCTTAAGAACAATGAACAATCCTCCCAACACTTGCACCCCCCCTTTCCTGGGAAATGTTGGATAAAAAGCCCCACCAATTTGCATAGGTGACCACAGACCCAAACCCTTGGATCTGAGAACAATGAAAAAGCATTCAGTTTCTTACAAGAAGACTTTTAATAAAAATAGAAGTAAATAGAAATGAAGAAATCCCCCCTGTAAAATCAGGATGGTAGATATCTTACAGGGTAATTAGATTCAAAAACATAGAGAACCCCTCTAGGCAAAACCTTAAGTTACAAAAAAGATACACAGACAGAAATAGTTATTCTATTCAGCACAATTCTTTTCTCAGCCATTTAAAGGAATCATAATCTAACACATACCTAGCTAGATTACTTACTAAAAGTTCTAAGACTCCATTCCTGTTCTGTCTCTGGCAAGAGCAGCACACAGACAGACCCTTTGTTTGTCTCCCTCCTCCCAGCTTTTGAAAGTATCTTGTCTCCTCATTGGTCATTTTGGTCAGGTGCCAGCGAGGTTACCTTTAGCTTCTTAACCCTTTACAGGTGAGAGGAGCTTTCCCCTGGCCAGGAGGGATTTCAAAGGGGTTTACCCTTCCCTTTATATTTATGACACGCCCCCCAAATCTCAGCTAGGGTGAAACACTGGCTGGGATTTCTTCCTGGAGCTCTAGGAAAAACAGAGTTAATAAGACACATGCATCTCTAAATATACTACCAAGTACATAAAGACTAACAATATTTTCCACATCTCAAGGACGATTTTAACCAGTTGATTCTGGGAAACTTTCACGGGAGAGTGCATCAGCCACTTTGTTAGAAGCTCCTGAGATGTGTTGGATGTCGAAATCAAAATCTTGGAGAGCTAAACTCCACCGAAGAAGTTTTTTGTTAGTTTCTTTGACGGTGTGAAGCCACTTCAGTGCAACATGGTCGGTTTGCAGGTGGAAACGCCGTCCCCAAACATATGGGCGTAGCTTTTCCAGAGCGTAGACAATGGCGTAACATTCTTTTTCAGTGACTGACCAGTTGCTTTCCCTCTCAGACAGTTTTTTGCTGAGAAACACTACAGGGTGGAATTCTTGATCAGGTCCTTTCTGCATTAAAACTGCTCCCACACCATGCTCGGACGCATCTGTGGTTACTAGGAACGGTTTGTCAAAGTCTGGGGCCCTTAGTACAGGGTCAGACATGAGTGTCGCTTTAAGCTTGTTAAAGGCCTTCTGACACTTTCCGGTCCACTGAACAGCATTTGGCTGTTTCTTTTTGGTTAGGTCTGTCAGTGGGGCAGCGATTTGGCTGTAGTGCGGTACAAAGCGTCTGTAATAACCGGCCAAGCCTAAGAAGGATTGAACCTGTTTCTTTGACTTTGGGACAGGCCACTTTTGGATAGCATCCACTTTGGCCTGTAGGGGGCTGATAGTTCCTTGACCCACCTGGTGTCCAAGGTAAGTCACTCTGTTTAGGCCTATTTGACACTTCTTAGCCTTAACAGTTAGTCCTGCCTCCCTTATGCGCTCAAGGACTTTTTGTAGATGTTCCAGGTGGTCTGCCCAGGAATCCGAAAATATGGCCACATCGTCAAGGTAGGCGACTGCATATTCTCCTAATCCCGCTAGGAGACCATCTACAAGTCTTTGGAAAGTGGCGGGTGCATTTCGCAGCCCGAAAGGGAGTACATTAAATTCATACAGCCCGAGATGTGTGATGAAGGCTGACCTTTCCTTGGCAGATTCATCTAGCGGTACCTGCCAGTACCCCTTGGTTAAGTCCAAGGTAGAGATGAACTGGGCCCGTCCCAGTTTCTCTAATAGTTCATCTGTGCGTGGCATTGGATAGTTGTCTGGGCGAGTTACAGCATTTAGCTTACGGTAGTCCACGCAAAAACGTATTTCCCCATCTGGTTTGGGAACTAGAACCACTGGAGATGCCCATGCACTTTCAGAGGGGCGGATTACACCCATCTGTAACATATCCTGGATCTCCCGTTCTATAGCAGTTTTAGCTTGAGGAGACACCCGGTAAGGTTGAACCCTAATTGGGTGAGCATTACCTGTGTCAATGGAGTGGTATGCCCGTTCAGTCAGTCCTGGGGTGGCTGAGAACGTTGGCGCGTAGCTAGTGCACAGCTCCTGGATCTGCTGTCGCTGCATACGCCCAAGGGTCATGGAGAGGTTCACCTCTTCCACACCACCACCACATTTCCCTTCATAGTAGACACCTTTGGGCCACTCAGCGTCGTCTCCTCCCTGGGCTGTAAACTGACAAACCTTTAATTCTCTGGAATAAAAGGGCTTTAGAGAATTAATATGGTACACCTTAGGCTTTCGGTTGGAGGTGGGGAATGCTATGAGATAATTAACAGCTCCCAGGCGCTCCTGGACCATGAATGGCCCTTCCCACGATGCTTCCATTTTATGGGCCTGGAGCGCTTTTAAGACCATGACCTGGTCTCCTACTTTGAAGGAACACTCTCTGGCATGTTTATCATACCAGGCTTTTTGCTCTTTTTGAGCATCCTGTAAGTTTTCTCTAGCAAGGGCTAAAGAGGTTCGGAGGGTGTTTTGTAGGTTGGTTACGAAGTCCAGAATGTTAGTTCCTGGATAAGGTGTAAATCCCTCCCATTGCTGCTTCACCAACTGCAATGGCCCCTTAACCTCACGGCCATATACAAGTTCAAATGGGGAAAACCCTAAACTGGGATGTGGTACAGCTCTGTAGGCAAAGAGCAACTGCTGCAACACTAGGTCCCAATCATTGGAGTGCTCATTTACAAATTTACGTATCATGGCCCCCAAAGTTCCATTAAACTTCTCCACCATGCCATTTGTTTGATGGTGGTAAGGAGTGGCAACCAAGTGATTTACCCCATGAGCTTCCCAAAGGTTTTTCATAGTTCCTGCCAGGAAATTAGTCCCTGCATCTGTGAGGATGTCGGAGGGCCAACCTACCCTGGCAAAAATGTCTGCTAGTGCCTGACACACACTTTTAGCCCTGGTGTTGCTTAGAGCTACTGCTTCCGGCCATCGGGTGGCAAAATCCATGAAAGTCAGTATGTACTGCTTTCCTCTGGGTGTCTTTTTCGGAAAAGGACCCAGAATATCCACAGCTACTCGCTGAAATGGAACTTCAATGATGGGGAGTGGCTGGAGAGGGCTTTGACCTGGTCTTGGGGTTTTCCCACTCTTTGGCACACCTCACAAGACTGGACATAGGTAGAAACATCCTTGCCCATTCCCTCCCAGTGGAATGATCCCCCCAAACGGTCTTTGGTCCTGTTCACCCCAGCATGGCCACTAGGGTGATCGTGGGCTAAGCTCAAGAGCTTGGCCCGGTATTTAGTTGGAACTACCAACTGTTTCTGAGGATGCCAGTCTTCCTGGTGTCCACCAGAAAGAGTTTCCTTGTATAAAAGTCCTCTTTCTATAACAAACCTGGATCGATTAGAAGAGCTGAGAGGCGGTGGGTTGCTCCGTGCCGCCGTCCAAGCTCTCTGGAGGCTTTCATCTGCTTCCTGTTCGGTCTGGAACTGTTCCCTTGATGCTGGAGACATCAGTTCCTCATGGGATTGTGGACTTAGGCTTGGTCCCTCTGGAAGCAATATAGGGGATGGAGCTGTTTCTGGTGACTGTGAACCACTCTCCGCTGGTGCACTATGTTGGGATTCAGGCTCCGGCTGAGCCTCTTGGGTCGGGTTATCGGCTGCTGCCAGTTCAGGTTCGGTGGGGCCCTCTGTTGTTGAGGTTGCAAGTACTGGATTCAGTGCTGACACGGGGTCTGGTGTTGGTTGTTCGGCTGGTTCCGGTTCTGGGACTGGTTCCGTCTGGGTCTCTGGGACTGGATCCACTACTGCTGTTGCAGACATTGGCCTGGGGTCCAGGTCCATCACCTCTGACTGGGTCCTGATAGAAGTTTCCGGAACAGAGCTAGGCCTCACGGCTTGTTTAGCCTGGCTGCGGGTGACCATTCCCACCCTCTTGGCCTGCTTCACATGATTGGCCAAGTCTTCCCCCAACAGCATGGGGATGGGATAATCATCATAGACTGCAAAAGTCCACATTCCTGACCAGCCCTTGTACTGGACAGGCAACTTGGCTGTAGGCAAATTGAAAGAGTTGGACTTGAAGGGTTGAATCGTCACTTGGATCTCTGGGTTGATTAAATTGGGGTCCACTAAGGAAGCATGGATAGCTGACACTTGTGCTCCGGTGTCCCTCCACGCGGTGACCTTCTTCCCGCCCACACTCACAGTTTCCCTCCGCTCCAAGGGTATCTGGGAGGTATCTGGGCCTGTGGACCTCTGGTGTGATTCCGGTGCAATGAACTGTAATCTGTTGGGGTTCTTGGGGCAGTTGGCCTTTACATGCCCCAGCTCGTTACACTTAAAACATCGTCCAGCTGACGGGTCACTGGGGCGAGGAGGGTTGCTGGAGAACGGGGTGGTGGGACGATAAGGGGTCTGGAGGGTTCTTTGGGAGGTAGGTGGGGCTTTGGGTGGCCCCCGGTAATAGGGTGTGGTCTGGGGTGGTCCCTTCTGGTCTCCACTCCAACTGCGACCAGTTTTCTTCTTCTCTGCCACCTCCACCCATCTGGCTCCAATCTCTCCTGCCTCGATTACAGTTTTGGGCTTCCCGTCTAGGATGTATCTTTCTATTTCCTCAGGAACACCCTCTAAGAATTGTTCCATTTGCATTAGGAAGGGCAAATTTACTGGAGATTCAACACTTGCTCCTGATATCCAGGCATCCCAATGTTTCACAATGTGGTAGGCATGTCGGGTAAATGACATGTCTGGTTTCCACCTTAGGGCTCTGAACCTCCGACGAGACTGCTCGGGTGTTATCCCCATTCTGACTCTCGCCTTGGATTTAAACAGTTCATACTTGTTCATGTGTTCTTTAGGCATTTCAGCTGCCACCTCAGCTAAGGGTCCACTGAGCTGCGGCCTCAGCTCTACCATGTATTGGTCAGTAGAGATGTTGTACCCAAGGCAGGCCCTTTCAAAGTTTTCTAAGAAGGCCTCAGTATCATCACCTGCCTTGTAGGTGGGGAACTTTCTGGGATGGGAAGTGGTACCTGGAGAAGGATTGCTAGGGTTTGTTGGTATATTCTGCTGGGCCTTTATCCTCTCCACCTCCTCCACATGCTTCCTCTCTTTTTCCTTCTCCTCCTCCACATGCTTCCTCTCTTTTTCCTTCTCCTCCTCCACATGCTTCCTTGCCTCCATTTCCCTCTTGTGGGCAGCCTCCTGTACCTCCTTCTCCAGCCGCATGAGTTCTATCTGTCTTTCATGTTCCCTTTGTCTTTCCCTGAAATTTGGCTAATTCCAGCTGTAGTTGAGCTGAGGATTTGGTCATTCTAACCTCTCTGTTTTTAACTAACTTTACACCTGAGGTTTAGAAATAAACAAACAAAACTTGGCTGTAAAATTTTGCTGTGCTGCAATAGAATACCTATTCTCTGATAGTGATTGTCAGCCTACAGAAAAAGACAATTCCCTTGTCTCTGCTCTGGGCCCAAATTAAAGCAAAAAACCTCCAACTGCTTGGAAACCTGCTTACCCAGCCCAAAGAAAAAGCAAATGGGTAGAACACACACCCCCTATTTACTTTTAGGAAGAAAAGAAAAAAAAACCTCTGGATTGGAAGATTTCCCTGCAGGAGTTAAGTACCCTGCCTCCAGGCAAAAAAAAACCTGCAATTCACAAGATAATCCCCTTTTGTCTCTGCTTGGCCACAAAGCAGAGAGAAACCAAGCTGCTTTCAGTTTCAAAGCTGCTTTCTGGACTTTCTTTCCAAAGAAAAAAAAATTTTCCTTTTTAAAATCTGTATTTCTAGTTCAAAAAATCTCAACTGGATCTCAAATGATTTCAGGTTAATCCCACCACTGTGCCACCATGTCAAGGTTCCTCCCCCACTCTGAACTCTAGGGTACAGATGTGGGGACCTGCATGAAAAACCTCCTAAGCTTATCTTTACCAGCTTAGGTCAAAACTTCCCCAAGGTACAAAATATTACACCCGTTATCCTTGGAATGGCCGCTACCACCACCAAACTAATACTGGTTACTGGGGAAGAGCTGTTTGGACGCGTCCTTCCCCCCAAAATACTTCCCAAAACCTTGCACCCCACTTCCTGGACAAGGTTTGGTAAAAAGCCTCACCAATTTGCCTAGGTGACTACAGACCCAGACCCTTGGATCTTAAGAACAATGAACAATCCTCCCAACACTTGCACCCCCCCTTTCCTGGGAAATGTTGGATAAAAAGCCCCACCAATTTGCATAGGTGACCACAGACCCAAACCCTTGGATCTGAGAACAATGAAAAAGCATTCAGTTTCTTACAAGAAGACTTTTAATAAAAATAGAAGTAAATAGAAATGAAGAAATCCCCCCTGTAAAATCAGGATGGTAGATATCTTACAGGGTAATTAGATTCAAAAACATAGAGAACCCCTCTAGGCAAAACCTTAAGTTACAAAAAAGATACACAGACAGAAATAGTTATTCTATTCAGCACAATTCTTTTCTCAGCCATTTAAAGGAATCATAATCTAACACATACCTAGCTAGATTACTTACTAAAAGTTCTAAGACTCCATTCCTGTTCTGTCTCTGGCAAGAGCAGCACACAGACAGACCCTTTGTTTGTCTCCCTCCTCCCAGCTTTTGAAAGTATCTTGTCTCCTCATTGGTCATTTTGGTCAGGTGCCAGCGAGGTTACCTTTAGCTTCTTAACCCTTTACAGGTGAGAGGAGCTTTCCCCTGGCCAGGAGGGATTTCAAAGGGGTTTACCCTTCCCTTTATATTTATGACACATGGCTATGCTTTCTTCTGTATATAATATATTTTTACTATAAATGGGTCCCAGTTTGAACATCAGATCCACATCGTTTCAAGGACTGCCGAGATCACAGCACAAGGTGGGGTGGAGGCAGTCCCTGGGGTGGGTCATGTTCCATTGAACAAGGACAGGATATTTATAAGATTTTCACACTAAGTCACCTGAGCAAACGACACCAACGTCCTCAGCAATTCCTGCCTGGGTTGTCTCAGGCTGGGAGATGTCACAGAGAGTCAGACGAGTCTCATTTCCTCCACATCGGACACTTTTCAGCCCCACGGGGCTCCTTCCTCGCTCAGACATAGGCGGGTTATAAGCTTTCTCAGCGACTCCGCACTGGAGCTGTCTGCACACCACGCTGGCATCGTCCATGTCCCACTGGTCATCCAGCACTCTGCCCCACACACCATGGAGGGAAATCTCCACTCTCCCACTGCATCGGTTCTCTCCATTCAACAGTCTGAGCGCCTCAGAACGACCTGGGCTCACAGAGACAAAAAATATGCTGAATAACACTCCCTGCTGATACTGCATGAGAAATAATACACAGGTGTGATGTGAAACACAGGTTTCTGTGCTGAGTGGAAGGTAACTCTCACCGCTGTGCAGTGATACAGGGAACAGCCTCTTTCAAGGGTTTCATTTGTCTGTCTACTCAGAAATGCAGGAGGTGATGGAAGGAAAGAATTCCCCAGCTCTGAGATCGGATCTTGCACGATGTGGAGCGCTCTCACCTCCCTAAGGAGTCAATGTGAGTGGAGAGTGCTCAGGAACACCTGGCAGATCAGGCCCCTGGTTTCCAAAATGGTCTGTGCAAAAGTGCTCAGTGCTCACCCCGCACATTGATAGCGTCAGCGCTGTGAGGTAGCTGTGATTCACAACAGGAGTCTAGGGATTGGCCTGCAATGAGCGCACCAAGCGCCCCACTTCCCTGCTGCAATTCCCAGATCCAGACTGCCAGGACACATGGCTCCTTTAAAGAAAACTCTGCCCTCTTTGTCCCCGTTCAATGTACATTGGTGGCCTGCGATCACGGCGTCAGCTCCAAACCCATAAGGAGCTAACACAATAAAGGCTTTTCTGCACTCAGCAAGGATTTTCCAGGCCAGGTCTGCAACTGTGGACGCTTGAGTTACCTTTCTCACGAAGTCTAGCTATTGGCTTGGCTGGAGATGATGCTGGAGAAGAGAGTGACCTCAGGGCAATGGGGAAGAAGATCCCATTATTTTTCTAAACATATATATTTTTCATTTTAAAACTTTGTTCACTGTGAGCACATAAAGATGTTGAAGTTCCTTGTGGGAGAAGCGAAGACCCTTTCTGGTGATTAGGTCATTGGAGATTTATACAGTGTATGCAGCACCTTACATTTCAAAGGAGCCAAAGTGCTCCCAAAATGTGATCTGTAAACCTGTCAAATCTTCCTAATATATAAACAGTTATAAGAATATACATACAGAGGACAGTAGTGACTCCATATTGAAAGATGAGATTAGTATTACACTTAAGACAGGTATTTAACTACTCTGTTTTTTATTAAAGTTTTGTATGGTCTGAATCTCACATTAAGACTCCTATACTCTGAGCAGGTGTAAATGAGCCCTTAGGGTTAGTAAGAATTAGGCCCAGTGTAATCTCCCCTTACTTCCCGCACAGAATCTCTGTGTCAGTGTGACCCACATTCCTTGTACTGCAGCATTTGACTTTATTTCTCTGACAGGAAGCGAAAGATGCCATGGGGAGGGGACATAGATTGTATCTGGATACTCTGGGCCTCTGTTACGTTAAGGGCAACCCCACACCCTAGTCACCCTCTGAGGGCAGAGCTAGAGTGCAGGGTCGGGGGGGGGGGGAAGGTTATAAATACAGGAGTTGAAGGGCTTTTATACGCTTGAAAGGCTACAAGGGCACAGCTGCAGCTGTACCTCTGTAGCCCTTTAGTGTAGACCCTACCTATGCCGACCGGAGGGGTTCTCCCATTCCTATAGTTCATCCACCTCCCTGAGAGGTGGTAGCGAGCTTGACAGAAGAATTTTTCTGTTTACCTAGTGCTGTCTACACTGCGGGGGGTGGGGGCGGAAAAAAAGCTTTTTTCAAAAAGCTTATGCTCAAATAAATTGGTTAGTCTCTAAGGTGCCACAAGTACTCCTTTTCTTTTTGCGAATACAGACTAACACGGCTGTTACTCTGAAACATATCCCTGAGTGATTTAGCTGGGTCAACCCAGCTTTTTAATGTATACCGTGTCGAAGACAGCCCTGTGGACTCAGTGGCTGAGAGATGTATCTGCTGTGAGGGCTGATCCCAACCCCTCTACCACCGTGGATACAGGGCAGTGCTATGCCAGCTTTATTTTCTAAGGAAGCCCTCCATTGAGATAATGTTTGGTGCACCATGGTGTGGTCTATGGACGTAGAGGGAGAGCTGGGGCAGTACTTGTTGCTGTGGAGACCACAGAGACTATGGAATTTACATTTAGCTATCAGCTGACTGCTCTAAACTGGGATTCTGTCTCAGTTAAAGAAAGAGAACGGGGCAGCACTTGGTGAGGTGAGGATTTGTGAATTCTTGCCTGATTTAGCTGGGTTTATGGGGAGAAGACAGTGCTCCATGGAGTGAGAGCCTCACAGAGATCCAGGGAACAGATATTGTAGAGGCTGCTTCCAATCCTGGTACCACATTGAATACAGGCTACAGATTTCTGTTTCACCAGCAACTGAGATACCCAGTCAACTCTTAACCCAAGCCTAGGGCTGGAGCGCTGCTAGCTGCTAAGGTCCCCAGACTGTTTCATTGCTCACCGAGTTCTGAAGTGTTTGAAACGGCTGAGGTTCTGCCATTTGTCAAGCTCTGAAGACCCACTACATGTTACAACCACACTGCAAAGCCTGAGAAATCATCTCTAAGAGAAGATCAGTGGGGAATGTGTTTGGATGTTTGTGCTGAAGTATAGAACACGTTAAGTTGTAAGAGAAACAAATGGAGGAAGGTCTGTATAAGGAGAACCCATAGATTTACTTTCTTATAGCTTTTGTTGAAGTGGCAAAGAGTCCTATGGCACCTTATAGACTAACAGATGTTTTGGAGCATAAGCTTTCGTGGGTGAATACCCACTTTGTCGGATGCATGAGGTGGAAATTTCCAGGGCGAGGAATAAATCTGCAAGCAAGAATCAGGCTAGGGATAACGAGGTTAGTTCAATCAGGGAGGATGAGGCCCTTTTCTAGCAGCTGAGGTGTGAACACCAAGGGAGGAGAAACTGCTTTTGTCGTTGGCTAGCCATTCACAGTCTTTGTTTAATCCCGAGCTGATGGTGTCAAATTTGCGAATGAACTGAAGCTCAGCATTTTCTCTTTGAAGTCTGGGCCTGAAGTTTTTTTGCTGCAGGATGGCTACCTTTAAATCTGCTATTGTGTGTCCAGCGAGGTTGAAGTGTTCTTCTACAGGTTTTTGTATATTGCCATTCCTAATATCTGATTTGTGTCCATTTATCCTTTTACGTAGGGACTGTCCAGTTTGGCTGATGTACATAGCAGAGGGGATTGCTGGCACATGATGGCGTATATTATCATAGAATCATAGAATCATAGAATATCAGGGTTGGAAGGGACCTCAGGAGGTCATCTAGTCCAACCCCCTGCTCAAAGCAGGACCAATCCCCAACTAAATCATCCCAGCCAGGACTCTGTCAAGCCTGACCTTAAAAACTTCTAAGGAAGGAGATTCCACCACCTCCCTAGGTAACGCATTCCAGTGCTTCACCACCCTCCTAGTAAAAAAGTTTTTCCTAATATCCAACTTAAACCTCCCCCACTGCAACTTGATGACATTGATGGATGTGCAGGTGAATGAACCGGTGTTGGTGTGGCTGATCTGGTTCGGTCCTGTTATGGTGTCGCTGGTGTAGATATGTGGGCAGAGTTGGCATTGTGGTTTGTTGCACGGATTGTTTCCTGAGTTAGAGTTACTATGGTGCAGTGTGTAGTTGCTGGTGAGAATATGCTTCAGGTTGGCAGGCTGTCTGTGGGCGAGGACTGGCCTGCCTCCCAAGGCCTGTGAAAGTGCGGGATTGTTGTCCAGGATGGGTTGTAGATCACTGATGATGCGTTGGAGAGATTTTAGCTGAGGACTGTATGTGATGGCCAGTGGAGTTCTGTTGGTTTCTTTCTTGGGCTTGTCTTGCAGCAGGAGGCTTCTGGCTCTGTTGATCTACATGTCTGGCTCTGTTCATCTGTTTCCTTATTTCCTCGTGTGGGTATCGTAGATTTGAGAATGCTTGGTGAAGATCTTGTAGGTGTTGGTCTCTGTCTGAGGGGTTGGAACAAATGTGGTTGTACCTCAGCACTTGGCTGTAGACAATGGATCATGTGGTGTGTTCGGGATGGAAGCTGGAGGCATGAAGGTAGGCATAACGGTCGGTGGGTTTTCGGTATAGCGGTGGTGTTAACGTGACCGTCACTTATTTGCACCGTGGTGTCTAGGAAGTGGACCTCCCGTGTAGATTGGTCCAGGCTGAGTTTGATGGTGGGGTGGAAGCTGTTGAAATTGTGGTGGAATTCTTCCAGAGTTTCCTTCTCATGGGTCCAGAGGATGAAGATGTCATCAGTGTAATGTAGGTAGAGAAGGGGCGTGAGTGGATGAGAGCTGAGGAAACGTTGTTCCAGGTCAGCCATAAAAACGCTGGCATATTTTGGGGCCATGAGGGTGCCCATAGCGGTGCCACTGGTCTGGAGGTGTATATTGTCACCAAATTTGAAATAATTGTGCATAAGGGTAAAGTTACAGAGCTCAGCAACCAGCTGTGCTGTGGCATCATCAGGGATACTGTTCCTGACAGCTTTTATTCCATCTATGTGTGGGATGTTTGTGTAGAGAGCCTCTACATCCATGGTGGCTAGGATGGTGTTTTCTGGAAGATCACCAATGCACTGTAGTTTTCTCAGGAAATCAGTGGTGTCACGGAGATAGCTGGGAGTGCTTATTCATAGCTATTACAATGTTTTAATGTGTGCATTAAATGTTTGGTTTACTAAGGCCATGTCTACACTGTGAGTGCTACAGTGACACAGAACTTCACTGCAGCTATGTCGCTGTCGTGTGGATGCTTCCTTCAGCGACAGAAGGGGTTTTACTGTTGCTGTGGGTAATCCATCTTTCCAAGTGGTGGTAGCTAGATCAATAGAAGAATTCTTCTATTGTTGTCTACAGTGGGGGTGAGGTTGGCATAGTTATGTCACTCAGGGATGTGACTCCTATTGATCTCATTGATGAATGCTGCAAAGTGCCTAAATCCTTACTGAAAATGAAATGTATGCTCTTAAACCAGTTAGGCATTGCCATGCTGAATGGAGCAACAGTGAAACAGCTGTAAAAATATGGGCCTAGCCACTATGGATAGCCATCAGATGACTTGCCATCAATCAGCTATGGCAGTTCTCTGGTGTGGCATGGGGAAGCCGATGAAGATCTTTGGAGAAGCCTGCAGGAAAAAGGACCCCTACAGTATTTGTGTTGCATTGTAGAGGAGGATCTTCATCAAAGTGCCAGCTGCTCTCACTAAGAGCAGGATCTTTGTGAAAGTTCCCAGCTTGCTCAGAAGCCAAGCTCTGGAACCATTTGAACGCTTTCCTGAAAACTGGGATCTTTGGCAAAGAAATGACTATTTCTATGAAGTGCTGTGGGGAATTAATGATCTACAAACATACACACCCACTGAGCAAGCTCTGTAGGTGAGGGCTGCAGCCCACCAGCACACAACCCAGGATGGGCAACGGGGGAAGTGTTTTGGCCAGGAACACTCTACTTTTCCAGAGAGTGAAATGGGATTGTAATGGCCCCACAGCATGGATGAGATCTCTGCGTATAGGTTGCTTCTGCAACACCAACCTCAACCTGATGAAGGGCTGAGTCAGCCCTGCTGGGACTGAGGGAATCTGTGAATCACAAATCCCAGGTTTATAGCACAGAGCCATTCTCTCCGGTTCACTCTAGCCTAGTGCTAGGATCCACCTCGCCACCCCTTACTGCACCTGGAGGTGTCTCTGATCTGGGGAACCTAAACAAAGAGAGCAACATTCCGATACCCCTACTTACCTTGCGTACTGTAGTCAATGGGACTACTCATGATGATCCTAAGCTGGCCTATAAACTGCACTATAACTAATACACACACATATATATTAAACTTACCTGAGCAAATAACACTGACCGTGTCTCTGGGGGAGCAGGCTGGGTTGCCCAGGGCCATGCGAGAACAATCCCACAGACAGAGTTCAGTCCCTTCACAATGAAAAGTGTCGCTCCATACGGTTCCGCTCCCTTCCCCGAAATGGGCTCCTCCCAGGATCGACTCGGCGTATCCACAGTTCAGCTGATGGCAGAGGACGTTGGCATCTTGCAAATCCCAGTGGGAGGCACAGAGGCTTCCCCATGTGTCTCCATGTCGGATCTCCACTCTCCCGGAGCACTCAGTGCCATTCACTAACCTGCCGCCTAGGCACCCTGAGCACAAGGGAAAGTGAGTGTCGAGGAGGTGCAGTGATCAGTGTTAACGGCAACGGCAGGGAGGGGTGTAGGGAACAGGAAGGGATTGTTGGTCATGATCAATTCTAGCAGTTACCCTGTGGGGGCTGTGGGACTATTCTACACCTGCATATTCACAAACTGATACTCGATCCACGTCAGTTAGTGCGAAGGGAGGTCCAGGGACCAGAATTTGGCTTCCATGGTACATTCCATACTCAAGGCACCACAAGCATTTCACTGAGGGATCAGTTCCAGCAGACTTGGCTGGTGCAGGGACAGGGGGCCAAATTATGGGCCAGTCCCCACCTGGTGTAAATCGGCATAGCCTCACTGAGCCCAATGGAGCTTGGCTGATTGACACACTGTGAAGATCTGGCTGAGGATGTTCCCCAATCCCCAATCCTTTTCTTTCCCCCTGCAGCTGCTCACCTGAACACACCACGCTGGCTTCACTCCCAGGGGGACACTCAGTTGTGCCCAGCGCAGTAACAGGACAGTCCCTCAGGCGGGATTCATTCCTCTCACAGCCAAACGTGCCATTCCAGACAGGCCCGTCTCCTGTGCCAAAGAGCTGCCCGGCTGGAATCGACAGGGCGAATCCACAGTCAAACTGCTGGCAGAGGGCGTGGGCAGCCTGTAAATCCCACTGGGAGTCACAGAGGGTTCCCCAGGCGCCTTCGTGACGAAGCTCCACTCTCCCCGAACACCCTGTGCTGCCGTTTGCCAGCCTGTACCCGCCGTACCCTGAGAAGAAGGAGAAGGGAGATCAAAAGGACATTTCTCTTGCACAATTGTATCCAAAGATGTGACGAAGGAGCCCCAGTGACCTGGGATAATTAACTAATAATTACTTCCCAGTTTACTGGGCACTTTGTAAATGAGGATGTTCAGATGTGATTATCAGGTTCTTTCAGTGCAGACGTTATTGCTCATATCTGCCCTTTGTGGGAAGTCACACAGCACGCACCAAACTCTGCCTTGGCATTTACTGCTCTGGGGTCAGGGTCATGCCTGGGACAGATTGTCTTTAGCTGAGGCCAGTCTCTGCTTTGGTTGTTCCAGAGTGCTGGTCAGGAGTCTGGAGCGGCTGCCCCTAAGTTATCACACAAATCCCATGTGAAGAAACTGGGGTTCTCAAGGGTGCTGAGTCCTAGGTTATTGGAAGCTTACTGAATCAGAACAGTTGCACTCAGGAGTCTGACTGGGAATAAAATACACAGTGGTGATATTCTAGCTCAGTGACAGCTCTGCAACAGTTAAGGTTGAGACCAGCTTTCCTTCAAAGCTAATTTTTTCTAAGTGCTCTAATATCTGCTTGATTGATTGGATTGGATTGAAATACAGTATTTCACATAGGAGCACAGGGTTGTATTAGTAATCCAAATGTGGGGCCATTTCACCAAGGGGTTTCCGAGATACAGCTCCCAGGAAGGAAAAAAAACAGCTTATATTAAAGTTGACAGATTCGGACATTTTATTTTTGTACACAGGTAGAGATCAAACCAAGGCTCAGATCATTGCACCAGGGTCTCAGACACTTGAGGGTTACCCCCAACAGAGGATATTGCATCCACCAGCCTTTGAGGGAAATCGAATTCAGATGTTATTTCAAAACGAGCCTGCTTCTCCAGTTAGGTGCTTGCGAAGGCTTGTGCACCTACACACACATCTACTGGACTACACTGAGCATGTGCAGTGAGAGAGGATAGCTGTCTGGAAACCTGACAATCCAGCATGAGATGTGGGTGGCTTTGAGGGTAAATTGTGGCCTTTACAGCTAGGCACCCCCAACCCCGGCACTGTGAGCGCAACTCCAGCTCAGAAAAGAAACGTGATGTTAAAAAAGCAGGTTTATTGCTCCAGTTGGTCTCTCTCATGGGGGATTTTGTTTGGTGTAAATATAATGAGTGCAGCAACATATTCAGAATGTGCTGAAATTGCTTTTGAAAAGAAAACAACTTCCAAATGTGAATGTTGACTGGGAAGGGTAGGGGGGATCAGGGGTGCAAGAGTAGGTGGTAACAGGGGGAAATGTTTGGGTTTTCAGCCAGGGATGTGCTTATTATGGGGAGGGAGACAAATGGGAATCGGTGGTAGGGGAGAGAAGAAGTTGCGGGGTGGGCTCAGGGAAGGGGGAGAGTGTGAGGAGTGGGAGAGGAGGAAGGGAAAATACATGAGGGGTTGCAAACTAGGAAGGGTAGCAGAAAAAGTTGAGGGGTTGAAGTAAGTCACATCAGCCATGAATTCTCCCCTTCCGTGTGTGTGCTGCAATCTATGGGAGCCCTATCCCTTTGCAGGCCCTGGGAGCAACTATACAACCACCATTATCCCCATTCCATTCTAACAAAATGTACAGGACAAGGAGGAGCACTGAGGAATCACATAGCAACCTTGTGGCCCAGTGGAAAAACCACTGGACTGGAACTATCCCCAGCTTTGCCACTGGCTTGCTGTCTGACCTTGGGCAAGTCTGAGGTTCTGAGCCCCAGA
This sequence comes from Caretta caretta, assembly GCF_965140235.1. Lineage (NCBI taxonomy): Eukaryota > Metazoa > Chordata > Testudines > Cheloniidae > Caretta > Caretta caretta. The sequence goes on from NC_134206.1 coordinate 217,168,329, forward strand.
AGGTGGTGAGAGGCAGACCAGCTGAAAGTCTCTGGGCAAAGATAAAAGCCGGGAAAAATAGTGGTGATGTAATGGTGGGGGTCTACTATAGACCATCCAATCAGTAGAAGAAATGGATGAGGCATTTCTACAACAAACACAAATATTCAAAACACAAGACCTGACAGTAACAGGGGAGTTTATCTACCCAGACATCTGTTGGAAAAGTAATAAGGCAAAACACTAAATGTTCAATCAGTTCTTGGAATGTGTTGGGGAAAACTTTTTGTTCCATAAAAGTAGAGGAAGTAACCAGGAGGACCGACATTTGAGACTAGATTCTGACCCAGAGGGAGGAATTGTTAGTGAATCAGAAGGTGGAAGGCAACTTGGGTGAAAGTGACCATAAACAATAGTTGTCATGATTCTAAGGAAAGGAAGGAGTGAAAGAAACAGAATAAGTAAAAAGGACTTTGAAAACTCCAGACTTTAACAAACATAGTGAACTGATAGCTAAGTTCCCCTGGGAAGAAAATCTTAGGGAAAAAAGGAAGTCAGGAGACCTGACAGTATCTGAATATTAAAGACACAACTGCAAAGTATCCTGATGTGAAGGAAAAACAGAAAGAATCGTAAGGGAACATTATGGCTCCACAGGAGCTCTTTAAGGACTGAAAATCAAAAAGGAATCGTACCGAACGTGGAAATGTGAAACACTTGCTAAGGATGAGCACAAAACCACAGCACCAGCATGTTGGGACTAAATCAGAGAGGCTAAAGCACAATACGAGTTACACCCAGCAAGGGACATAAAAAGATAATACTAATAAGAAGTTCTCTAAATACATTAGGGGGTAAGAGAAAGATGAAGTAAAGTACAGGTCCTCTACTTAGTTAAAAGAAGAGATAATAAGGAATGATATCAAGAAGGCTGAGGTGTTTAATTTCTATTTTGCTTTAACCTTTACTAAATAGGTTAATGGTGAGCAGATACTCAACACAATTAATATTAACAATGAAGGGGAAGGAATGCAAACCTCACAGAAATTAAGTTGACTGTCCCCACAGATACACTACACACACACTAGCCTGTTAGCCTGTAGCCCTGTATTTGACATTCCTGCCTGTACCCCACAATTGGACAGCACTGGAGTCAGTCATTTTGCCAGCTGAAACCCAAACATCACATAGCTAATAATAGTTTAATGACCCTGAGAGGCAAGGCCAAATAGCTACATGCTTGCAGTTTTTCTAATCAAAATGGAAGAATACAATAAAAAATAAACGTACTGTAAAAATAGAAACAAATGTTTGGGCAACTGACCTTGGTTTCAGGTGCCTCTAACATGTAAGCTTTATCATTGTTATAACCAGGAATATTTTGCTAATAAAAATAATGAATTGTTATTGGCTGTTGCTGGGGAAATTATTAGCCCATTAGAGGCTATTATGAGCTGTGTGCTTTATCCAAAGAAAATTTACAAAAAAAATTATTTAGAAAGTGTGCTTTGGAGCAGTCTGGGGAAGCTTTCCTTTTGGCAAGGATTTTACACTTAAGTTCCCCAATAGTCAGATGGAAGGAGGGGGCCCCCAGTAGCTTGGCTGTTAATTTCTTGAGACCATTTCAGACTTTTTAGATAACTGTAAATATTTGGAATGCTCTGCACCCTACTGCTACAGCATACATAGTGTGCCCACGCTTGAAACCCAATAAAGTAGTTTTAGGTAAAGCACTCTGGTTTGTATCAATCATTTATCAGACAGAGGAGTTATGGCCATATTATTTTTTTCTTGAAGAAAACCAGTTAAATTACCACTGATTTGGGTTCTAAAACCCCTGGGTAGCAAGCCCAGCTGAGGACACACTCTTTACCTTAACACACAGCATGGAGCTGATTTATGGTAAAACCACGAATAAGTTTATTAATAAAAAGAAAAGGAGTACTTGTGGCACCTTAGAGACTAACCAATTTATTTGAGCATGAGCTTTCGTGAGCTACAGCTAGCTCACGAAAGCTCATGCTCAAATAAATTGGTTAGTCTCTAAGGTGCCACAAGTACTCCTTTTCTTTTTGCGAATACAGACTAACACGGCTGTTCCTCTGAAACCTTTATTAATAAAGAACATAGATTTAAATGATACTAAGCAGAGATAACAGAAGCAGAAAATGCTTACAAACAAAACAAAATACAACACTTTCTAGTGTCTAAGACTTTACTTTAGCAAACTATGATCTTTGCCTCAACAGCTTTCTCACATCAAACTGCCAGCATCTCCAAGCCTTCCGGCAGGAGGATCCAACATTCACGGAATTGGAAGGTGCTGTCCTCTTTGCCCACTAAAGGATGGGTAACTAACGAGTTTTCTCCCCTTCTTTGTATACTCTAGTAACCTTTTGAAATGTGTTTGTCTAAAGTGCCTCCCCAGATAAATTTCTTCTCCTTTGCTATTTGACTCTTCCTAGTGACTTCCCATCATCCTCTTGGCTCATATGTAACATAATTACCACTGTCTCTGGCCTCACCTTGCTCAGTTTACATTGGAGACACAGGCAAACAGGTAAAACAACATCCCTTTGTCTAGGACAAACTTGTTTCTCAAGTCTGACCCCAAAACATATTTTAGGAACATCTTTCCATCACACAGACATAACTCTACTCGCCATCTGTATATACCTCACACAATGATATCCACAACGAGCATGTCTCCAGTTTTTATATGATATCTTACCCAAGTGAGCTGTAGCTCACTAAAGCTTATGCTCAAATAAATTTGTTAGTCTCTAAGGTGCCACAAGTCCTCCTTTTCTTTTTACCCAGTACACTGTTATAGTACAATAATACTGTATACAAACAGTTGTTTCAACTGCTTATTCTTTGGGTTTCAGGCCCCTTGTTCTCCCCTTGGGGTGTCTGGACCCTGATTGTCACACAAAGATACTTAAGGATCTAGCTGAAGCACTGGTGGAACCGTCAGCCATGATATACAGACAGCTGCAGCGGCACAGGAGCCAGCAAACAGAGAGGTAAACAGGGGAGTTTGAAAGGGGAGTTTCTCTTGTGGTGCTTGTTCGGAGTTTGTTTTTGCTGTGGGGGTGTGGTGTTTTGATGTGGTTTGTGTTTCCCAGATTAACAGGATTTAGGTGGGAAGGCTATGACAGATACAGAGGCAGCAGTGGGAGTGACCCATGTCGTGGAGGACACAACGAAGATGACTGGATGTGGAAGCTGCGGTATGTACATGATCCTGGAGAGGGGTACCTGGTAAGAGTTTTGTCGGCATGAAATGCCGTCTGATAGAGCTGATGGAGGAAAAGATCCGAGGTTTGGAGATGCAGGTGGAAAGTCTGGTTGAGTTTAGAAAGGGGTTCGAGCAGATTATGGAGCAAAGACATGAGATATATGAAGGGAAAAGCTCAGACTTACAGATGGAAGCAGGACTGAGGAATTCTGAGGGGAGACTACTGGGTGAGGAAAGTGGTCAGTGGAAGTATGTGACTAAAAGAACCAGGCAGAGGAAAAGAAGGGCTAGTGAAGGAGAAATAGAGCTCAAGAATAGGTTTGTGGAGTTGGAAAATGAAGAAGGGGCTCAGCAGGTAGTCACTGAAGGTGGAAGGGCAAGGAAGAAGAGAAGAGCGGCTAGTCCTATAGGAAACGGGGAAGAGTCAATGGAGACTACACCAACTATGAGCCCCAGGAGGATATGGGATAGATTGCAGAGGATTGCAAGGGAGAATAGGAATGGAAAGAACTTGCAGCCAGAGGGAACAGGGGATAGACTGGAGAATAGCACCGTCACCAGGAAAAGGCAGGTCTATGTGAGCAGGGACTCTTTACTGAGAAGAATAGACAGGCCTGTAACCAGAGCTGATCCAGAGAATAGAAGGGTGTGCTGTCTTCCAGGTGCTAAGATACGGTATGTAGACCTGAAGTTGAAAAGGATCCTAAAGGGAGCAGGAAAGAATCCCCGAATTATCCTTCATGTGGGAACAAATGTTACGGCTAGATTCTCGCTGGAAAGTATTAAGGGAGACTATGCTAGGCTGGGGAAGACGCTGAAGGAAATCGAGGCTCAGGTGATCTTTAGTGGGATTCTGCCTGTTCCTAGAGAAGGGCAACAAAGGGGTGACAAGATTATGACTATTAACAGATGGCTTAGGCAGTGGTGCTATAAGGAGGGCTTTGGGATGTATGGCCACTGGGAGGCATTCATGGACAGAGGACAGTTCTCTCGGGATGGACTTCATCTGAGTAGGGAAGGAAATAGACTTCTAGGATGGAGGCTGGCACAACTGATTAAGAGAGCTTTAAACTAGGAATCTGGGGGAGATGGTTGGGAGATGTCCAGATAATCTCCACACTGGATTTTAGCATTGAGAGGGAAGAAAACAAAGTAAGAAAGGATACAGCCGTGGGTAGGAGAATGGATATAAGGAGGAAGGGCAGTGTGAATACCAGTCTAATAGGTTATACTGGCTGTAGAATGACCGTGCCTAATTGGGTACAGAATGTGAGTGAGGCCAAACAGAAAAAATGAAGATGTTTGTACACCAATGCGAGGAGCCTAGGTAACAAAATGGAGAAACTAGAGCTACTGGAGCAGGAAGTGAAACCAGATATTATAAGGATAACAGAAACATGGTGGAATAGTAGTCATGACTGAACTATGGGTATTGAAGGGTATGTGCTGTTTAGGAAAGACAGAAATAAAGGCAAAGGTGGTGGAGTAGCATTGTATATCAATGATGAGGTAGACTATAAAGAAATAAGAAGCGATGGAATGGAGAAGACAGAGTCAGTCTGGGCAAAAATTACATTGGGGAAGAAAACTATTAGAGCCTCCCCTGGGATAGTGCTTGGGGTGTGTTATAGACCGCCAGGATCTAATTTGGATATGGATAGAGCCCTCTTTAATGTTTTTAATCAAGTAAATACTAATGGAAACTGTGTGATCATGGGAGACTTTAACTTCCCAGATATAGACTGGAGCACAAGTGCTAGTAATAATAATAGGGCTCAGATTTTCCTAGATGAGATAGCTTATGGATTCCTTCATCAAGTAGTTGCTGCACCGACTAGAGGGGATGCCATTTTAGATTTGGTTTTGGTGAGTAGTGAGGACATCATAGAAGTAATGGTTGTAGGGGACAACCTTGGTTCAAGTGATCATGAGCTAATTCAGTTCAAACTGAACGGAAGGATTAACAAAAATAAATCTGCAACTAGGGTTTTTGATTTCAAAAGGACTGACTTTCAAAAATTAAGGAAATTAGTTAGGGAAGTGGATTGGACTGAAGAATGTATGGATCTAAAGGCAGAGGAGGCCTGGGATTACTTTAAATCAAAGCTGCAGAAGCTATCGGAAGCCTGCATCCCAAGAAAGGGGAAAAAATTCACAGGCAGGAGTTGTAGACCAAGCTGGATGAGCAAGCATCTCAGAGAGGTGATTAAGAAAAAGCAGAAAGTCTACAGGGAGTGGAAGATGAGAGGGATCAGCAAGGAAAGCTACCTTATTGAGGTCAGAACATGTAGGGATAAAGTGAGACAGGCAAAAAGTCAAGTAGAGTTGGACCTTGCAAAGGGAATTAAAACCAATAGTAAAAGGTTCTATAGCCATATAAATAAGAAGAAAACAAAGAAAGAAGAAGTGGGACTGCTAAACACTGAGGATGGAGTGGAGGTGAAGGATAACCTAGGCATGGCCCAATATCTAAACGAATACTTTGCCTAAGTCTTTAATAAGGCTAAAGAAGATCTTAGGGATAATGGTAGCATGACAAATGGGAATGAGGACATGGAGGTAGATATTACCATATCTGAGATAGAAGCAAAACTCGAACAGCTTAATAGGACTAAATCGGAGGGCCCAGATAATCTGCATCCAAGAATATTGAAGGAATTGGCACATGAAATTGCAAGCCCATTAGCAAAAATTTTTAATGAATCTGTAAACTCAGGGGTTGTACCGTATGATTGGAGAATTGCTAACATAGTTCCTATATTTAAGAAAGGGAAAAAAAAGTGATGCAGGTAACTACAGGCCTATTAGTTTGACATCTGTAGTATGCAAGGTCTTGGAAAAAATTTTGAAGGAGAAAGTAGTTAAGGACATTGAGGTCAATGGTAATTGGGACAAAATACAACACGGTTTTACAAAAGGGAGATCGTGCCAAACCAACCTGATCTCCTTCTTTGAGAAAGTAACAGATTTTTTAGACAAAGGAAACACAGTGGATCTAATTTACCTAGATTTCAGTAAGGTGTTTGATACCGTGCCACATGGGGAATTATTAGTTAAATTGGAAAAGATGGGGATCAATATGAAAATTAAAAGGTGGGTAAGGAAATGGTTAACTGGGAGACTACAGCGGGTCCAACTGAAAGGTGAACTGTCAGGCTGGAGGGAAGTTACCAGTGGAGTTCCTCAGGGATCAGTTTTGGGACCAATCTTATTTAATCTTTTTATTACTGACCTCGGCACAAAAGGTGGGAGTGTCCTAATAAAGTTTGCGGATGATACAAAGCTGAGAGGTATTACCAATTTAGAGAGAGACCGGGATATCATACAGGAAGATTTGGATGACCTTGTAAATTGGAGTAATAGTAATAGGATGAAATTTAATAGTGAGAAGTGTAAGGTTATGCATTTAGGGATTAATAACAAGAATTTTAGTTATAAGCTGGGGGCGTATCAATTAGAAGTAACAGAGGAGGAGAAGGACCTTGGAGTATCGGTTGATCATAGGATGACTATGAGCCGCCAATGTGATATGGCCGTGAAAAAAGCTAATGCGGTCTTGAGATGCATCAGGCGAGGTATTTCCAGTAGAGATAAGGAGGTGTTAGTACCGTTATACAAGGCAGTGGTGAGACCTCACCTGGAATACTGTGTGCAGTTCTGGTCTCCCATGTTTAAGAAGGATGAATTCAAACTGGAACAGGTACAGAGAAGGGCTACTAGGATGAACCGAGGAATGGAAAACCTGTCCTATGAAAGGAGACTCAAGGAGCTTGGCTTTTTTAGCCTAACTAAAAGAAGGTTGAGGGGAGATATGATTGCTGTCTATAAATATATCAGAGGGATAAATACCAGAGAGGGAGATGAATTATTTAAGCTCAGTGGACACAAGAACAAATGGATATAAACTGGTCATTGGGAAGTTTAGACTTGAAATTAGATGAAGGTTTCTAACCATCAGAGGAGTGACGTTTTGGAATAACCTTCCAAGGGAAGCAGTGGGGGCAAAAGACCTATCTGGCTTTAAGATTAAACTTGATAAGTTTATGGAGGAGATGGTATGATGGAATAACATGATTTTGGCAATTAATTGATCTTTAAATATTCATGGTAAATAGGCCCATTGGCCTGTGATGGAATGTTAGATGGGGTGGGATCTGAGTTACCACTGAGAATTCTTTCCTGGGTATCTGGCTGGTGAATCTTGCCCATATGCTCAGGGTTTAGCTGATCGCCATATTTGGGGTCAGGGAGGAATTTTCCTCCAGGGCAGATTGGAAGAGGCCCTGGAGGTTTTTCGCCTTCCTCTGTAGCATGGGGCACAGGTCACTTGCTGGAGGATTCTCTGCTCCTTGAAGTCTTTAAACCACGATTTGAGGACTTCAATAGCTCAGACATAGGTGAGAGGTTTATTGCAGGAATGGGTGGGTGAGATTCTGTGGCCTGCGTTGTGCAGGAGGTCAGACTAGATGATCATAATGGTCCCTTCTGACCTTAATATCTATGAATCTTTGAGAACTCATCTAGGACAGGTGACGTCCCAGAGGACTGGAGAAGGGCAAATACCTATCTATAAAGACTGGAATAAAGAGGACCCTGTCAGTTTAACATCAATACCCAAAAGATACTGGAACAAATTATTAAACAATCAATTTATAAGCACCTACAGTATAATAGAGTTGTAAGGAAGAGCCAGCATGGATTTGTCAAAAACAAATTATGCCATGCCAACCTAATTTCCTTCTTTCACGGGCTTACTGGCCTCCTGGGTAGGGCTGAAGTAGTAGACAGGAGATATCTTGATTTTAGTTAGGCTTTTGATATAGTGGCACACGGCATTCTCATAAACAAATTTGAGAAATGTGGTCTAGATGAAATTACTCTAAGGTGGGTGCACAACTGGTTGATAACCGTACTCAAACAGTAGTCATCAGTGGTTTGCTGTCAAACTGGGAACGTGTATCTAGTGGGTTGCCATGGGGTAAGTCCTGGGTCTGGTACTATTCAATATTTTCATTAATGACTTGGATAATGGAATGGAAAGAATGCTTATAAAATGCGCAAGTGACCCAAGCTGGGAGGGATCAAAAGCACTTGGAGGACAGGATTAGAATTCAATATGACCTTGACAAGTTGCAGAGCAGGTTTGAAAAGAAGATGAAATTCAGTAAAGAAAAGGGCAAAGTACTACACTTAGGAATGGAAAGTCAAATGCACAACTTCAAAAGGGGGAATAACTGTACTTGGTGGTAGTACTGCTGAAATAGATCTGGGGTAACTGTAGATCACAAATTGAATACGATTTAACAGTGTGATGCAATTTTGAAAATCCCAGTATCATTCTGGTGTGTATTAACAGGAATGTCCTATGTAAGACAGAGGATGTAACTGTCCTGATCTAGGGGGCACTGGTGAGGCCTCAGCTGGAGTACTGTGTCCAATTCTGGGTGCCACACTTTAGAAAAGATATTGAAAAAATTGGAGATGGTCCAGAGGAGAGCAACAAAAATGATAAAAGGTTTAGAAAACCTGACCTATGAGGAGAAGTTAAAAAAACTTGGCATGTTTAGTCTTCAGAAAAGAAGACTTGGGGGGACATGATATCAGTTTTCAAATATACTAAGTGCTGTTACACAGAGAACCAGGGTGATTTTTTCTTCCTGTCCACTGAAGGTAGGACAAAAAGTAATGGTCTCAACCTGCAGCAAGGGAGATTTATGTTAGATATTAGGAGAAACATCCTAACTGGAAGGGTATTTTCGGTTCGTTCTAGAGGAGGAGGTTGTAGAATCCACATCACTGGAGGTTTTTAAGAACAGGATGGATAAACTTCTGGCTAGATTGAACTGGTCCTGGCCCAGTGCAGGGGGCTGGACTTGATAACCTCTCCAGGTCTCTTCCAGCCCCACATTTCTATGATTCTTTGAAGATACTTCACTGCTCTCTGCTTCAGTTTCCCATCTGTGAAATGTGGATTATGATGTAAGTACTTTGAGAGCTACTCATGAAAAGCTCTATAGAAAAACTAGGTCTTTAGATTATTAGTCACAGCTGCAAACCTAGGTGAGAACTACAACTGTTGAGAAAAACCATTGACTCCTACCAACAAACATTTCTCTTTCAGTTTAAAAACCTAGGAAATTAAATGGCAACAATCTTTGTTAATGCAGAGTTAATGCACACACACTCCCACTCTGCCTGTTCACTGTCATAGTCAGGCACTATCTGCACTTTCCCTATGCTCAAACACTGAGCCTGCCCCCCCGAGAGCATACCACACTTGCAAAATATAACAACCACCCTTTTACCACCCATTGACACATCAACACAAGATATCACCTAAACATATACTTTCCCCCACCCATCATTAAATCCACACCCAGCTCTCATGTCCCAACTCACTACTGACAAGTACCCATGGCAAGATGAACCCAGTGCCCTGCTCCTGACACAGCCTACACAAATGATGCCAACTGCAACCTCAAGGGCCATGTGCACATCTTTCCTTTGATAACACACAAGCGAGCACTCAAGCCCAGATCTCCTCGTATCACATTCACAGCTCTCTGATGCTCCTCAAACTAATTCCCAGGTCTCCTCATATTACAACCACAGCTCTCCCAAGCTACTCCAGCGTATTCCTCCACCATTCAGTACAGCCACACCTAATGCAGTGGCTGCAGCTGGAGAGCAGATAAGCCCCATGGTTATTGCCAGCTCCAGGAGGATCCCTTGGTGAAGAGCTGCTTGGGGCTTCCATTGGTGGCACTGAAACAGGAACTCTAAGAATTGTGAACTGCCTCAGTCAACTCAACAGTGCTCAAGCTGGGGCTTTCTGAGGACAATTCAAAAAGCAAACACTGGTGATTGTCTCCCTGCCCCAAGTTGTAGAGCTGTTCTGAGATTGTGGGTAAAATTGGGGATTCAGAGCAGACGTTGAGTAGAATTAAATGGTAAAAAACCATCATTAATGCAGAGTTAAGGTTGCCCAATGATACCCTGGGCACCTCCAGAATGTTGATCTCAGCAGGGGAGGGTCCCCCGAGTACAGGACACAATCTCACAAGGTGCTGAGTGGATCCTGTGAGAGGCTGAGCACCCTCAGCTGCCACTCCTGGATCAGACCCAAAGTGAGTCAAACACACCAATAAAGGATAAAGGAGGGAGAGGTGAAAGCTTTATTATCACTAGAAGCTCACACCAAGAAATTTGAAGGAATGAGCACCATAGGGCTGAGGTCTCCCTCTCTCCCCACCACCAGCCATATACTACCTGGCTGGTTTTTGAGTAGCCTGACTAGTTTTTCTTTAGGCTTGCCAGTAGCTGGTCCAAAGGTGTTATTGGCTGCGGGCAGGGGAGGGGTTGGTGTTGCCAGGATTTCTAAGCTGTGCACAAATGCGCCTGGGCATGCAGCGATCTCGGAACTCCAGCTATGCGTGTCACAGCTGGAAACACACAATGGCCTCCCGGCTGGCACACTCATCCTGAGCTGCATGGGTGCAGTGGGCCAAGGCAGGCACCAGTCAATGGGAGAGCAGTGCCACACTCCCAACCACAAATCCCACCAAACTTGTCTTCACTTTCTGAGCACTGAGCTCCTCCCTCCCCATGTTTGCCCCCAACCCTGGGACTCGGTCCTGCCCACAGACCAGCCTCGCCTCTTCTGGGACCTGGCCCTGTCCACAGACCAGCCACACCTCCCCTGGGATGTGGGCCTGCCCACAGACAGGCCAGTTTTTCTGTGCCTTAGAGGTGGCAACCCCACCCTATACAGAAAGGCAGCCCATCTCCAATCCTGGCTTCTCCTGTCCAGGACTTCAAATTTCAGGAAAAAGACCTCTCTGTTTTCCATTTCCCCCAGCCCATCCTAACACCCAACCTGGCAGTATGACCATGGCCAGTGAGCCAGCCAGATCTCCTCATGGACACATGGACAGGCTATCCAGCTGGCTGCTGTGGACTGGGTTTTCGGCCAGTGGTGTGTTCCACAGGCAGGCTAGTGGGCAGTGCAGATCCTGTCCAGGCTCTGCTGTTAGAGGTGATGTTGGGAAAGGCACCTCGCTAGCTCGCCCCACCCTTCTTTTAGCTCGTCCATTTAGGTTTGTGTCCTGACAAGACCCTGGCCCTGACAAGAAGGTGACCTTTGTTACCCATATAAGAAGATCCCAGGTCTGTCACTCTGTCTGTTAGTCACTCTGAAGCCTAGGATGTGTGCTGAGTCAGCATGAAATGTTGGGACAAGCTACAAGCCTGCGGGGAGCAGGGAACAGGGAGGGGAGGGGCAGGAGGCAGATTTAGGGGTTTTGAACAGAATGGCATGGAGAAGGATTTGGGGCAGGAAAAAGGCTGGGGGGCAGAGGGACGTGGGGGGCAGAGGGCAGCTGGAGGTGGAGGTGGAAGGGAGGTTGAGAGGGATGTAAGGGGATGCGAAGTTCAGGGAGGCTGAGGGGGCTGCAGAAGACAGCAATGGGGGTGAGAGATGAAGGGGATTAGGTGGCAGATCCCCAGCCTCGAGTTGGTGGTGGAGGTGGGGTGTCCCCTCCAAGCAGCCAGGGGAAGGCAGTCTTGCCGTGTTTCCAGATCTCACAAGCTGATTGGGAGTCATGGGATTTTGCTGCCTACAAAAAATCAGAGGAGCTGCTGTGATGATACAAGAAGCTCCTCTAATACTCCAGTTTTCAGGGCTGGACCAAGCTCTGTGCGAGAGCTTCAGGGCTGAGGACACAGACCTGCCCTGCCACTGAGCCCTGCCTTCATGTATATCCCTAGAGCAGAGAGAGGGTCCCGGGGCAGCAAGAGGCAAGGGAGGGTGAAGTTGGTAAACTGTTCCGGCTGGGAACCAGGCAGAAGACAAACCCGCTTGGCCCAGGAGGCAGGGAGTGGGGAGTCAGGGAAGTGATGTAGCTGGGTTCTAGGTGGTGTCCCAGGGTAGCAGGAGGCAGGGAAGTCTTGCGATGGGTGAAGAGGGAATGAAGGGCAGTTCCCCCATCTCAGGGGTGAGAGGAGGGCAAGTGCAGTCTCCAGCTGAGCAGCCAGGGAGAGGGGTGTTTTGTGTGTGCATTACAGGGTTGACTTTCCAACCTGCAATTATCACACACTCACACTGGCAGGGGAATAGAGGGCAGTTAAAAAGCCCAAAGATAGACTAGGATGACAACTTATTTTAGCAATAAATACAGTATTGGTACAGTGATAGACTCAGCTTGGTGAAAGGCACCTTGGTAATAAGTAAGTCTCATTTTCAGATCAGAGAGAGCTGTCAGGTGTTCAAGTTGTCAAGCACTTGTCTTTCAATTGATGTCTGCCTCAGAATGAAAATGGCTGCATGCTTTCAACAAAAATGAAATGGGTGGTTCACAATTCTGTGTAAACATTAACTGTCCTAAGTAATTTAAAAAAACAACTGGGAGGGAGGTGGATATATCTGAGACAGATTATATGAGAAAAAGCAGTGACGTGCGTACATTGCAATTTGACAATGTACATGTTTTGCTTTCATATTCTTTCTATGTTTTTTGCTTAATATTTTCTTCCAGCAGTCACTGTTGCTTCACAGGACTTTACAAATTACACCCGTGCAATAGCACAGGCTTCCAGCTAGTCTCTAATAAGCAGATCTGCATGAATGGGTGGCACAAAGCCAACCCCTGTTGCAGGGCAATAACATAAAAGTGGCCACAACTGCTCCAATTCCATCAAGAAAGTTTTAAAATAATAAAACCTGGCCCCTATATAGTACTATGTATTCAAGTGCCTGAAAGCACTTTGCAAACACAAGTGAAGTTAAGCCTCACAGCCACTCTGTGAGGTAGGAAATTAACTGTTGTTTCACAAATGGGGAAACTGAGGCACAAGGCATTATTGAATACAGAACCAGAACTGGAAATAAAACCCCTGTTTTCCGGTGTCTGGTTCTGTGCTCTGACCACTAGACCTTTCCCCTTCCCCTTACAGATGTATCTGAGTAGGGAGGAGAGTGCTCAGCAGTGGAGAACATGCATCCCTAGTGGAGGATAAGGGAAATCAGAGCTCTTCTGGGACCCTATCCTTGTATCAGGAGAAAGGTAAATAGAACTGTCCCCATTTACTGGAGACACTTGAAATAGAGAGGAATATGAGAGAGATAATGGGGTTTCCCACTATGTCTTCTTGGCTCCCCCTGGGTGGTGGGACAGTGGAACCATCCTTTGTAGCAGACAGGAATCCTTTGGAGAAACTTGGAAACACGCAAAATTTTCTGGGATGTGGGTTCACATGAGGGATATTGGATGTGGGAGAAAAGAGACTGAGTGGCTCAGCTGTAGGGTCTACAGTGTTAGTGGTTCACCAGTTTGAATTCTTACCTGAGCACAATACGCCAACATCATTTGTGTGGGAGCATGTGTGGTTGGGACGGGACATCCTGGGACATTTCTGAAGGAGAGACTCATTCCCCACACACTGAAACTCTTCCTTCCAGATCAGATCATGTCCTTCTCCGAAGTGAGCTGTTCCCAAGGTGGCTACAGCCTGTCCACACCCTAATTCATTGCAGATAACAGAAGCGGTGTTGAAATCCAAGTATGAATCACAGACTGTCTCCCACATTTTTCCATGTTTGACTTCAACACGTCCTGAGCAGGCAGTGTCCCCTCCAATCAGACGGACCTCGATGAGACCTAAAGAGTCAATGCATCCATCAATCAGTGTTGGTTATTTTGACATCCCATAACCTTCCCCAGTCCTTCCTGGGGATGAAATGAAGAGAACCTTCTTCTCTCAACAGCAAAGACATTGTTAAATAAGCAGGAGCCCTTTACCAGTCAGCTCTGTGTTCTTGGGGAACCAGGGCATAGTACCCAGCCTGTCTGACTCATGAAAGACCTTCCCCTGCAGCCTCTGCTTGAACCAAAACCGATCAGAAGAAAGACTTACAAAAAGCAATGAAAAGGCAAGTGGGAGACACACCTAAACCCCTGGGACAAGGGTGACAGGATTAAGGAAACTCCCCTAGCCTCATTTGCATGGCAGATGGGACAGGGAGGCATCTCTATTAGCATACAGAATGGAGACCAGAGATTCCAAAGCAAGAGCCACATGGAACTCTGGGACCTGAAAAGCAAGGAAGCACTGCATGATGGGGGATCTCTGCTCCAGATGTTAATGAACCCGCGCCTGCACACACCCAGCTCAGTAGTTATCAGACCAATTCTAATAATAAATCTGTTCCTGGTATCCAAAATACTGAAGCTACCTAATTGCATTGTGAGCTCCCTCCAAAGAACACCACCCACAGCCAGGAAAGAGCAGTCCCTACTGCCTAGCCTGAACACAACAACTTTGGTATATTCCCTTGAGCCATCAGTTTACCCAGAAACACAAGTGACACAACTAGTACATTGATAGAATTACAGAACCTGCCCCCCCCCAAAGAGTAGCCCTAATAAATGAATGTACCCCAAAGTAATGGGCAAATCTGGTAACAACACTGTGCTCCAGTGATGAGAGAGAGTTTGAATAAAAGGGCAATGTGTGACACTGCTGGGGGGTGGGAGTAGGCAACAAAGTAATTCTCAGTAGTGAACAGATAGACACAAAGCAGAATGTGCAGGTGGGACTGATGAGTGTTTACATGGTCTAAGTACATCCTCAGCTGGAATATTTTATTTCTGTCCCTTCATTACAGGAAGGCTATTGAAAAACTGGCAAAAGTTCAAAGAAAGGAAACTATTCAATGATGAAGCCTGGAGGCTTGAAAGAGGCTCAATCTGTGAGACTGGGGAGTAAAGGAGAATTAAGGGGCAAGGAATAGCAAGTGTCTCCACAGAGCTGAGAACAAGGAGAGGAGGAGCTTCGTAATTCATATTATCTGAAAATACTAAAATAATGGCTGAGAGTTCAGAAGGGAAAAGCAAAGGGCAGAGAGGAGGAATAAGTCCCCAGCAGTGGAAGGAGTAGAGCGGGATAGACACAAAGGGGAAGTGACCGAGTCACTGTGATTGAAGATAGTCTAGAACAGACTAGATACAATACTAGTGGGAAGGAAGCAGGGGAATGTTCTGCAAGACGCCAGAGAACAGAGCTGCTCCAACTGCTTGGAATCAGGATCTCGTGTGTCGGCCTCACGCCAACAAAGCCTGACACATGGAAGGCCGGTTCCAGAGTGAAGCCCTTCTCAATTACCCTTATGGCTTGTCTATAGGGGATGTTACCTCATATTAACTGTAATTAGCTCTCCTTAAATACCTTGTGTCCACATGAACCCTGTTCTCATAGCAATTTATTTGGCATTTTAGGTTGCCGTAACTAATCCTCATTGGAGAAGGAATAGCTCCACTTCACATTCTGTTTGCTCATTGTAAGATTCCTGTGAAATAATTCCTAATGCTAATGCTGCTGACAGTCCTCCAGCTAGTGTCCCACACTGCATCGCTTCATACCTGCATCAACCTGCTTTGCGCCTGTTTGCACTCCACAGCTCTGGGGTCATCTTGACCAGATGTACTCTCTCTGGTTAAATGCTGGCAGGCAGCCAGGAGCGCCTCTTTTCAGTACCAGGTGAGTTCACATTCCCATAGCAACCATGGCCCCCCTGCTTCCACATAGACCTCTGTAGAGGCCCAGGACTTGATTGGCCTGTCTGGAGACAAGCATGTCCACTTCCCTGTGGATAAGAGTCACCAGAATGCAGACGTCTACAGGGCACTGTCAGAGAAAATGAAAGTGAGGTGGCTCTGAATCTGGTACCGAGTCAGCGAACGAGCTCCAGCAGGTTAGTAACTGAACGTGCATCTCTGCAAGCTGTCCTGAGTACAGCTGAATGAATAACTGAAATTTCTCCCCGTCCCTCCCAAAATTTGTTCCTTTTTTAATGTCTTTTCAAAATCATATTTCAAATCTTTCATTAGATCAGAAAGAATGTTTTTATGTTTCGTTTCTGCAAGAAAAAACAAAAACATTCAGTTTTGGCTCTCAATGAATCAGTTCTTTTTTCAGATTTTTTGGTTTGGCCACTGAACTGAGAAAATCAAACTATTCACTCAGCTGTAGTCTGTAAAACCTGCAGAAGGGCACAAGCAGTCACTAACCTGCTCCTGCCACTCCTCCACCCACCCTAGAAAAGAAAAGAGTCATCCATCCACCCCCCAATTGCTCCAAACCATACACAGTTTAAAAATCTCGCCTACACAAAGCCTGCCCCCTCCTCCCCACACACGCATGTGCACCACTCAAATAAAGTACAGAAGGTCTGTAGAGTGGGAAATAAATGGGGGAATATCTTACGATCACAAGGGAAAACATGGAGTTGAAAGAGAAGATGGGAATGTCATTCCGACATTATGGGAACAGGAACTTTTTATCATTGTTGGCATGGAGACTATGAGAAATGGGACCATAAAGGACTGCTTTTTCTTATTTCCCTGTGCACGTGTAACTGTGTGAAGAGGAGAGTTGTAGTGTGCAGAGAGGCTGTCAGATCTCAGGAAAAAATAAGAAAAAGCTATACATGATTTGTTCCATGGAGCATACAGTTAATCCCAATAGACGGCTCTGAAAACAGCTGGAAAGGCTTCCTGGAGCATGAACAAAAGGTCAGAATGGAGCACACAGCCCTTGGGAGGTACACGATGCAGACAATGCAAAGGCAAACAACTGTGATAAAGCACCTTTTGCTGCAAAAGCCAAGCACTGTGTCCCAACGCTCCAATGTCCTGAAAACTATGGAGAATGCACCATATTGAGAGCACAATTCCAAACAACCTTAGGACAGATCCTTCCCACTGCATTCAGTCCCACAGGAGATGGAGAAGGAGAACGCTTTCTGATGCATCACCGTCAGGGGTGAATACTCCTTGGTGGGGCTCTCCCTCAATACCCAAGTTTTTCCGTTTGCACAACATTCTTTGGACTGGTCTACTCCTAAAACTTAGGTCACCCTAGCTCCATGGGTCATGGCTGTGAAAAATTCACACCTCTAAAAGACACAGTTCCTTTTTTTGATAAACTAAAAAAATTCATTTCCATAGAATGATCGAAGTGTAGGACTTGAATGGACCTTGATAGGTCATCTAATCCAGTCCCCTGCACCAAGGCAGGACTAAACCTATGTCTTCATTGCCATTTTTGTCAGTGAAACTTCTGTCGGACAGAGGTGTAAAAAAAACTACCCCCGACTGACAAAAGTTTCACTGACAAAAGCGCCGGTATGGACAGAGCTGTGCCGGCAGGAGACGCTCTCCCACTGACATAGCTACTGGTGCTTGTTAGGGCTCATTTAATTATGCTGGCAGGAGAGACCTCTCCCATCGGCATAGAGTGGCTACATGGGATGCCTTACAGCTGTGCCACTGTAAGGTCTGCAGTGAAAACATAGCCTAAGTATTATCTAGACCACCCCTGACAGATGTTTGTCTGACCCTTTCTTAAAAATGTCCAATGACAGAGATTCCACAACCTCCCTAAGTAATTTGTTCCACTGCTTCACAAGTCTTACGGTTAGGAAGTTTTCCCCAATGTCTAATCTAAATCTCTCTTGCTTCAATTTAATCCTTTTGCTTCTAGCCCCATCCTCAGTTGTTAAGGAGAAAAAATTAGTGCCCTCCTATTTATAGCAGCCTTTTACGTACTTGAAGAATGTTAGGATGTCCCCCCATCGACCTTCTCTTCTCCAGACTAAACCAGCCCATTTTTTCCATCTTTCCTCGTAGTTGATGTTTTCCAGGCCTTTAATCATTTTTGTTGCTCTCCTCTGTTAGCTACCATTTTGTCTGAAAAACTCAGAGCTCAGCCCATAAATGGCATAATACCTCCCATCCCATGCTATTAATTCAGAATGTAATCAAACCAAAACTCCTTTACTTGCTCACAATGTTCATTAACCACAAATTCCTGTGGCATCCTAGCAGAAGCACAAGACATCCTCACTCTCTTCCCTTAACCACTTGGACCTTTTTGCAAGGGGCCCTCTCTGGCTGCCCATAATTTTGAGAAGTTTTATCCAGTTCCTGCCCCCATCCATCCTCCAGGATTTCAACCTGGGTCTCACAGATGTTGTGCAACATCCAATAGGCACTTGTCACACCAGGCACATTAGTAGTAGTATCAAAGCATCTGGGAGCCCTACTCATGGTCTAGGGCTCCGTTGTACTAGGCGCTGTACAAACACAGAAGAGAAAGACAGTCTCCGCCCCAAAGAACTTAAAATCTAAGTAGAAGGCAAGAAACAACAGAGGGATACAAACAGACGGACAGGGGAGTACATGGTCAGCATGACAGATTGTGCTCTCAGCACACCAACAGCCTAACCATTGTCTAGTTTTCACCTGGGTCAATTTTCAACTGTTGTCTTGTGTTTGTCTAGTGATGGATGGCAAAGATGGTTTCTGTTCTTGCATATATCTTCCAAAGTTCAATGAACTTGTTTCCAGAGGCAGGATGACCTTAAGCTGTTTTTTCTTTCCTGTGGACTTCCCATTCCCCTGCTGATTTCTATGCAAATAGAGCTTCCCTTGTTTTGGGGGACCCTTTGCTTAATTTCACTGAGGACAGGTAGGTAGTTGCCTTCCGTCCTGCCTGTGAGAAACCCTTTGTTTGGACACACACTTTAAACCCCAATATCACTGAGAATCCATAATTCTTAATATAGTTGTAATACAGAGATTTCATGATGATATTATGTGTGTCATAGGCTTTCATTGAACATCTCACTCAGTGATATTGTATATAATATTGTATACGATCAGTTGATTCAATTGCTTATTGCTTGAGGTTCAGCTCCCCTGTCTTTATAGCCCAGTAAACCTTTGCAATGTACTCTTTGAGAAGTAAAACTCAGACCAAGCTTCTCTCGCCTGCTGCATTTGACGCCATGATGTCTCCTCCCCAACTTGGAGCTTCATAGTTTTGCCTAATATGTAAATGGACCTTTTTCATCTCTACCTGATGACCGGGCTGGTCAGAGAAGCAAACACATTCCTTTGGCAGACCTGTTTACCAACTCCCCATGACATGCCTGGTTTAAACACACTTTAGTCATTATTCCAGCCTGTACTCATAACTCCTTGTATACACTTCATACATACGATATGTAAGAATATCAATATCAGTGACATATTAGTTTTCCAATATTATACATGCCACCTATCAGACACAGATTATGACATCAGTGAATTGGGGACACTGAACTGGCCCGGACATCTCAAACTCTTTACCTGATACCAGTGAGCCCCTTGCCCCCTGGCATTGAGACGCTGTGAGTGTCACACCCACCAACTCTGTCCACCTCCACACCCATACTAACCACTGCTTCCAGTCCTCTCATGTCACCAGTCCTAGCTACAGCCAGGCCAGTAATTGTTGTTTTGGTTCAGACAGCAAACCGAAAAATCAGAAATAATATTTGATTCAGCCCTGAAACTGTTTGGAACTTGTCACAAATCAGAAGAGTCCATTGTAGGTCATACAGAAACTGTGTGTGCTCCCTCTTATAAACTTTAGACAGTGATTAGGGCACTTGTCTGGGAGACACTGGTTTGAATCCCTACTCAGGAGCAGGAGCTTGAATACAGGTACTCTATCCCTGATCCACAGGTGAGTGTGCTACTCACCAGGCCGTGAACTATTCCAGGCTGGAATGCTCTCAATGTCTCCTGTTGAAGCTGTTCCACTTTAAATGTTCCACCTCTGAAATTTAGGAAATGATTAGTGAAGGTACAGGTCACCAGTGGGTGTGTGCAGGGGGAGGCAGTTTGGAGGGGGTTGGACTGGATTGGCCTGGGGCATGGCTGGGGAAGGAGTCCCAGGTTGGTCAGGGGAATGGGGGCCCCAGCTCAATGTGTGGCTCAGGCTACATAGGTACCAAGGTAGGGTGCAGCCCTCCAGTGATCTGCTGCTGTGATATGTTTATGCAGCAACATAGGGCAGGAGACAGCAAGGAATAACTTCTTACACGTTAATGGCTTCTAGAGTGCCAACTAATGGCTTACTGGGATAGGAAGGGGAGGGGGAGCTGGAAACGTTGAAGAGGGCTAAATTTTACAGAGACTGGTGGGGCAGGGGGTGGAGAAGGAGAGAAAAATGGCAGTCTCCTCTCACACACTTAAAGTTACTGTAACAACCATGTGAAAAAAGACTTTAATGATTTTGGGACAGACAGATGGAATTTTTCTTACTGACCTTCTTAGCAAATACCCGTTGCAAACATTTCAAAGCACAACCAGTATTCCCATTCCATTGTGACAAAAGGTACAAAGGCAGGTAGGAGCACTAAGGAATCACCAAGCAACCATGTGGCCTAGTATAGAGACCCCTGGACTGCGACTATTCCTAGCTCTGCCTCTGGACTTCTAAGTGTCCTTGAGCAAATCACTTCACCACTCTGTGCCTCAGTTTCCCATCTGTATAATGGGGATAGTGAGGTAAAGCTGTTTGTGATCTAGTGATGAAAAGCGCTATATAAAATTTAGGTCTTTTTGTCATTACCTAGCTACAGTTTGTGTCAACTGCAAACCTAGGTGAGAACTACAACTGTATAAATGATCACCAACTCTGACAACAAACACTTCTCTTTCTTTTAAAAAAAAAACCTAAGAAATCTTCATTAGTGCAGGGGTAAGGTTGCCTGGAGGTATCTTGTGCTCTTCCAGAATGCTGAGTTCAGTAAACTCAAACCCCTGAAAACATAATGTTAAGGTGCACACCCATGCAACATTAACTCTCCCCTCTTTGAGCTGTGATCCAATATAGTCATAGGACAAACATGCACACTTTGCCTTTGAAAACATCACTCAGGGAATAGGGCACATGACAAGAGTATCAACTGAAGCAAATGCATATTCTTTGTTAAGATACAACTTGTTTTCAGGTGAAGTGTACTGAACAGCCTATACTCACAACCCTACATCTGTCCAACACTCAAATACTCAGTGTACCCCCAGAAAGAACCACAAACCTGTTAAATTTGACAACCCTTTTTCACCCTTGTCACCCAATCATGCTTCTCCCCCAGCTCCAAAGAATGCACTGCCACACCCAGTCTTTTGGGAGAATGTTTATTTTCTTAACAGAAGTTAGAACATAAGAATGGCCATACTGGGTCAGACCAAAGGTCCATCAAGCCCAGTATCTTGTCCTCTGACAGTGGCCAATGGCAGGTGCCCCAAACAGACAGGTTATCATCAAGTGATCCATCCCCTGTCACCCAATCCCAGCTTTTGGCAAACAGAAGCTAGGGACACCATACCTGCCCATCCTGGCTAATAGCCATTGATGGACCTATCTTCCATGAATCTATCTAGCTCCCTTTTGAACCCCGTTATAGTATTGGCCTTCGCAACACACTCTGGAAAGGAGTTCCAGAGGTTGAGAGTGCATTGCGTGAAAAAATACTTTCTTGTGTTTGTTTTAAACCTGCTACCAATTAATTTCATTCGGTGGCCCCTTGTTCTTGTATTATGAGAAGGGGTAAATAACACTTCTTTATTTACCTTCTCTATACCACTCATGATTTTATAGACCTCTATCATATCCCCCCTTAGTCGCCTCTTTTCCAAGCTGAAAAGTCCCAGTCTTATTAATCTCTCCCCGTACGGAAGCCGTTCTATACCCCTAATCATTTTTGTTGCCCTTTTCTGAACCTTTTCCAATTCCAATATATCTTTTTTGAGATGGGAAGACCACATCTGCACGCAGTATTCAAGGTGTGGGCATATCATAGATTTATATAGAGGCAATATGATATTTTCTGTCTTATTATCTATCCCTTTCTTGATGATTCCTAACGTTCTGTTCATTTTTTTGACTGCCGCTGCACATTGAGTGGGTGTTTTCAGAGAACTATCCACAATGACTCCAAGATCTCTTTCTTGCATAGTAACAGCTAATTTAGACCCCATCACGGCATGTGTAAAGTTAGGATTATGTTTTCCAATGTGCATTACTTTGCATTTTTCAACATTAAATTTCATCTGCCATTTTGTTGCGCAGTCACCCAGTTTTGTGAGATCCTTCTATAGCTCTTCACAGTCTGCATGGGACTTAACTATCTTGAGTAGTTTTGTATCATTTGCAAATTTTGCCACCTCACTGTTTACCCCTTTTTCCAGATCGTTTATGAATATGTTAAATAGGACTGGGCCCAGTACAGATCCCTGAGGGACACCATTTACCCCTCTCCATTCTGAAAACTGACCATTTATTCCTACCCTTTGTTTCATATCTTTTAACCAGTTACCAATCCATGAGAGAACCTTCCCTCTTATCCCATGACTGCTTATTTTGCTTAAGAACCTTTGGTGAGGGACCTTGGCAAAGGCTTTCTGAAAATCTAAATACACTATATCCACTGGATCTTCTTTGTCCGCATGCTTGTTGACCCCCTCAAAGAATTCTAGTAGATTGGTGAGGCATGATTTCCCTTTACAAAAACCATGTTGACTATTTCCCAACAAATTATGTTCATCTATGTGTCTGACAATTTTGTCCTTTACGAAAGTTTCAACCAATTTCCCTGGTACTGAAGTGAGGCTTACTGGCCTGTAGTTGCCAGGGTCATCTCTGGAGCCCGTTTTTAAAAATTGGCATCTTATCCAGTCATTTAGTACAGAAGCTGATTTAAATGATAGGTTACAGATGGACAGTTAGTAGTCCTGCAATTTTCACATTTGAGTTCCTTCAGAACTCTTGGGTGCATACCATCAGGTCCTGGAGACTTATTACTGTTTAGTTTATCAATTTGTTCCAAAACCTCCTCTAATGACACCTCAATTTGGGACAGTTCCTCAGATCTGTCACCCAAAAAGAATGGCTCAGGTTTGGGAATCTCCCTCACATCTTCAACAGTGAAGACCGATGCAAAGAATTAATTTCGTTTCTCCGCAAAGGCCTTATCGTCTTTGAGTGCTTGCTCTTTGAGCATCTCGATCGTCCAGTTAGCAAACCAACAGGAAATTTTTTCTTTTTCCTTCCTTGGTCTCTGGGCCACCCCATCCAGGGGTCTCTGGCACTGCTGCTCCTGGCAGCTTCCAAGTTTCAGTCACCTCTGCTCCCTTCTCGGACCCTAGCTGCTTCCACAAGCCCCTGGCCCCTTGTTGGCGGGATACACCACAGGAGCTAACTCCCCTCTGGTGTGTCTTCCCCTCCCCAGGCTGCAGCCTGTCTCAGTCTATCTTCCCTAACTGCCCATGAGCAGCCCTTTACAGGCCCAGGTGTAGCTCAGCCCTCTTCAATTGGCTGGATTGGACTCACCTACTCTGGACCAGGGTAGCTGGCTTAGCCTATCCACAGGGACCAGCTACCCTGTGAAAATCCTCTTACAACCCATTCACCCTTATGTAGGACCCCCTGTCTACTCAATTACCTCCTTTGGCACCAATCTCCTTACAGGTTTTGATGGATAGGCCTGGGCTCTTTTGAATCTCACCTCCAGCTCAGCAGGGTTCAACTTCCATATTCTTCCCATATGAATTTATTTGGCAGTGCCTCCACTCTCTTCGCTCCTTCCTAGTAGGGTTGTATGGAAGCTGGAAGGAAAATTCTGACCAGAGGGTAACCCCCACTTACTTGCCAGACAGTTGGAGACTCCCAAGAAATAACACAAACACATACAACATATTCAACACAGTAATTACATTTCACAGGAAGTAAATCTAGCACAACATGGTAAAACACTGCTCTCAGGGCCACTGGTGCCCATGCTGATAGTACCCATTAGTTTCCCATGAATCTAAACTCCACAGTCACTGCACAGGGGCTGATGATCGCTGCTCTCAGGCATCCTCTTCATGCAGGAGTCAGACTGCTTCTGCTCCTGGGATTTCCCCTCATCACAAAGGGGTGCAGGGCTCAAGGTGCACATTGCAATAACATTACTAAAAATCCTAACTTTAGTCTCCTTCCCTAGTGCTCAGACACACTCATAGCAGGCAGGCAGCTTTGACTCGCAGTCAGAGCAAAGTTTGCCATGTGGTGGTGGATTTTACCTTGGTAGCTGAAGCACTAATTCAGCCTGGCTGGGTGGGGAATATTCCCAATAAAACTCTTCAACCGGGGAGTCACCTTGAAAAGGGAAAGGCCCAGGCTGAGAGATGTTGCTGCCCAGGGGCCAGTTCTAAGGGGGACCCTGCATGCAGGCCTGGGACTCACCACACAGCCAGTCCTGACCTTTCCATAGCTGGCTCCAGACTGCTCGAAATTGGCTTCTTGTCTCTCCAGTGCTGGGCATCTCATATCCTATTGGTCAGACTTGCTCATGTTCCCAGGCTCTCTCTTGTCAGTCACTTGACTCTGCCCCCTCCTTTCTCTCAGACATGGCCCCTCCTCTGAGCAGCGGGCTGGTGGCCACCCAGACACAACTGCTATCCTCGCCTGACCTGACACGGCACCTATCACGGACATGGCACCCATCTCTCCATTCTCTCTCTTGGTAGCCTCACACACTCTGGGTCTGTCCCCTGACTCCCATGTACAGTGCTTCTCCCTGAGGTACTAGCATACGGAGCCCCAGGAACCTAGGTAAACCCATCATTAAACACACAGACTGCCTTCATCTCCCACCAGGTGCATTAATGAGGATTTTTGTTAGTGAATTTTAACTTAATTCCACA
The DNA here is from genome assembly GCF_965140235.1 of Caretta caretta. Classification (NCBI taxonomy): domain Eukaryota; kingdom Metazoa; phylum Chordata; order Testudines; family Cheloniidae; genus Caretta; species Caretta caretta. The sequence continues at coordinate 217,193,127 of NC_134206.1, forward strand.
GTTACTGATATGCAAAGTTGTCTGTCCACAGGCAGTAAGGAGAGTCTGGCCTTCATCACAATGAATGAACAATGGCCTCCTGGTTCTGAGAGCACCAGTGACAATACATAGTGTGAGAAATGTTCAACTCTAGCAGTGACTGCAGGTCTATGTGCACACAGAGGTCTCTGTCCTCCATAGTGCTTTGTGTAGGAAGCTGCATTGGTGTAACAGTGGTGTAAAGTGGGCCTTACACATCACCGCTAGTCAACTGCACCCACGCGCCACCTCTAAGCTGACTGTTGCCTGTGAAAAGTAGATGTAGTTGAAGCAAGACCAGCTGGCTCTGTGAGATGAGAGGCACTCTCCAAAAGGGAGCTGTTAGCAAAATCCATACTGTGCTTATTTCCAGATGAGAGCCTGGATGTAAGTGGATGGTGTAAACTGGAGAAGCCACAAGGCTGCTCAAAAGAGAAGTGCAAAGCTGGTGGACAGGGATCCTATTCAATAGCAATATTTAACAATGCCATGCTGTGTGTTGGCCTCTCTGCTCTCCTCCTGGTGTGTACAGGGTTGCTGCCTGGTGTGTAGATGAAGGGAAATGTGATGCATTTCCCTTGGTGCAATACAGGTAATTGGCCAGATAGGTTTTGTGTGGGTGCAGGGTGTGAAAGCCAGGGAGGGGCCATGCAGACATCAGAGGTGGGAGAGAGGGAAAGTGGCAAAGCCACTGAGCTGATTACTGACTGGTAAAATAGGGCCTTTCAACATCCAGCCAGTGCTTGTCAGGTGTGGGGAGGGTCATTGTGCAGACTAGTACATGTGAGCATCGCCCTAGCACAGACTCAGGGCAACTTTACAGCAGCTGTGTCTGGGGAGCAGAGCTCTCAGTCTACCAAGGGCCAAATGTGGTGCCAGTGTGATTGTCAAGGTTCCTTCCCCACTCTGAACTCTAGGGTACATATGTGGGGACCTGCATGAAAACCTCCTAAGATTACTTTTACCAGATTAGGTTAAAACTTCCCCAAGGTACAAATTAATTTTATCCTTTGCCCTTGGAATATCCACTGCCACCACCAAACTCTAACTGGGTTTACTGGGAAACGTAGTTTGGACACATCTTTCCCCCCAGAATCCTCCCAACCCTTGCACCCCACTTCCTGGGAAAGGTTTGGTAAAAATCCTCACCAATTTGCATAGGTGACCACAGACCCAAACCCTTAGATCTGAGAACAATGAAGAAGCATTCAGTTTTCTTACAAGAAGACTTTTAATAGAAATAAAGAAATTCCCTCTGTAAAATCAGGATGGTAGATACCTTACAGGGTAATTAGATTCAAAACATAGAGAATCCCTCTAGGCAAAACCTTAAGTTACAAAAAAGACACACAGACAGAAATAGTCATTCTATTCAGCACAGTTCTTTTCTCAGCCATTTAAAGAAATCATCATCTAACACATACCTAGCTAAATTACTTACTAAAAGTTCTAGGACTCCATTCCTGCTCTATCCCCAGCAAAAGCAGCATACAGACAGACACAGACCCTTTGTTTCTCTCCCTCCTCCCAGCTTTTGAAAGTATCTTGTCTCCTCATGGGTCATTTTGGTCAGGTGCCAGCGAGGTTACCTTTAGCTTCTTAACCCTTTACAGGTGAGAGGATTTTTCCTCTGACCAGGAGGGATTTTAAAGGGGTTTACCCTTCTCTTTATATTTATGACAGTGATACAGACCCAAAATGAAGGACACACACTGAGCATTCATGCAGGGAACTTAAAATGCCAAGGAATCTTTTCCTTTAGTGTAAATGTCTCTTTCTGTAACCTCAGAGCAATGATTCTTTATTTCTGAGGTAAATTATTGTCAATAATAACTGTGAGGGGACACTCAGTTCATTGGTTGCTTTGGTAGCAAGATGAGTTACAGGAGGTACACTGGAGTAGGATGGATGGAGTTAGGGTTTCTCAGACAAGTAGGTTTCCATTTCATGTATATTCAGGATCTACCTTGTAAATGCTTGTGCCTAATTCCCAGATAGCTGGTCGAGTTCCTTTGTACCCTCTGGATCCTCCCCAAATCCTCCAAGCAGCACAATAGGCCCAGAAGTTCAGGGTTTACAAGCCCAGAGCTGCGGCTGCAGAGACAAGAACAGGCCCAGCAGGGAATGGGGGTTTTGGCTGCCAGGCTCCCACTTTGGGCTCCTCCCATTATGCAAAGGAGCTCCTCTCTGCACTTGTGCATTTCTGGTATAGAAACAGTGGAAATAAGGGTGGTGCAGCTCAGGCAGGTACACCTCAGCTGAGACACTGCAGCTGCAGAGCTCACTGCACATGGGAAACCCAGAATGAAGCCCAGAGAGAGACCCTTCACCTCGGCCCCGGTAGATCCATGCACCTGTGCTGAGCCTGGCACAGAGACTGAGAAGGGAGCCAGTGCATCTCCATGTGCTGAGGGTTACTCCACTTTAGGCCCTGTTGAGGAGGCCCCCACTGTGCCCGGCATATTTCTGAAGGAAGGTTGGGGGGGCTTATGGTGACTGTGGCCCCTGTGTTCTGACACAGGGCCAAGAGGGCACAGGGGAGGGGAAACCTCCCCCATAGTTTCTGGGGATCCTGTCACTGAGGATGTGTGGTGTTTAGATGCTGCTTGTAATTATTAGAACTGGGAGCACTGGCTGTTGGGAGTCTGAAAGGACAGGAAACAGGAAGGAGAGGGGGAGTTGAGGAGGCGGAGTGAGAGCTACGGAGGGTGCAGCAGCAGCTTGGTAAAGAGGTTTCCACTTTAAAAATAAAGTCCTGTTCAAGTTTTTAGTACCTTGCCTGGTTGCTACAACAGGATGGTAAGTGTGTGGCAGGGTGTGAGGGGAGACACACAAAGCACTGACCCTAGTGATCAGACGTGACCTCACCATTAGCAGTGATCAGGAACTAGCAGAGAGATGCAAACTGAGCTAATCAGAACAAAGAGGTGTTGTCACTGTTCAGCCAGCTGCAGCGACCAGTGTCCTACACTGAGGGCAAGTCTACAGTACAAAATGTAGTTGACCTAAGTTATGTGAATGTATAGCTGCCACAGTAATTAAATCATTTTGCGTGTCCACACTACACTCCTTGTGTTGATGGTGTGCATCCTCACCAGGGGCGCTTGCACCCATGGACGGCACATGAGCCGCCCATTCGGGGAGCCGAGCCCCTATCCCTGCCCCTTCTGCCTGAGGCCCCGCCCCTCCTCCGCCCTTTCCACCCCCCATCCCCTGCCAGAACCTTGAGCCCCCGACCGTGGCCACTGCCCCTCCCCACCGCAGTGCCGGGCCACCCTGACCTGCCCACCCGAGCGCCCCCAGGCTCAGAGCACTGGGGGCCCCAACTGCCCCAAGTCCCGGGGTCCCAGGCTGGCACATGCTAGCCCCAGCCCCCTTGGGGAAGAGGAGCAGCCTGCCTGGGCTGAGGCCAGGGGGAAGCAGCAGGAAGCCGGAGGGGGTTTGCAGTGGAGCATGGGTGGGGCCATGCCTGGCTATTTTGGGAGACAGCCTACCCTGGCCTACCATACCCGCTGCCCATGCTTGCATTGATTTAACTGACAGTGTGGAGCATTTTGGGATGACTTCAGAAAGGCAGCAATGGTCAATGTAAGCAATGCAGCATCTACACTGACACTGTGTTGACCGAACTACATCGACCTAAGTGCTACACCTCTCATGGAGGTGGAGTTATTATGTCGGTGTAGTGGGCAAGTTACATTGGCAGGAGCTGCAGAACAAAGAGCTACGCACCATGTGGGAGTTTTCTGCCTGACCCTGCGGGGGGATTCGGGGAAGGAGGGCAGCCATGTGGAGAAGCGCAGCCAGTTTTTGCCCCCGGCACCTACCCCCAGCTGTTTTGGCCCCTCCCCCTTTCCACTGTCAAGCTCAGGGCTCCTCTCCTGCTGCCTCAGGGAACTCTGGGGAAATCTCCACAGCAGTCGTCCCCGCCGCCCGCCCCGGCTCCCATCCCAGCTCCAGCAGCCACAGGCAGGGTCAGATCTGCTGCTGCTGCCCTGGGGAGACACTGGGCTTCTATACATAGGCACCTACCAGCACAGACCTGCTAATGGAGCTGCCCCCTGCCCCTCCCTTACTCCATGACAGCTGCCTGACCTGCCCAGAGGATGAAACAGCCTGCTCATCCCCAGTCTACCCAGGACAGCTCAGGGAGAGACTGGTCAGCTCCACACAGACCTCAGTGCAGGGCACCCTCCAGCTCTGAGTCACCAGGAATGTCACACATGTATTCAGTCCCTTCTCCCTCATGGGCAGTTTCCTACAGGGCAGGTTGGCGGAGTTCTTACCTGAGCAGATCACTCCGGTATCAGCAATATGAGAGCAATTGACTGCACCCCATCCTATATGTCTGCAGTCCCAGAGAGCTGACTCGTCACCATCACAATCAATTCCAATCAGCCAAGTTGGTCCAGATCCTTCTCCAAAATGAGCCCAGCCAGGGGCACTGACAGCAGATCCACATCCCAGCTGCTTACAAACCACCTCAGCATCTTCCATGTCCCAGGGATCATCACACACTGTCCCCCACAGATCGTGGTGTTTAACCTCCACTCTCCCGGCACAGGGGCTGCTTCCATTCACCAGCCTCAGCTCATCAGCACCTTCAAAGAGACACAGAGCAGAGTTGCAGACAGAGCAGAGTCCATCCCCTCTGGCTTGGACAGTATCACACAAGGGCCCTGGGTTTTACTCCCTGATCCCCCAGTCAGGCTTGTCACTGGGGAGGCAGCATGAGGTATCTCCTCCCCTCTGAGTTCTCTGGGCTGGTGAATGCTGAGCACCGTCACTGCTGTGTGATTCACCACCCTCCCTCACCACCCCATCTCCTTCCTTCGACCCTCCTCCCCCATCACTCACTTGAAAACATGTTTCCCCACCCAACCTCTCCCTGGCACCAGCTCCTCCAACCATCTCCAACAACCTCTCCTGCCTGGAAAGGAGTGTGGTGTATTGAAAACTGTTAAAATGACAACCTACTGCCACTTTAAGAGTAAGAGGCTTCCTGGTCCTGTCTGCAGGCTGGGGACCTAGAACTTTGTAAGGAAGTGGCAATCTGGGCCTTCAGCAAACAGACTGCAGAGAGCCCACCTAAACCTAGGTGGGGTAAGTTGTGCCTCTCTGACTTGTGAAGCACTCTGCTTTGTCTCTCTCTGTTTTGGGGTTCTTGTGTGTGAGGGTTCTGCATTCTAAGTAATAGAGTCACATTACGTTGCAACCTTCCAGAAACAGTATTTCACATGTTTATCTAACTTCTCTATGTTTCTGCTGTGAACATAACATGGAGAGACAGACATATCCCACTATCCTGCTCCCCCTCCCCTCAGACTTGCTGCTGCTCGGCCCATTCAGTGCCATGCTTCCACATGCAGCCCCCTGCCACTCACTGCTACTTGCCTTCCTCCACGGTCCGAGTCACTGCTCCTCCCAGAACTGTCCTCCTACACCTGCTTCAAATCTTTCTCATAAGGAATTAGAGAAAATGTTTTTACCCATCTGCATTTACCTGCTGGTTACAAAGTGTAACTGCAGATTTGTGTTATGCATATTTTATCCTCCGTTTTTATAAAGCACATTTCCTCTCCAGTAACAGGGGCTGTAACTCCATCCTGGGGGTGAGGGGACATCAGAAGCTCAGAGCAGAGAGCTCCCCCTAGCTGCAATTACAGCTGTATAGTGATGGGGAGCCGTGTGTGTGTGGTGGGGGGGGCACTGTTCCATATAATCTCATGGTGAAAACAAACCCCTTCCCCAGAGCACAGTGACTATTATGGGAAGTCCAGGAGCTCTGGACCCACCTCCATGTCCCCTCTTGTTGAGGGGATTCATTCTGTGACACTGAGTCCGATTAAGAAACTTGATGTCTCTTCCGACCCTTCCCAGCTCTGTGGGAACCCACATGTTGGGCTTGGGACTAAAGAGTTTACTTTGTTCATTTCAATTTATTTAAAGGTTTTTTCTGTCTGGTGAATTTTATCCCCACGTTATCTCTCCACCCTCAATCACACAGGTAGGTATTGTTCCCTTTTTCACAAAAAGGGAATCTGAGGCAGTGAGAAATGAAGTGAGATGCCCCAAGGTCACACACTCAATCTGTGGCAGAGACAAGAACAGACCCTAATCGCCAGATTCCCAGTGCAGGGTTTTCACCATAGAACCATCTGTAAGTTACACAGGGGGCAGAGACTGTGGACTCATGTATTCCATGGTGTCCTCGCCACAGCAGTGACTGGGGGTTTATTATTATGATTTCCTCTAAGTGCCGCTCCCAGAAGGGCATATCCACTGCAGCATGTTTGCTCTCTGCTTTCAGCAGCCACCATCATGTTACACCTGCCTCTTGCTCTTTGTGGCCCAAACCAGCAAAGGCTAATTATTATTATTTCCTCTTAGTGTCACTCCACCCTGCAGGGAGAATAGGGCCCCCTGGTTTAACATGATGCATACCATGGCAATTTGCTTACCCAGGAATCCCAGTGGAATTCTCTGCGTTTTCACTCTCGTAAAGTTCAGTTTTATCATGAGATCAAACTCCAGCGTCTTCTGTGGGAATTTCTTGGGAAGTTCAGGTAAAACCCCCCACTTCAGAAAATGTCCTTGCTCTGGAATCCTCAGCACCTACCTTCCGAGGCACAGAGACATTGCAGAGCTATCTGTGATCTCTACATACCATCTGTGGTACCGCAGTTTGTCTCTAGCTAAATATTTGAGGTTTCTAAAATCTGACTTTCATCTTCAGCTTCACCTGTTCATACTGCAGCTACAGAACAGCAGCATCTCAGACTGCAGCAACTCACAGAAACAAGCTGCTACTGAACAGTTCAATGTCCTGACAAGTGCATCATTCAAACCCTGCTGAAGTTGCCCAGCATGTTGGATGCACACAGGACAGCGGTGTTATTTTAAATGGTATGGAGTGTATATCTGGAATTATTCACAGGTTCCATACACAGGTAAAGAGCTGGATGGGAGATGAGGCTGGAGGTCACAATACAGAAGCTCACTTTCCTTTTCTTGTGGTTCATTTGTTTAGCAGGAATTTCTAAGCACTGAAGCCATTAGTTCACTAAAACCAACTCTGGGCTCAGAGTGCTACAAGACTGGGGTATTTTATAAAGTACACACAGTCTGGGACTGGGTAAAATCTATGATTATTGCAAATATATAAACCTCCTCCCTCAGAATAACCAACAGGGAGATAATTACACATACACATTTACTTAAACCCAATTGCCTGATTTCCCTTTGTTTCATTGATTTCTGGAATAAAACCCCATTTCCAGTGGATTCAAAACTCTCTTTCTAGTTCTTGTCTGCCCAGCTCATCCAGTGAAATAAAGCAGGCACTTACCCATGGTGTCCTGAAGAAAGAGGAGAAACCAAAGCAGCTGAGTGGAGAGATGCCCCTTCATTGCCAGACGGACCTGCTGTCCCCTCCTGACACTGCACTGGCTGCACCTAAGCACCTGCCAGGGCTCCTCTGTGTCTGACAAGTGACAACAAAGCAGTGGAAGGGAAATATATAGATTCAGAGGCTGGCATCAGCTGCGAGAAGGAACCAATAGAAACAATATTCACCTTTTTAGACATTATCAGAGGGTTTATCTAAATCTTTGTGCAGCTAAAACATCCAATACAATTCTAAAACTCCAGCTCTTACCATATATGAGTGACGAGTCCGCTTCTGATGTCATCTTTGCTTCAGTCTCGGATCATCATGTAACCGCCCTCCTTGGCGTAGGGCAGAACAGTGTGAAAAATGATTCTGTCTTTTTAGGCGAATAAAAGTGAGCCTTGAATGCTGTTCCTCTGATAAATTAATTAAGAAAACAAATGTAGGGAAAAAAGAAACTCCTAAAATTGAACCCCTCAGAGCTGTGCGTGTCCAATTGTAGCCAGGCCACTAAAACCACAGAGTTGGGATGTTACCACTGGGGTCAGTTGTATCCAAAGGAGAGGGGAACAACCCCTGCTACCTTTGTGGAACCCAGACTGCTCGGGGCTTCCTGAATGGCAGTGGTACATTAGTGGTAGGAGTGTGTCATGGAGCTTCCTTTTTCAGATGTAACCATCAGTGGCAGCAGAGTCTCAGAGGGCTTCCTGTTCACCGTGTCAGAGCTTGTTCTTAACACTGACTTTCTAGGTTCTGAGTGACCATCTCGCATACCGTAGTGTAGGTAGCAACCCACTCCAGGACTCTCTGCCCAGGCCAGTGCTAGGCCTGCCCTGTGTGGTAACTCCAGGCAGCACAGGCTGCATTAGTCAGTCTGGGAGCAAGAGAGAATTGCAGAGTCCTGGCCATTTCCGTCCATCTGAATAGAGAATCTCCTTTATACACAGTGTTGCTGAATCCCATCTCTTCTGTACAGTGAAGAGCAGCACATTGGTCATAAGACACAAGCTTCCCAGGAGACAGCAGCAAGTTAACCAGGAAAACAACATAGCTGAAGTCCAGTGGAAAGTGGGTGGGAGAGGTCAATCAAAGGTAAAATCCAGCCTGAAGGAGCCGTGTGTAGGTGTGTGTTAGAACAGGCCTAACAGAGGCACTTAGAATGGAATCTGAAATCAGCCCATCGCAGCAATTGTGGTACCAAACAGAAAGGCAGCCTTGTAGGAAACAGCTCTAACGCAGGCATCTCTGGCACTTTGCCACCCCTACCTCAGGAAGGCCAAACTGCCACAGCGTGAGCTTCTTGGTCATGAACAACAGGGTGTTTCCCCAGCCAGAAGCCATCTTGGTGAGCGGCAAGAACTCTGACTCAGCACAGGAAGTTCTCTCTCACCCATCCAGAGAGCGGCAAAGACCAGGAACCATGCGGCAGCTACCCCAGCTCTGCCTTAACTACAGTCCTTGTCAGCGGCTCACCATGCCAGGGCCAGTAGAGCACAGTGCAGCCCCTGATCCTGAATAACCAGAACACAGGTCGGAGAATTGAAGAACTGCCTGACAATGGAAGATGTGTGCTCGCACAGACACAGTTTGTTAGAAAGTTCAGGTCTTATATGTATGAGGCCCTGGCACTGACAGTGACATTCACACGGATAGGACGTGTTGAAGAGCCACAGTTACTAGAAGTTAAGTGACTGTTCTTTCTTGTGTGTGAGACTGTTGCATGTCCCTACCTCTGCTGTGTGAGGGCTCTGGCTTCATTAGAGTCTGTTGGGGTTTTAGACAAATACTGTCTCTCTGCATTCATTCAGATCCCCTGATGTCACAGTATTTATTGTTATTATTTTGGCTGTTCTTGTTGTTCACGGCAATGTCTGATCCTTTGTAGAATCCTCAGGATCCTTTACATCAAAGAGACACTCAGAACTCGGAGCTGGATATTGCAATTCTTACTTGGAACACGGAAATCTGTCCCCTTAGTGGGAGCTGTGGTCCAAGGTCAGCCAGTCCAAGGTCAGCCAGTATGGCCAACCTCTGGAGATCAGAAATCATGAGTCAATCCCCGCAAAAGCACGAGCTTGATCCAAAAAATCATAAGATTAAAAAAAAAGACTATATTGTGTTATCTGTTTTTGACTGTTGAACTCCCTCTGCCCATCCCCAATGGGGCTTGGTGGGGAGGGTTCCAGGTGTGGGGGGCTCCCAATGCAGGGGAGGGTTTGAGAGGTCGGGGTTTGGGTGTGGGTGTGGGGAGCTCAGTGGAGGGTTCTGGGTGCAGGAAGGTCTGTGTGCGGGGGGGCTCCTGATGCAGGGGGTGAGGCTCGGGGGGTGGAGGTCTGGAGGGCTTAGTGGGGGGGGGTTTCTGGATGCGGGGCACTCCTGATGCAGGGAGGGGCTCGGTGTGTGTGTGTGGGGGTTCTGGGTGTGCAGTGGGGGGAGGGGTCACTATATAGGGAGCTGTTCCCCCGTCCGCCCAATCCCCTCCCCTGCTGAGCTTCACCCCTCCACACTCAGAACCCCCACCTCACTGAGCCACCCCCTGAACTCTGTCTCTTTACTCTTTCCCCCTTGCACCCCGCCCAGCTGGGACTAACATCCCTGGGCAGCCGGGGCATCCCCAGGCCCCCCTCAGTGATTTACCTCTCCCCTGGCTGCCCGAACAGACGCGTCTGAGCTGCCTGGGAGGGCTGAATGAGCACTGGTGCAGCTTCTCTTTGCTTCCGCACAGAAAACATTTTTGGCAGAAAGTAAAGAGAATCTGCAGGGGGGCATTTTTCTGCTGAGCTGCAGAGACGCAGAATTCCTCCAGGACTAACAGAAAGGAAGGAGGGACTGGAGCTGCCCTGAGCTGCCGGGCTCTTTAGCTCCACTCCCTGCTCCCTTCCCATAAGAATGGCTTCAGGTTACTTCAGGGAGGAATTCTCCTTGCAGCAGGTCTGATTGGTTCCTTTGCCCCAGGAGGGGGGCAAGTGGGGCAGGCAGCCAATCAGAGGGCCCAAATTTGCTAGCAGGCAGGAGCGTCTCACTCACCTTATTGCCAGAGTGGGTCCTACCTCGCTGAAATCCCGTCACTGGGAGCAGATCACCAGAGCTGGCGGCGCTGTGACGGCTGCTCCCAGGCCATCCCCTTCAGAACAGGTGTCCTGGGTCCTGCAGCTTCCCCATCAGGAGCAGAGGAATCGGGTGACCATGTCATTTGGCTGATCCCAGGAGCAAGGCAGAAACAGACAGGCAGTGTCTGTTGCCCAGTCAGTGGAGATCAGGGTCTGGGAAAGACCTGGAGCAGGTCTGTGCTCAGAGCCTAGCATCTGGAATGTGGCCGGCAGAGCTCCCTGCCTGAGGAAAGCTGGGGCAGGAACCAAAGGCAGGACTGGCAGGTGAGCCAGTGGCTGGGAGATGAGAAGACAGGATCTGAAACCTGGACATGAGGGGTAGCTATGGAACTCTAGGAAAGGGGCCACATGGGCTGGTGAAGTCCTGCCCCAAGTATAGCAGGACAGGGCTAAAGAGATTGGGTGGGGAAGCCCTGCTGTGAGGGTGAAGAAGGGAATATGTTTCTGTGCTGTAGCTGCCCCAAGACAGGGGAACTTAACTGCCCCCTACCAGGTGTGGGGACTTTATGGAACTGTCAGAGAGTAAACTGAGGCAGGGTGACAGCATGGGCCTGTGCCAGACTGCACCTTAGGACATTGCTGATCTGGGGTCGGAAGTGTGGGAGAAGTCCTGAAAGCTTCTAAATCCCACTCCCAGAACACACAAAATATGTATAGGTTCCTGCTACTGGGCTCTCATAACTCTCATGAGTCTAGGGTATGCCTTAAGCCAGAAAGCGTACTGGGCTTTGTTCTATATTGACAATGTGTGTGTGTGTGTGCTTACATTGGGGGAGGGGGAGGGTTGATAATATTTTTGCCTCTGTCTCTATGTGGCTAGTTACCTTAATCATTTCCTGCTGTTTGAATTTCCCATTTACTCCTGTACAATGATGTATTTTTGTATTTGCCTTGGTTTGCTCCCCCAGATAGAGAAGAACCTTTTCCAAAGGCCCTGTCAGTCTCGGTTTATTTCACAGTCAGAAAAACACCAGAGAAGAGATCAGTATAATTTCCCCATGAAGAGAGACCACAGTGTGGGGTCCGTGCTGTGTTCCAGGCCTGGCCCATCCAGGAGGAAGGCAGGAAGACTCCTCACATTTAAAGGTGCAGACCACAGGAAATATAATTGTAACATTTCCTCAACATTCACTGCAGAGGAGGGTCGGGGAGGCTCAGGCAATGCAGCATCATCCCCCTCATTGTGACATCTCAGACATTCCTATGCTTGAGCGCCTCTTGTTTGGATCTCTGGTGCTCTGGGGACTGTAGCTGAGGCTGCAGGGGGTGGATCCTCTCCTTGTGTCACCATTGCCCCATAATACTTTGCGGATTTCACTGCATAAGAAACTCCCACCAGGCAAAAAGCTCAGTACAAGACCTGAGCTGGATATTCTGGGTCCATTTCTTCTTTGGTGGTTCCAGACTCCTGGCAGGAATCTGTGGGGTGGAGGAATCTGGAAGGGGATGTCCCGACATTGCAGCTGTCAGCAGGGAGTCAATCCCAAAGTTCTCTCTTAGCCAGATCTTGATGCCCAGACTCTCCCAGGCTCTGTTGAGCCAGGTAAGCTCTTCTTTGGACCAGCTGATGGTTCCGGGGGTACGGGAAGGTCCCCATCCTTCCCTTCTTCCTTCAAGCTGGGGGAAGTGGTAATATGCCCAGATGGGAGCTTCTTGCCCCTCCAGACCTGCAATAATAACAACAAGACATCTCTCCTGCCCCACATCAGACCTCACCAGCCCAAAACCTTTAATGCTCTTTTCTGATCCCCATTATTCTTGTTGTCCCCCAGCCCCTATTTCTGCTCTCTGTTTGTTAATGAATCAAGGTATGATGGTGGAGAGGGGCACATATTGACAGTAGCTGTCCATTTGCTATTGACTGAGGCCTGAGTGACATGTTTCCAAACCCAGCTGGGAGTCTGAACCAACAGGGCCTTTCCTGAAGGAATGGGACCATCAGTCTCAGTAAAGTACAACTGAGAAGTTGAATATGGTCAAGGAACAGCCTCCCTCTCTCCACAAGAACAGGGGGCCACCACTAGAGGGTGATGTGGGAGAAGTGCCCTCAGTGCCTTCCCAGAGCATGTACTCTCATTGGTGCACTCCCTCTGCTCCTCCCTAGACCCCCTCTCAGCCTGACCTGGCTCTCAGCATCAGGTGTTATCACGAGAGCCCTAGGGGCCCATTGCTGGCTGTTTAATGCCAGCGCCCCACCCCAAGCTCTCACTACCTGATGCAGCAGTGATCTCACTGGCCTGGGATGGTCCTAACAAGGGGGCTGCCGGCACTTCACAGATATCACTTGCCTGTGAGCATCTGGAGCATAAACTTGGGGTTCCTACAACAGGCCTGGATGAGAACTGGGTGTCACAGTTCAGGGGCACCTGTATTCTCCCTCTATGGTCCACCAATCTCAGACATCCAGCTGTCACCTGAGTGGAAACCCATGTGTCTCTCCCTTCTGACCAGGGTATTTATAGGTTGCACAGTTTCCTGACTACACTGTGAATTCCTCATCAAAACAGACTGCCTAAGCCTGCCTGTTTTGCCTTCTCTTCAGAGACTGTAAGCAGCATAATTACCTCCAGTTAAGCTACCATACAGCCCTTTCTAAGCAAGCACATTTATTCTTAAAGTAAAAGCATTACAGAAAAAAACATATTAAAACAATAACAAATTAACATGCATGTTAATAAGCTTACCAGAGACCACCCCAACTCTAACATGAGCTCTGGCAGGTGAGCAGTCTTTCAAACACCACCAAGGTGTTTTCTGTGGTTATTAGTTCATAACCACTTAGACTCAGAAGAGGCACCCCCATGAATCTGTGAGTATCTCCTTTATCCAGTTTGGGTCTTTGAAGAGACCATGAATAGTAATCAGCCATGTGTTGCATTAGTTTTTTTGTTTGTTTGTTTGTTTTTTGCAGCATCACATTGCTGACTCATTTTGAGGTTCTGATACCTCACAACTCCCAGATCCTTCTCAGCAGTGCTGCTGCCAAGACAGTTTTCCCCATTCTGTTTGGTTTTTCTTCCCTAAGTGTAGCACCTTACACCTGTCTTTGTTGAATTTCATTTTGTTGACTATAGCCCAGATCTCCAATTTATCATGGGTATGGAACAGCTCAGGTATTATGTATGTTAGCTGGGCTTCTGGGTAGTGTCCAGGCTCCAAAGCACAGAATATGGAAGGGAGAGAGGGAAGGATTCCCATGACGGAGTAACAATTTCCCCTGAAGAGAAGGGTTACTCCCTGCCTTTATGCCAAGCTCCTGGCCTGTTCCCATCTCTGCCCACCCCACCCCTAACCTCAGCTGCTCCAGCAAACTAAGGCAGCAAAGACTAGAAGCCACTCTTGCTCCTAGGACTGAGGAGTAGGCTGATAATCTACCTGGATGTGGGTGGTGTCCTTCCCCATGCCCATGATCAACACACTATGCAAGGCAGCCTGCAGGAGGCAAGTTTCCAGCTCCTGATCCAGGGTCAGCCAGAGTTCGTTGGCAGGAGAGAGGTGCCTGCTTTAGACTTCCAAGTATGGGGGTAGGACAGGCACTAACAGGAGCAGGAAACTGTCAACTTGTTGAATGCGGTGGATGAGACTTAAGTATATATGACACAAACACATATGTAGAGTCATAGATGTGCTTTATTTGTATACAAAGAGACATCTATGTAGAGCAGTTAATGAGATTAATGTGCATAACATAGGGACGAACATGACCGATTATTTTGGAAGCCATGAACACTATTTTTTATGCATTTGGAAATTAGACACAATAGATCAGCTGACACTTTCAAAGATACTTTTTGTTTTCACAGCAGACAAGCATTGGCAAGGAACAGAATAAACCACTGCCCACACCCCAAGCTGGACCCATAGAGCTGCATGTCTTAGGTACCCACGTGCCATGATCCTTGTAAAGAAACATTTTCCCTTTGCCTTGAGGTTTTTCTTGAGAAAATTAAGTTACCATAATTTTCACTCCCCAAGGCAGGGTTCCTCTGGGATTTCAGCCCAGGACCTGTGCCTTTGTAATGAAGGCATACTTTTAGGCCATCTGACCACTTTGTGCTTTGGTTTTCTCACTCATGAGTAGGTCTTTGCCAATTAGGTGTGAACTATTATTTCAAAACTGAGCAGCACCCAAAGTTTCACAAGACTAAAGACCACAACTCCCAGCCTGGGAACTCCCCTAGAACACGTCCTGTCTATGAAGAGCTGGACCAGGTGCTCAACCCTGCCTCGAGCATAGAGTCTGCTTTCATGCTGGACCAGCTTCTGCATACGGATGGTGTTAATACTGGACTGGGGCAGAGGGGCTGGAGGAGACATCAGAAGCCATCTCGCCCCGATGCTGCAGCACTGCACTCTGGATGCTATACTTCCAAGGTGATATTAAACTGAGCTACTTCTGCTTGGCTGGGCAGACCAGCGGGAAATTAACCCCGTTGCCAGGTTGCTGCAGCGGACACCTGAGGTCTGGCTCCATCCCCAAAAATGACATTTTAGCCAGGCTGCTCTATAGCCCTTAAGGGAAGGGCAATCTGCTGCTGCTGGGGAGATCTGAGGCCTGGCTCTATCCCCCAGATTAATACCATTGCCCAGCTGCAGTACACACTGCTAGGAGGGCTGCTCTGCAACATCTGTTACTTGGGACCTGCTCCATCCCAGAATTAGTACCTGGCCAGGCTGTTCTATTGCCTGCAGGCAGGGACAATCAGCTGCTGCTGGGGACACGAGTCCTAGCTGAATCCCCCAACCAATGCTCATTCTGGGTTGCTCTATAACCCTGCAGGGAGAGGAGTCCTTCTAGCTCTGCCAGAGAAACGCCAAGACCTGGTTCCACCCACTACTGACATCACTGCTGACCCAAAACACAGCTCTGGATTTTTGATATTAATTTGCTTGAGCCATCAGGTGATCAGGCTGAGGCCGCAGGATCGTTTGGGGAGGAGATGACGGAACACACCAAGTGTCTAATTATAAAGCTTTATTAATAAAATAATGAAATAACAGTGGAGAGTGATGGGTGCTCCCCATGTCACTCAGAGGAAGGAAGAAAGCGTTAGTGCCCCAAGCCCTAACCCACTTTCGTACTCACACACTTAATACCCGAGGGTGGCCAGGCCTGGGTGTAATGTAAGAAGAAGAGGGGGAAGGGTGGATGGGAGTTCTGCCCTGTGTGCACCCAGGTCATCCAGGGTCCACTGTTGATTCCGATTTGCCTCAGCTCTCGGGAGGGTTTTAAGGCCTGGGGTCTCTTGGGGGCATCTTCTTCAGAGATCTTTGTTCCCCATACTCTGTGTACCAGTCCAAACCGGCCTTCCATGGCTTCTTTAGCTTTTTTAAAACACACTGGTTTCAGGGCCATGAGACAGTTCTATTTGTTCCTGGCTGGCCTTTGCCGTCTCGCTTTTTTTCGCGGCCCCTGCATTTTGTTTAATAATTTTTTTTTTATGGCTGGTTGTGGGGGTTGGATTTTTTATTTTTTTTTTTAATTTTTTTTTTGTCTTGGCAGGTAGTAGCTGGCCTTGGGCTGTAGTCAGTTTTTTATTTTCAGACTGAGCTTGCTAGCTGCAGTGTTGAGTTAACCCGTTCTCTGCTCTCTTCCTCCTTCCCCCTTTGGCCTCTCGCAGCCTGCAAAGGAATCTTCCACTCCACACTTACACCTTTGACCCTCCCCAAAATGCCCTGCAATGCTTGCAACAGCAATAGCAATATACAATGCTGATCTGCATCCCGCAGGGGACCTCCTGTGGGAGGAGGCCATTGGGGTGTGACGGTTGCCTCCTACTTCTGCAGAGTGACCATGAGGCCTAGCTCCAAACTCAGCATTAATCTCATTGTTGGGCTGCGAGATAGCACACCTGAGACCAGGCTCCAACCCCCAAATTAATGTAATTGCTGGGTGGCTCCATAGCTCTGCACTGTATTACTATCGCTTCTCGGGAGACCCTAAGGTCAGGATCCAACTCTAAAATTATGCATGTACCATGACTGTCAGTTGACTGTGAGTTGTAACATTTGTTCTCAGTATCTCCAGCTTAGGTTGTGATCATCACTGGTAGGGGTAATGGTACATCACAGAGCATCCTTCTAAAGCACTGAGGCTTAATGGTAGCAGAGTTTCTTAGGGCTTCCTGCTAAAAACTAGATGATTAGTGTTAGAGGAGATTCTAAAGGACCACGGTCATCATCATTATCAGATGTCCTTAAGACTTCTGCTTCATTTCCTTCTCCCTTTCAGCTTTGTGCCTTGTGTCATGCTGCCCCTGATGCCTTGAACCTTCTCCCTGTTCTCATACACTAACAGCCCTTCATCTCCTGCTTCAAATCCCTGCTGAAAACCCACTGCACCTCACCAATAACCCCCAACTTCTCTTATCCTGTTGCCCAATATCATCTTTTTATTTCACTTGTCTTGCTTAGATCCTCAGCTCTTCAGGGCAGGGAACTCACCTTATCTGTGTTTGTAAACACAGTATAAATTTAGGGCATTGTAGAAAGCATGTTTAATAATAACTCATTCTACGCAGCACAATATTGATTCATGTCCCTACAAGTCCCAAATGTATGCATGTTCTGTATGATCCTAATTCCAAATGACTCCAGCACAGGTTAGTAGGAGTTAAACCCACATCTACGAAAGTTGAGATTCTCCTGCAACCACATGGATCCAGGCAACACCAAATATTACAAGACTTGCAATAACGTAATGCAAGCTGGTACTGCTAACTCCCTTGCACCCCTTTGGAAATTCCAGCTGAAGAGTAAAATTTTCATTCCAGGTTGAGAGAGAGACAGAGAGAGAGTATAGTGCAGTGATTTGCTAGGTAACATTCTGCATCTGAACTGAAACACAACATGGCTGCTGCCTCACAACTCCCGCTATATTAGAGAGAGGGTTTGTCTACACTGCAGTCTTAGGTGTGATTGCAGCTCTGGTAGGCAGGCCACACTAGCTTTAATCTAGCTAGCACAGCTAAAAAGAGCATGAAGACATGGAGGCATAGACCCCAGCACAGGCTAGTGATGTGAGGACATACTCAGGATCCCGGTCAGGCTGGTACAGCCCATGCTGATGCCTGTGCTGCCAGCCCTTTACTAGATCCCTCCAAACGCCAGACTCTCTTCCTCCAGTTGCACTCATCACAGTGCACCTCCCCACACATCTCTGTCTGGTAACACACACCGATCAGATTCCTTCAAGTCGGGGGTTGTGTTCATCTCCTGGATGGTCTTGTGGTACGTGCCCTGGGCTGCGGCTCAACAGAGATGGATTCAGTTGCTTGCTCTGTCATAGGTTCCTGTGTGACCACCTTGAGCAAGTTAGTTTATTTCTCTCTATCTCTGTTCCCTCTCTGTAAAATTGAGATAATACTTTTCCCCTCTTTTCCTGTGAGTACAATGGGTTTCTACTCCTTGATTGTGGCTCCCACGCACTCCTGTTAAATAAATAATAAGGAACTCTGCATTTTGGAACAACAAGGGGGTACTGACTGGAACTTGTTCCCTAAAAGAAGACTATATTTCCCCCCTTATCTGAACACACATATTCTTTGGCCTAGTGTCACCACAACACTTTTCTCCAATAAAAAATGGAGTTCTATTGGCTGTGTTATCATTGCTCTTGTCTCACCAGCAGGTGGCACTGTGAAATATTAAAGAGTCCAGTTGGGCAGTGATAGTATCATTGAGTGCTTGGAGTTTAGACAGCCACTTACTGTGTTGCACACACCAGGGTAATTAAAGGGGTGTAAGTGTGGGGCTTGTATGGAAGGGGAGAAACAGGCAGATCAACCTGGACATGTTGCTTTTGCTGACTAGAATGAGAGGAGGTGACATACCTGATTTTTCTTTGCAAGGTTGTGGGACTAAAGATTTTTATCAACTCTCGGCTACAGAAGCCAGTCATGTGCCAGAGTCATAATGTCCAAACACCCCTCTCTCTTTCTGTGGTGATGGTGTCTGTGGAGGATCAGAGCCCCAGAGTAATGCAGGAAGGAGGGATGGGTGGGAGACATATAATTGATTGATTACTAATCAATCTGTCTCTATTATTGTATGGGATGTGGATGTGATTTGGCCTATCAACTAGTGGGGAGTTGGGGGAGGTTTTATGCAGATATCATAACTTAGTTTAAGTCACAACACAGGAAATGTTATAGGGCAGGTAACACTGAATGCCAAACAGAATCCCCAGTGTTAAACTGATGGCTGGATCCTTGCTGCTTCTTAACATTTAACCCCGACGTCCCTAACCAACAGAACTTGACCCTGGAGATAAACCCCAACCACTCTGTGTGACTTTTATCCTGTAAATACCCAGCTAATCAGTAGCATCTGAAGCTATAAATAGTTCACAAAATGTCCCTGTATAATATCTATAGCTATCTATCTATCTTATCCTGCAATCCGTGTCTTGGTTTGGTCACATACTTAGTTGAGACAGAAGTAATGATCATGTATTCCTCATGGATATTAATACTCAGCACTCCCATCCCTGTTAAATCTCCAGTCACTACCTAGCACTTGCTCCTATAAATACCTTACCCTGATCCTTAAAGGTGCCTAAACACCTTTAGGATTTAGGCCCTTGCTATTTCATAACATTTAACGCTAACGTCGCTACTGTGTAATTTTGATCCTGTAAATAGCCAGCTAGTGCCTCCCCGTGTGCGGTACTGCCTTGCCATGGCAGTGCTGGGAACCTGCTGGACATGAGTGAGAGGGAGCTCAGTTTGTCTTCTCTCAAGACCTTTGCTTCTAACCCTCCCTTTCTCCTCCTCCCCTCCCCCGCCCTGACATTACTGTCCTGTAGGGTGACTACTGAGTTCCAGCCGAGATGGGGGTGACGGGAGCTCCTCCAATGCTCACCCCTTGAGCAGAGCAGCAGCACCTGTGTCACATGCAGCCTGCACCACACCAATATGTCTGTCCTGCTCTCAGGTCAGATCTGTTCTTTTGAACAGTGAATTGTGGAATACAAACCCTGGGATTTGTTTGTGGTCTTTTTCCCCCAAAAAACAGCTTTAAAAATGTTTTGAATTTTCAGATTGTATGTATTTGATTGGGTTTTGATTTGACTGGAATGCAAATACGGGCTTGATCGACTAGGGAAAAAAGGGGTACTTACTTAGATTTGGTCAGTTGTTTATTTTGCTTTAAATAGTGTGTGTGTGTGTGTGTTGTTTAATTTCTTTTGTGTGTGCAAATGGCTAATTTTAAAATGTAATACAGTACACTCTCTGATTTAAAGTAATTAGAGATTAGTATCATTTAACCAGTATTTTTCCCAAAGTTTGCATGTTTATTGTTATTCTTGTGATTTTTAGCATTATTAATTTATATATTTGTTGACTTAGATTTTTTTCTATTGATTTTCTGTGAATAAATGTTGCACCAGTGAGCTGCCGTATGCGAAGTTGAAAACTGATCTGTCTGTATATATTTTTATTCTTCTTTTCAGAATACCATAGATAAAACACATATTTAAGTGCATATTGTTAAAAAAAATAAGTATGTATGGTAGGGCTCTACAGACTACCAAATCAGGAGGAGGCATTTCTAGAGAAAAATGGAAAAAATATCCCAAACTCAAGACTTGGCAGTAATGGGAGACTTTAGCTACGCAGGCATCTGTTGGAAAAGTAATATAGAAAAAACACAAAATGTCTAATAAGTTCTTGCAATCTGTTGGGGATAACTTCTTGTTTTGGAATGTGGAGAAATTAACTTGGAAGATGGGTGGCCATTTTACACTTGATTCTGATTTACAGAGAGGAATTGATTGCCAATGTGAAGGGGGGTGCAACATGGGTGAAAGTGATTATTAAATGATAACTTTCATGATTCTAAGGAACAGAAGGAGTGAGAGCAGCAGTCAATGGACTTCAGAAAAACAGATTCAGTGAACAGGTAGATAAGGCCCCCTGAGAAGAAAATGTAAGGGAAAAAGGAGTTGAGGAGATCTGAAAGTTTTTTAAACAGACAATACCAACGGCAAAACTGTAAACTATCCCAATGAAAAAGAAAGGTAGAAAGAATAGAAAGAGGCCAATATGGCTGCATCAAAAGCTCTTTAATGACCTGAAAATCAAAAAGGAATCCTACAAAAAGTGGAAACACGAACACATTGTGTGGCAAGGCACCTTCTTGGTCTCACCAGCCTCAGCTGTTTTTAGCCTTGGCGAGATGGCTTGGGTAAAACAGTCCCTCTTAGCTGCACAGGGTCAGTCCATTCCTTCTCTCTGCTAGTCTTTTGGGCTTGTTTTTCTCCCTTATGGGAAGGAATGCAGCCTCCCCTCCTGGTGAGGCTTACTGTCTTGCTGCTCCTAACCTACTGGCAGCTTGACTCCTTCCCTCCCCCTCTCTCTCAACAGGGGAGGGTTTAAAAAGGTCTCAGGCAGCCCTTAGTTGGAATCAGCTGATCCCAGTTGATGGGGGGAGGGCCTTTTAACCTTCTGGGACTCTTTTCTACCCCCTCCTTTCAGCTGTCTGTCCTGAGTTTATCACAGTTGCTAAAGGTGAATAAAAAAAACAACAACAAAAAATAACCACAAGCATGTAGGGAAAAAATCATAAAGGCTAAGGCAAAAATGAGTTACACCTAGTAAGGGACAAAAGGGCAATAAGAGAGGTTTTGTTAATACATTAGGAGCAAGAGAAAGACGAGGGGAAGCGTAGCTCCACAAAGGAGAGATATTAATGGATGACACCAAGAAGGCTGAAGTATTTAATGTCCATTTTTGCTTCAGTCTTCACTGAAGAAGTTAATTGTGGCCTGGTGCTTAGCACAATATTAACAAAAAGGGGAAAGGAATACACACCAGAAGAAGGAAAGAACAGAATATTTAGATAAGTTAGATGTATTCAAGTCAGCAAAGCTTGACAAATTCACCTTAGGGTACTTAAGGAACTAGTTGAAGCAATCTTGGAACCATTAGCAATTATCTTCAAGAACTCATGGAGGATGGGTGAGGTCATAGAGAAGTGGAGAAGGGCAAACATAGTACCTAACTTTATAAAGGGGAACAAAGAAGATCCAGGGAATTACAGACCAGTCAGCCTAATTTCAATACCTGGAAAGATGGTGAAACAAATTATTAAACAACCAATTTGTAAGCACCTAGAGGACAAATATGGTGATAAGTAATAGCCGACGTGGATTTGTCAAGAACA
Source organism: Caretta caretta (assembly GCF_965140235.1). Classification (NCBI taxonomy): domain Eukaryota; kingdom Metazoa; phylum Chordata; order Testudines; family Cheloniidae; genus Caretta; species Caretta caretta. Next base: position 217,214,811 of record NC_134206.1, read on the forward strand.
AATCATGTGAAACCAACCACAATGTTAGCAAACTAAGGAAATATGGTCAAGATGAAATTACAATGAAGACAGTGTCACGGAGTTACAGGGTCTGGTCTATGCCCAAGCCTGTCACCAGGCTTCTGGGAGTGACACTTTTAGGACCCACACAGTTCCATAGGGCAGGCCCCTGGCCTCCAAGACTGGGCCTTCAGCACCAGTGTTCCCTGCCTCTGTGGGTCCCTGCAGTGAATCCAGCCAAGACAAACTCCTCTGGGAGGCTTGTACTGTGCCCCTTCAAAGTGTGCAATGCTCTCAGTGAGTATTTACAGCGATGCAGGCAGCCTTTTCAAAACAAGGTAATCATTTATTAGTCATTTAGCACACAGAATTTTAAAGACCTTCGATTAACACAGAGAAGCCAAAGTTAATCCATAGTCCACCTTGGTCCAACTAGTGCCCTGATGGGCCAGCCACGCTGTGATGAACTCCATCTCTGTCTCTCTCTGTTTACCCCTTTGTCTCCCCAGGTCTGGCTCCTGAATCCCTTTCTTCCAGTCACCTGACACCTTCTCCAGCTCAGTTCCCAAATCCTAGCTGCTGGAGTTTTCTGCTGTTAGGTGTTGATTGTTCAGTTGTTGGAGCATCTCTTTGTCTTGCTGGACTCTGCTGATTTGGATCAGTTTGAGCTACTTCTTTAGTGACTGTATTCATTCCCCCCAGTGAGGTGAAACACACAAACCTCCTGTCTATTGCACTGTTCCAGGAGTAGTGATAACCCTTTTTACCCTCTGGCTAGCAATGACATGAACAGAAGGAAACTGAAGCATGCCTAGGATTCATAAAAATAGTACAGAAAATCTCCACTTTGTCACAAAGGGTACACAACAGGTCGAAAGACCATACACAAAGTGTGGTTATCAATGGTTTGCTGTTGAACTGAGAGGGCATATCTAGTGGGGTCTGTCATAAATATAAAGGGAAGGGTAAACCCCTTTGAAATCCCTCCTGGCCAGGGGAAAGCTCCTCTCACCTGTAAAGGGTTAAGAAGCTAAAGGTAACCTCGCTGGCACCTGACCAAAATGACCAATGAGGAGACAAGATACTTTCAAAAGCTGGGAGGAGGGAGAGAAACAAAGGGTCTGTGTCTGTCTGTATGCTGCTTCTTGCTAGGGACAGAACAGGAATGGAGTCTTAGAACTTTTAGTAAGTAATCTAGCTAGGTATGTGTTAGATTATGATTTCTTTAAATGGCTGAGAAAAGAATTGTGCTGAATAGAATAACTATTTCTGTCTGTGTATCTTTTTTGTAACTTAAGGTTTTGCCTAGAGGGGTTCTCTATGTTTTTGAATCTAATTACCCTGTAAGATATCTACCATCCTGATTTTACAGGGGGGATTTCTTTATTTCTAATTACTTCTATTTTTTATTAAAAGTCTTCTTGTAAAAAACTGAATGCTTTTTCATTGTTCTCAGATCCAAGGGTTTGGGTCTGTGGTCACCTATGCAAATTGGTGAGGCTTTTTATCCAACATTTCCCAGGAAAGGGGGGGTGCAAGTGTTGGGAGGATTGTTCATTGTTCTTAAGATCCAAGGGTCTGGGTCTGTAGTCACCTAGGCAAATTGGTGAGGCTTTTTACCAAACCTTGTCCAGGAAGTGGGGTGCAAGGTTTTGGGAAGTATTTTGGGGGGAAGGACATGTCCAAACAGCTCTTCCCCAGTAACCAATATTAGTTTGGTGGTGGTAGCGGCCAGTCCAAGGATAACGGGTGTAATATTTTGTACCTTGGGGAAGTTTTGACCTAAGCTGGTAAAGATAAGCTTAGGAGGTTTTTCATGCAGGTCCCCACATCTGTACCCTAGAGTTCAGAGTGGGGGAGGAACCTTGACAGGGTCCTATAAAAGTTTGTCATTTTCATTAATGAATTGGATATGGAGTGGAGAGTATGCTTATAAAATCTGCAGATGACACCAAGCTAGGAGGGGTTGCAAGCACTTTGGAGAACAGTGTTAGAATTCAAAATGACCTTGATAAATTGGAGTAGTGGTCTGAAGTCAACAAGATGCAATTCAGCTAAGACAAGTGCACAGTCCTACACTTAGTAAGGAAAATTTAAATACACAGGTACTAAATAGGGAATAATTGGCTAGGTGGTAGTACTGCTGAATTGAAATATGAGTCAACAATGTGGTGAAGTTGGAAAAAAAGGCTAATACCATTCTGGAGTGTCATGTGGTAAGGCACGGAAGCTAACTGTTCTGCCCTACTTGGCAGAGGTGAGGCCATAGTTGAAGCACTGTGTCCCGTTTGGGGTGCCACATTTTAAGAAACATGTGGACAATTTGGAGAGATTCCAGAGGAGAGATTCCAGAGGAGAGCAACAAAAAATGATAAAAGGTTTAGAAAACCTGATCTGTGAGGAAAGGTTAAAGAAACTGGGCCTGTTTATTCTTGAGGGAAAAAAAGGTTGAGGGGAGACCTGAAAACCATCTTCAAATATGTTAAGGGCTGTTAGAAAGCAGGGGTGGGCAAATTTTTTGGCCTGAGGGCCACATCTGGGTATGGAAATTGTATGGCAGGCCATGAACGCTCACAAAATTAACAACGGAAAATTAACACTACTAAAACGTCATAGTCACCTAAGACAACAACTAACAGGCACATGGGCTTGCACGTTCCAGGCTCTAATGGCATGTGAGGTGCAATTGGGTTGGGCAGCTGGAGTAATATGCAGGCCCTCACGCCTGTCATGCAGGTCCTGAACATGCAGGAGTGCCAGGTGGGCAGAGCAGGGCAAGCCCCTGACCCCGCTCCCCAGCTGGAGCGCCGGAGCAGGGCAATGGAGCTTGAGGGCTGGATTAAAAGGTCTGATGGGCTGGACGCGGCCTGTGGGCCATAGTTTGCCCACCCCTGTTATAAAGAGTATGGTGATCAATTTTTCTCCATGTCCACTGAAGGTAGGACAAGAAGCAATGGGCATAATCTGCAGCAAGTGAGATTGAGGTTAGACCTTAGGGGAAACTTTCTAACTATAAGGATAATAAAGTACCGGAATAGGTTATTAAGGGAGATGGAATCTCTGTCATGGCAGGTTTTTAAGAACAGATTGGACTGTTACCCCAGAATTTGGCATCCCTGCATGTACCCCAGAATTTAATAGTACTGCCATCAGCAATTTTGCATGTTCAGCCACTGCCAGCTGAAAAGCAAACATCACATACTGTAACGATGCTGCCTCTGGCGGGACACAACTGAGAGTGTCAATTCTGGACAAATTGCTTAGAGCAGGGCAATTACAGCCCAAGGCTGGGGTTTCTCCACTTCTAAGGCAAGCCAAACCAGCCAGACAGGGAGGACTTTGGTTTTACCCCACTGGCTAACTACAAGTCACACAAGCAATTCCCTCAGACACTACAGTTCCCCAGTACCACCACCAGCAGCCACTTCTTATGGGGACGAATGTTATGAAAACTAATGCCCCTGTAAAAGAAAAAAGGTTTTCTCAATCCCAAAGGACCAAGCCCCAGACCCAGGTCAATATACAAGTTAGATCTTACCCACAAATTACGCTGTTGCCAATCCTTTAGAATCTAAAATCTAAAGGCTTATTCATAAAAGAAAGAAATACAGATGAGAGTTAAAATTGATTAAATGGAATCAGTTACATACAGCAATGGCAAAGTTCTTGGTTCAGGCTTGTAGCAGTGATGGAATAAACTGCAGGCTCAAATCAAGTCTCTGGAGTACATCCACAGCTGAGATGGGTCATTCAGTCCTTTGTTCAGAGCTTCAGTTTGTAGCAAAGTTCCTCCAGAAGTAAGAAGCAGGATTGGAGGGGTTTCCAGGGCCTTTTATATTCTTTGCCCTGTGGAAGGACCCCCCCCCCTTTGTTCTTACTGTGGAAAATCCCAGCAGCAAGATGGAGTTTGGAGTCACATGGGCAAGTCACATGTCCATGCATGACTCAGTTCTTTGCAGGCCCACGCCATTGTTTACATATTAGTTTGAATGTTCCCAGGAAAGCTCAGATGTGGATTGGCGTCTACCAAAGTTCATTGTCAGTTAAGTGTTTCTTGACTGGGCACTTACTGAGAATAGTCCCTTCTCAAGAAGCTGACCAAATGCTTCAGTGAGGCTACTTAGAATAAAAACACATTGATATACAAGTACATAGCCAATATTCATAACTTCAACTACAAAAATGATACACCTATACAGATAGCATAATCATAATCAGCACATCATAACCTTTCCATAGACACTTTACATGACAACTTTTGTACAATATTTGCTGCAAATATATAACAGTGTTCGCAACAATGATCTATACGGTTACAGGTTATGTGAGTAATATCACAAAGCCGCCTTACGTTGACCTAATAATGTATGTGTCTACACTACCAGGTCCCTTCCACTGACCTAACTCACCTGTAATGTTGACTTAATTACTCTACCCCTGCGAGAGACTTAATTCAGTGTTGATGAATTGACAGAGAGGCAGTGAAGACGCAGTCTTATGTAAATTGACTGAATTGGCCTCCAGGAGGTGTCCCACAATGCTCCACTGTGACTTCTCTGGACATCATTATCAACTCCACTGCACAGAATCCAGATACCCAGGAAACAGCCCCTCCCCTGTTAAAGCCCCAGAAACTTTGAATTCCCATTTCCTATTTGATCAGCATGGAGAGCTCGGCAGCCCAGGTGATCATGGTGACTTAACGCCTCAAATGTGCTCCAGTCTGTAGTACACAGGAGATGGTGGGACTTACTGGTCTGTGAGGAGAAGAGTCTGTGCAGGCACAGCTCCAATGCGGCACAATAAACTAGACATTTATGAAAAGATCACATGGGGCATGGGAGAGAAGGGCTACAGCAGGGGTACGCAGCAGTGCCACGTGAAAATCCAGGAACTTTGGCAGGCATACCAGAAGACAAGGAAGGCAAACAGTCATTCTGGTTCTGCATCACAAACATGCTGCTCTACAATGAGCTGCATGGGATTCTTGGCGGCGACCCCACCACTACCCCCAAACACAGCATGGATACACCCCAGGAGTCTGAGTCTCGGGCTACCTCAGGCAACAATGAGGAGAACATTCTAGACGAGGAAGAGGAGGAGAATGGGAGACAAGCGAGCTGTGGGTCCATTCTCCCCAAGAGCCAGGAGCTATTTTTAACCCCAGAGTCCAGCTGTTTGCAGGACAGCATGGTGGCTGAGCATGATGCTGGGGAAGGCACCTCTGATAAGTATGCAATTCCAATCAAACTGTAGGGGTTACATGCTCTTATATTTTATGTTTAATGTAAAGAAAAAGTGAAGTGTAGTGAGTATCTGCTTTCCAATAGCTGCTCCAGCTACGCAGAGGGTGGCCCCCTGGAAAAGACCGTTTATGTGCACAGGGATGCCCAGGAATCCTCCATGGAGACTTCTAGGAAACTTTCATGGAGGCACTCTGCAATCCTTTACAGAAGGTTTCTGAGGAGGGCTGCCTTATTTCTTCCACCACGGTAGGACACTTTCCTGCGCCACTCCAGTATTAACTCTCCTGGTATCATTGTGGTACACAGCATAGCAGCATAAGGACCAGGTCTGTACCCAGACGCTTGCAGCATCCACTCCCTTGCCACCCCTGTAACCCTCAGGAGACTAATATCACATAGGGTCACCTAGGGGAAACGAGGGAAATTTTCATTACAAGTGCTCGTACTGCAAACAATAGAGCATGTGATCCACCACCCATAGTGATTTCAGGGTCCCTCAACCATGTTTTCCCTAACATGTGGGTGGTTTGGTTGGCAGGGATTGGCATTGACCTCAAATTCTGCACGTCTAGGGCAACTACTACCTCCGGCGTGGCTGTACTGCCCCCAGCCCCACCCCTGTCCCTTCCATGCAGCTGTCTGCATGACTGCATCTCCTGTCTGGGGTCTGTACAGCCCCACCACAGGACAGGGCTGGGGGCAGTACAGTGGCACCAGAGGAGTTGCCAGTGTGGGGCGCTGGCTCCTGAGAGTGGCGGTTCCATGTTTTGCTTCTTTCGCCACTGCAGTTCCCAGGAGAGCCCTGCGGGTTCTGTGGATACCGATGTATATCTGTGTATATCCGCATCTGCAGGTATAAATTTGTATCCGCACAGGGCTGTAATTAGAAGGGGGGGAAAGAGGATGTGTGTGTGACACTCTACACCCCAGGGAAATGCCCTGTAACCCCCATATTCATCATTTGTATATAAATTGTGATATTTTATGCAGAGCGTACCATATGAGGTATCGTGGGAAAGATTATGATCTGCTCAAAGCCACTGTTCCATCTAAATATGCATATCATTAATGCATTTGAAGTTATGAGAATTGTGTTGTATGATTGTCACAAATATCTGGTGTGGGTTTGGGAAGTGCCAGGATACTAGCTCCCCAAAGACAATAACCAGGGGATAACCAACACCCAGGTGGGTGTCGAACAACCATCAAAAGCCATTGTCCAGCGAAAGAGCTACAATGCAATGACTCAGCTGCGCAAGACCACACCAGGAGAATTGCTCAACCTTGCCTGGTGACTCAGCAATGTACCCTGACATGCCTGGACTTGTGTTCTCCAACCACATGGTGGGACTAAGGATATAAAACAGAACACAGTGACCCTATACTTTGCCTTTTCTGCTCCCCCCACAAATGCTACAAGCAACAAGGACACTGAGAAGACTGAAGACTCCAACAGAGGAGACTGACCCAAGTTTCACGGGTGAAACCTGTGTACCATGAACTGCAATATCTAGTGGGGTGAGAAAAACTGTTTAATCTAGATGTTGCCCAGTCTAATTGGGTTGAGAGTTTAGACTGCATACTTATATTTTATTTTATTTTGGTAACCACTCTGATGTTTTGCCTACCACTTATAATCACTTAAAATCTATCTTTTGTAGTCAATAAACTTGTTTTACTGTTTATCTTTACCAGTGAGTTTGCCTGGAGTGTTTGGTAAATCTGCACAGGTTTACAGAGGCTGGTGTATATCCACTTTCCATTGATGAAGCGGTGAACCAATTAATAAACTTGCACTGCTCATCAGACAGTATATTCCTGAGGTACAAGGCTGGGAGGATTTGTCTGGTGCCTTTCTCTGTGTGATTCATGAGTGGGTCTGGGAGCATTCATGCAATCTACCTGGGTGTGGGGCTCCACATGCTGTTGTGCTGAGTGATAACAGCACCTGGAGGGGTTTGCTGCTTGTCACTAGCAAAGCATTGTAAGAGATAGCCCAGTCTGGAGAGTTCAGGGGGCACAGCGGTCCCACAGTCCCAGGCTGCACGCCAGGGATCCCATCACAGCATGATGACATGTTTAGAAAGACAATAAGGCCTCTGAGACAGCTGAGACAGGGCTAAGAGCCTGGAGGATTTCATTGTCTGAAAAACTGGACATGGAGAGCAGGAGAGCATCCCATTCAGGATGAGATGCTGTGGATTATGAAGGACCAATTAGACATGTTGAGGCATCTGGTTGAGCTTCAGGAAAAGCAGCTTGAGGCTAAACTCTTTCTGCAGCCCATGCAGAACTGCCTGCAAGCATTGCCCTGTTCCCAATCCCTCTCCCACAAACGTTCCAGGAGCTGGGAGTGGGATGTGCAGTATCCCTTCCACTCAACACTGGGGAGGGTACTAAGAACAAAAGGCAACCATTCAAAGATCTTTGATGGGCAAGACTTCTGTGCTTTCACAGACAAACTGATTTGGTTTCTCCCCTCCCAATATTATCCCACCATTTGCCCAAGGTTAAAGAAACAGAAAGAACAGGAAAATAATGTATGTGTGTGCAATAAAGGTAATTGTTTCGAGAATTAAATGCTCTTTATTTATTCCAATAATTGGGGTTGGGGGGTGGGGTGGGGTGGGGTGGGGGGGAGGGTACAGAGAAATTGATGCAATGGAGGGGATGGTAGGAGAAGGCACAACACAGATAAGCGGTGCACATTACTGAAACAAGTTTTCAAAGCATCTAGGAGATGCAGAGCTCCTTGGTGAGCTCTTCTTATTGCCCTGGTATCTGGCTGCTCAAAATTAGCTGCCAATCTATCTGCCTCCATACCCCACCTCTGCAGAAACGTCTCTCCCTTTGCCTAACAGATATTATGGAGCACACGGCAGACAGTGATAACAATGGGGATATTGCTTTCACTGAAATCCAACCTAGTAAGCAAATTGTGCCAGTAACCCTTTAAACGTCCAAAGGCACATTCCACCACCATTCTGCACTTGCTCAACCTTTTGTTGAAATGCTCCTTACTGCTGTCCAGGTGGCCGATGTTTGGCTTCGTGTGCCATAGGAGCAAGGGGTAGGCTGGGTCTCCCAGGATCACGATTGGCATGTCAACATTGTCAGTGCTTATTTTGCGATCTGGAAAAAAGTCCCTGATTGCAGCTTTCTGAACAGACCTGTGTTCCTAAAGATGCGCGCATCATGCACCTTTCCTGATCCTCCCACATTGATGTCGATGAAACTCCCCCTATGATCCACCCGTGCTTGTAACATCATTGAAAATTATGCCTTACAGTTTATGTACTCTTTGGCAAGGTGGTCTGCTGCCAAGATAGGCATATGCATGCCATCTATCACCCCACCGCCGTTAGGGAACCCCATCGTGGCAAAACCATCCACTATGTCCTGCACGTTGCCCAGAGTCACTATCCTTCTTAGCAGAAGTCGATTAACGCCCTGCATGCTTGGATCACAATGGATCCCATGGTGGATTTACCAACTCTGAATTGATTCCCCACTGACTGGTAGCAGTCTGGCATTGCAAGCTTCCACAGAGCGATCACCACTTGCTTCCCCATAGTCAGAGCAGGTCTCATGTTAGTGTTGCTGTGCTTCAGGGCTGGGGAAAGCTCTGCACAAAGTTCCTGGAAAGTGGACTTATGCATTCAAAAGTTCTGTAGCCACTGCTCGTCATCCCATAGCTGCCTAACAGTGCAATCCCATCACTCAGTGTTTGTTTTCCAGGACCAGAAATGGTGCTCCAGCCTGTTCAGCTGCTGCACGACTGCCAGCAGCAACCAGGAATTTTTTCATCCTATGGCTTGCGGCAGGGCTGCTTGCATGACATTGCAATGTTCCACACGGCGGTGCCTTTCTCAGCTCTGGAAATACTGCAGGATAAGGCGCAAGGTGTTTGTAATGCTCACAGCAGGAGTGCACAGCTGAGTGGGGTCCATGCTTCTTGGGCTACGGCATACACACGGCTAAGCCAGGTTTTCGAAAAAAGGCATGAGAAAGTATGGGTTGTTTGCCATTGATATCAAGGTAAGGAGGGAGGGAGGAAACTGCATCACGGGAAGCCAAAGCCATGTTCCCATTCCCCCCTGCATCGATGTTTTGGTCCCATGAGGTGTTGTAAGCTCTTCCCCAAACCCCCTGTGGCTAGTTGCACTGTGGGATAGCTACCCACAGTGCACTGCTCTGTGCACTGATGCAAGCGCTGCTAGTGAGGACGCACTCCACCAACACAATGAGCATGGCGTGGACTGGCACAATCAACTTAATTACTGCAGCGGCCGGATGTCAACTTACCTTAAGTTGACTTAACTTTGTAGTGTAGACATGCCCTCACAGTTACTTTTTAGCCTGCAGTACACCAACCACCAAACCCAGGGAGATAACTTTCATAAAATTAATACAGATATCTCCCAGTTTCTTCATAGCAGTATTTTAGTAGCGGTTTTACCAATGAAGTCTACCAGTATATACTTCCCTAGTACTACTCATTACTCCCCTCCAAGGAACTTTTTGCCACAACATTGCTTTGGGATCTCATGATCCCTATATCCTTTTTCCAGGAGATCTCATTTGGTTGCATTCTTTCTTCTTAGATATAGGACCTAAACTTTTGCTGTATTAAAATGCATTTGGTTTGAATGAGCTCTATTTTCTGAGAAATCCAGACCATCTGGATGACTGCCTTGTCCTCATTTACCACTCTGCTAATCTCTGGGTCATCTGCCAATTTCATCAGCAGTGATTTCATATTTACTTCCAGATCATTGGTAAAAATATTAAATATCATCAGCTTTGTAGAACCCCACTAGAAACACCTCCATTCAAAGATTATTCCCACTGATTATTCCTTTTTGAAATCTGTCAGTTATGTCTGTCCATGTAGCATGAGTTTTATTGATATTGTCTACATTTCACCAGCCAGCTCTTTCAGAGCTCTTGTTATCTGGTCCTGATGCTTTTAGAACACTTATCCCTAGTAGATGCTGTTTTAACATCCCCCTTAGTTACTAAAAGGCGGGGAAGCAGTTCATCATCCTCCTGTAATCCGAATACATCAGTTGGCTTCTTTCCAAATATAGAACAGAAATATTTATTAAACACTTCTGCCTTTTCTGTATCATTTTATTAACAATTTTACCATTTTCACCTAGTAATGGGCTTGTCCCATTATTGGGATTTCTTTTGTTCCTGGTATACGTTAAAACCACTCCTTATTGTCCTTAGTTCTGCCAGCCATGGATTTTTTCCGGATGGCTTTAGCTTTCCTTATCAGTTTTCTACACTTCATAACTTCTAATGTATATTGTTTGCCATCCACCTCACTTTTTTCCATAGATATATCTGCCAGATGGAATTGGCAGCAACAAGGGCTGGGGCTCAATGTTTAGGGATTCCTCTTACCAGTACAAAACAGAACCATTTCAAGCCTCTACCCAGTAATCTGATAAAACTAATTAGCACCCTTGGGCACCTCTAAGAGTCAATACTTACCCACTCAGAAGCATTGAGTCTGTGTATAACACAAGAAAACTTTTGTTAAAAGGGAAATAGAACCCAGCATTACTTTGGGAAAACACCACAACCATGATTCAAAAGCACGTAACCATAAGCAACACGCACCTCACAGTCCCTTCGGGCAGTGTCCTTTGTTTCAATTTCCCATCTTGCAGCATGGAAGTCTGACAAATAAATGTCCCTTTAACATACCACTCCCCTCTCCCTGCACTGCACCCTACTCACAGTTGGCTGTTCTTAGTCAGTGAAGACCCTTAGTTCAGAGGTGCACTCACCTGGATTCACCCCCCACCCCTGAAAAGGGAGGGGGAGTTGTCGAGCAGTGTCTCTGCTGCTGCTTCCACTGTACTCTGCCGCCGTTAGCTATGTGCTACTACCTCTGTTGCTGTTACCTCTGCCGCTGTTCAGCAATGCTGCTGTCATCAGTGCTGCTTGCCACTCACTTCCACTTCTGCAATGCCCCATTTTGAGGTTCCACCACTTAGCCCAGCTCTTAGCCCTGGTCTACACTGGGGGTGGGATCGATCTAAGTTACGCAACTTCAGCTGTGTGAATAACGTAGCTGAAGTCGACGTACTTAGATCGACTTAACGTGGTGTCTTCACCGCCGTGAGTCGACTGCTGCTGCTCCCCCGCCGACTCCGCCTGCGCCTCTCGTGGCGGTGGAGTACAGGAGTCAACGGGAGAGCGCTTGGGGGGTTGATTTATCGCGTCTAGACTAGACGCGATAAATCGATCCCCGCTGGATCAATCGCCATCCGGTGAATAGTGTAGACATACCCTTAGTGATTTCCCTGGACAGCGAGAAACCTCTCTACTGTTGCTTCTTGTCTTTCATTACAACACTGTCCTCACACCAGGTTGAAGGCTTAGAGCTGCTCATCAGTGATTTCAGCTCTAGTAACCACCCAACAGAAACAAGAACTTTTAATTGAGTTTACTCAACTCTCCCTTTGAACACTAAAGAGAAGAGAATCAAATAGTATCTAGAACCCTTTAAAGCAGAGCCCCCCCACTAGATAAAAACATCTATCCCTAACCCCTCTAACTTTCACTGGGATGTGACATCCCTACCCCCTGCTTAGCAAGTGAGTTTGAGGTTAGGGTGACCCCTTCAATCAGGGCATGCTAAGCACAGTTCTGCTGCCCTTTATTCATACAGTAAGGATAACAACATTTCATTATCCCTGCATTCAAAGTGTTTTGTATCCCAAAACCAGCCAAAATTGATCATTTTGGCAATGCAGCTCTGTCTGCTGAACACTTAGGTGTGTGTATGCAAATATAGTCCGGTCCTGAAGTCTTCCTCCCCTCCCCCCATTTCTTTTTGCTGAGTTTTCTTTCTGCTGTCGTGGTTGAAACTCCTGCATGGGGATGGGGATCATTACTGAGACAGCCTTTACCCCAGTTTGTTTCCTATCAGTTACACTTCATATTGCCCTTTACAGAATGAGGCTGGGAATTAAATACTTCTTTTTACCTTATTACTTCTGAAGAAAAGGACAAAGAAGAGAATTGTATAATAACCAGTAAACCTTTACTGTGATCTGTCACTGCAATTTCACCCTTCCACCCCTCCTGAGAAGTGGTGGCATGATGCTTCTCCCTCCCCAGACTTTCCAATTCAGATGAGTTTGGAGTTAAAGTGGAAATGTGTTAGAAAAATAACAACACGGTTTTATTCAGAGGTCAGATTCAAACTAGCACAAAGTGCAGTGAATACCGTATCTTGTTTGAGCCAGTTACAGAGTGAGCCCCAATTCTCGCCCACTCCCTCTCCACCCTGAGCTTCCCAACACAGCTCTTCATCAAGATACTAACAAGGGATGTAACTGGCTCTCAATCTCTCCTGCTGAAGAACCTCTTCATTATAAATAATTAAATAATTATTTAAGAAAGAGGAGTCAAAGCAGGAGTTTGACTCTGTAGCTCAGTGGTCAGGGCAATCCCCTGAGATGTGGGAGAGGCCCGGCTCCAAAAATATTTCATTTATATCAAGTGGAACAGCTGCAGCAGGGGAGACTGAGACATAACCACCCCAGAATATTCAACGACTCAGTGGTTAGAGCACTCACCTGGGATGTGGGAGAACTGACTTCAAGTCCCTGCTCCAACTCAGGCAGAACAGGGATATAGACTGGGTCTCTCACATTATAGGGGAGTGCTCTGTCCACTAAGCTAATAAGGTTATTAGTTGCATTACTGTAGCACATAGGATCCCTAGTTGTGGACCAGGACCCCATTGTGCTAGGCACTGTACAAACAGAACAAAAAGACAATTCCTGCCCCAAAGAGCTTACAATCTTAAGCGTAAAGCAAGAGACTTGTAGGGGAATAAAAGGAAGCAATGAGACAATAATGGTCAGGACGATTGGCATTCTACCCATTGTCAATATATTACAGGCATCGCAGCAAAGGAGAGTTTTGTGGATGTATTTGACGGTGGATGCTTTATGGATGTTTTCAGGGAGCCCCTCCCAACTGTGCCGAACAGCGTGGGAGAAAGTAGAAAGATGCTTGTCTGAAAATGTAACCTGTGGCCAATGGAGGCTGGCATGATGGGCCCATCAGAGATGAGCATCAACAGTTCAATAGCAAATGAGAGATGATAGGTAGGGTGGGAAATGGCCAAGAAAGGACTAGAAGGTGAATATAAGCAGTTTATATTTGATGTGATAGAGAAGGGAGAGCCAGTGGAGGGATTAAAAGCTAGGGATGACATGGGCAAAGTGACAGTACACACATATGTGCATACACACACCCACCAAATTTCTGACCTGCTTGTTCCTAGCTGTCTCTGTTCAAGGCCTGCTCTGATAGGTATGCTCTGAGCATGCCTCTGGGATCAGGCCCTGCAGGCGACAAAGGCAGGGTATTGCCTAGGTTGACAATCCTACCAGGGGTTATGCATGAGCTAGGGAACCAAGCAGCTCAATGGCATCAGGAATTAGGTGATTTTGAGTATGTCCACAGGCAGAAACTTAGGTACTTAAGGAATTTAGGTAGCTAAAGGATTAGGCACCAGCTGAGCAGAGGTTTGAGGATCTCAGTGGTGCCTAAATGTTGGTCTTAGGCACCTAAAATGTCTACATCCCTTTGTGTATCTAGCTCTGTGTACCTGAAAGTGTGAGAAGAACAGTGTTCCAGTGAGGTTAATGGTATTACCCCCATTCACATGATGGAGACACCCCCTTTTCTCTGACTTCACCTTTCCAGGGTCACAAGGGTCCTCCAATCCCTTCCTATAGAGCTGCAAGAGGGTCCCTAGAAATGGTGTAATTAACTCCATTAATGTAAAATGGGAGGTTAATTTCTGAGTGGCTGGGTCTTCATCTGGTACGGGGTCTGTCAGAGGGGGCGCAGGAATAAGGGTAACTGAGTTAACTGTCCCTTTTACCCTGAAGTCTCCAGAGATTCCTCAGATTTTGGATCAACTGAAAAGAAAGAAAAATAATTGATTCAGGAAGACAAAAACAATCAGTAAAATGTCATTCTCTTCCATGATCTGCAGCTACCAGGGCGATGGTACTACTATTAAGAGCTTTCCCTTCACCCTGCCCTGGTTCTTGTCATGCAGACAGAAAGTAGAAGAGCAGAAGTAGTGCACCTCTGATCCTACCCCTTATAATGTATGGTCATTTTGGAGGGTTCTGGGTCTGGGGGCTTCAGTACCACCTCTTTCATATCCCATGGGAGGAGTAAGGAGTGAGGTTGTGCTCCAGTCAGGGACAGGGATTTCTTTGGCTTTTAGTGTTTCTTATACCTTCCCCTCCCATCCCCCTTGCCCTCCCGACTGGTTGCTTGACCTTATCTCGGGAGAGGAGTTGAGGCAGGACTGTCCTTCAAGTGACTGCTTTTATATTACACACCCATTCTGCCCAACAACACTTTAGCACTATCTCTTATCTCTTTTCACCTGATCTGCTTGTGGGCAGATGTAACACCCAGTATCTTTGTTCTTTGTTCATACATATTAGTACGAATATAAAAATATCAAAAGTCAAATGAGCAAACAAGACCCAAAATTCTATCTCAGGCAAATATACAGGTCTGAGTACTACATTATCATCACTAACACTCCTAAGAGCTACCCCCTCTCCTACCCAGCAAGAGACACTGTAAGAAGAGAAGCTGGAGAACTAGCTATGGAATCATCTCCCAGTTACTCCATTTCCAGCTTCTCCCTCAAGGAGGCAAAATGGAAAGGAAGTAGGCGCACGAAGTACGAGGGGAGCTCCCAAATACTCCGGTCCAGGCTTCTCCCAGCAAGGCTGCTGTAGGGAAGGAGGCAGGACAGCTGGTTGTGACGGAGCTTCTAGCTATGCTACTCCCTACAGGAAGCACTGTAATTAGAGTGGCAGGAGTGCTGGCTGTAGCAGGTGCTCCAGGCTACTCCAGTCTCTGCGTCTCACAGCCAGCGGCACCATAGGGAGCAGGAGATGAGCTCTGACTGTGGAACCTCAGTCTAGGGAGAGGGCTGAAGTGCTTTACACTCTTACCTGTTTTTCTTCTCCTGAGCATGAGGCCAACGAGAGCAGCAAGGAAGATGAAAGTAGCAATGAAGGTTCCCACAAGCCCATTAGATGTTTTTTGCTCTGTTGGAGAAAGAGGGGGAGTCAGTGATGTGAAGCTCATCTGAGTCTGTTTGAGAGAGCTAAAATTCTTCACACAGATCACACACAGGGCAGAGCTGGGATCCTGTTGGAGGAGAGATGTGCAAGGTTTCTGGGGAAAGATTAGGATCTCATTAGAACAGTGCCACAGGGAGCAGGGACTAAGCTGAGTTCCTATTGGGGAAGGAAGGGGGTGGGGGCAAAGAAGGTCCTGGTTCCCTTGGAGACAACAGTGTATAGGGGTCCTTGGGGCATGGTTGGGTTAGAACCATAGAATATCAGGGTTGGAAGGGACCTCAGGAGGTCATCTAGTCCAACCCCCTGCTCAAAGCAGGACCAATCCCCAATCAAATCATTCCAGCCAGGGCTTTGTCAAGCCTGACCTTAAAAACTTCTAAGGAAGGAGATTCTACCACCTCCCTAGGTAACACATTCCAGGGTTTCACCACCCTCCTAGTGAAAAAGTTTTTCCTAATATCCAACCTAAACTTCCCCCACTGCAACTTGAGACCATTACTCCTTGTCTTGTCCTCTTCTACCACTGAGAATAGTCTAGAACCATCTTCTCTGGAACCACCTCTCAGGTAGTTGAAAGCAGCTATCAAATCCCCCCTCATTCTTCTCTTCCGCAGACTAAACAATCCCAGTTCCCTCAGCCTCTCCTCATAAGTCATGTGTTCCAGACCCCTAATCATTTTTGTTGCCCTTCGCTGAACTCTCTCCAATTTATCCACATCCTTCTTGTAGTGTGGGGCCCAAAACTGGACACAGTACTCCAGATGAGGCCTCACCAATGTCGAATAGAGGGGGACGATCACGTCCCTCGATCTGCTCGCTATGCCCCTACTTATACATCCCAAAATGCCATTGGCCTTCTTGGCAACAAGGGCACACTGCTGACTCATATCCAGCTTCTCGTCCACTGTCACCCCTAGGTCCTTTTCTGCAGAACTGCTGCTTAGCCATTTGGTCCCTAGTCTGTAGCTGTGCATTGGGTTCTTCCGTCCTAAGTGCAGGACCCTGCACTTATCCTTATTGAACCTCATCAGATTTCTTTTGGCCCAATCCTCCAATTTGTCTAGGTTCCCAATAAGGAGTCCGTGTGCTGCCTTTTTGCTCCCTTGAAATCACTGCCCCCTTAACAGTGTAAGGTGCTGCATTATGCAGAGAACATGCTTTACAAAGAGCTGTAGAGGGTGCAATGAGAGCTGAGGAAGTGCGACTGCCAGGAGAATCCAGGAGAGGAAAGAACGGATGGGGAATGAGGGCAGGCAGGGGAAATGGGAGGGTGCTCCAAATGGGATGGGGCTTCAGTACCCCAGAATTGAGAGGTGAGGGAAAAGCTGGAGCTAGGAGATCAGAGGGTTGAAGCAAAAGCTGAGAGGCAGGGGCAATAAGGAGAACTCGCCCTCCTTTCCCCCTGTTTACCTGGTGTCCTGAGCTGGGCACTAGCTGTAATTGGCTCTTCAAGGGCCAGATGTGAGACATGGCAGCTGTAGGTGACAGGTCCCAGCTCTATGGCTGTGTTGATACTCAGGTATGAATTGATGCCATAGGTGCCATCCTGGGCTTGCCTATGGCTGGAGAAGTATGTGCTTGAGCCTGAGATAGGGATCTTGTCCTTGTCGTCAGGGGCCTCCCGTGTCCACTTCACTGACACATCCAGGGGGTAATAGCCAGAGATCTCACAGGTCAGGGTAGTGGCTCCATCCCCCTCACGTGACACCAACTCTGGGAACAAACGGACTCTCGGGGGCTCTGGAGGGGGGCAAACAGGAAATTAAATCCAGCTGGTGATAAACTGTGTTTGAGGGAATGGAGTAGTACAGAGGAGTCCCTCATCCCCACTGGGTGGGGCTGGGGAAGCAAGGAGGGGAGCAGAGAGATACGGGGAATGGTCAGGTTCCAGTGAATGGGGCTTGTCTCCCCTATTGCCCCCTGACTAGGTATTCTTAAAGCATCATTGCCTCACCGACCAACTGCAGCTGGATGATGTTCTGGGCCTGGTGCTGGGGGGTGGACACTAAACAGATGTATGTCCCTTCATTCCCCACACCCACTCCTTGCAGGCTAAGCGATGCATCTCCAGTCTCCAGCAGCTGCACCACATCCACGTGGGCCGTTGACTGTTCTGCTTGTGCCACGTCCCCCGCCTGGTAGTGGAAAACTCTACGCCCGCTGCCTCGGTGCTGCAGCCTCCACTCCAGCGAGGCCAGCGGAGAGCTGGAAGCCAAGGCAAAGCTGCAGTCCAGGGTGACGGAGGTGCCAAGTCGGGTACGCAAAGTAGGGGTGCGAGATGACAACTGGAATTCAACTAGGAACAAAGAGAAGGAGAAAGACAAATAGACTGAGAGAGTGTTAAATATATGTGGTTATGGAAGACTCCCCCTGGCAGGACACCAGGGACTGGGTCACAGCTCCACCCACCTGGAGGAAGCATGCTGTGGACTGACTGGCCATGCTGGGTTGAAGGGTTGGACATGAGTCTCCCCACAAGAAGATCCCATCCTGCAGGCTGCAGAGCTATTAGCAGGATACGGGGAGTAAGTGTATATTGCTCTCCTTGCTACACCGAACTCTTGGAGAGCAGACACAGCACTTGCCAAGGGTCACAGTGGTGTGGCAAATAATGAACATAAGAACGGCCATACTGGGTCAGACCAAAGGTCCATCTAACCCAGTATCCTGTCTTCTGACAGTGGCCAATGCCAGGTGCCCCAGAGGCAATGGACAGAACAGGTAATCATCAAGTGATCCATCCCCTGTCGCCCATTCCCAGCTTCTGGCAAACAGAGGCTAGAGACACCATCCCTGCCCATCCTGGCTAATAGCCATTGATGAACCTATCCTCCATGAACTTATCTAGCCCTTTTTCAAACCCTGTTATAGTCTTATAGTGACAGTGGTGGGGAGAACAGCGGGGCCAGAACTGGGGAGTCAAGGGGCACAGAAGTGCAAGGGCAGAGTGATCAAGGGATCACACTGGTGGCCCAGCGGTTACATCCAGCAGATAGCAGGAGGGCCCCGTACATTTGACCTTCCCTCAAGAAGGGAAGGATTATCTATCCTGCTGACTCACAGCACGTGCAGTCCTTTTCTCTAGTTCCCTTAAGTCCCAGACTACAGAGTGGGGTGCTATTCCTGGGGTCTCTAGTTCCCCTAGCACTCCTTAATGTGGAGGCTTCAGCCCTGGAGTGTCTGGCTCCCGTAGTGCTCCCTGGTGCAGTAGGTGCATTCTCTCATCAACCCTAAAGTCTCTTCCCCTCATTCGCCACTTTCTTTACCTGTGGTCAGCACTGTGCCCTCCTTGCTTATAGGAACCTTCAGCCTTGGGTGCAGTACAGCCATTCTCTCATCTTCTTCCCTGACACTGCTGACCTTCAGCACCAGGGCTATGCTGATCCCACTGGATAACTTCAGGGTCCCCATGAACCAGGAGGCCTGGCTGGGCCCCTCATCTGCCAGGTGTAAGCTGTATGGAGAGATCTCACAGGTCACTTTCTCCCCAGCACAGTCTGCATGCAGCACGGATTCCGCATATGGGATGGGTACCAAAGTTTCTGTAATGAGAAAGAGAAGACATGTAGTTTGATGAATGGAACAGGAAAAACAGGATCAAGTTTCAGTAGGGACCTAATCTGGTGAGACACCAAGGGCTGTGTCTACACCTAGTGTAAAATGGGGTCAGGCTTCTGCTATGCAAACACAAGAGCCTTAGCATGTAACATTGGTCTCCCAGCTTGTTTCATATATTCCTCAGTTTACCTGTTTGCTTTAACTTTGCAGCCAGACTGGATAAGCTCAAAGGCTGTTGGGGAAAAACAACAGGGAACAAAACAATAACAGACAGACGATACCTTAAGGGAACAATAGGGAGAGCTATAAATTGGGAAATACCTACCTGCCTACATACCAACCATGCTAGCAAGGTTTATTCTTCCCAAGCCTAAACCTAGGAGCAAAGGGGATGCTGAAACCTTAAAGGTTCCAGCCTAAAAAAGGAAGAGGTATTGAGGGTGCAGCAACAGCTAGAGATGAGTGTCTGTCAAAGAGAAAATCTACCTGCCAAATCCATTATTGTTACTGAAGCACATGCCAATCTTTCTTGTTGCCCTGCACTCTCTTCAGCTATACTCCCCATGACAAAATATGGGAGCACTTTAAATAATTTGTTAATACTGTGTATTGGCCTGGCTCTGGTGAGGTGGTTTTTGTGAGAATGTCTTCGATTAAGGGCTTCCCAACAGGTAACCATCTGGGATGGTCCAGGCAGAAAGGAGAAGATGGCTCAAGATGATCCTGTAACAGCTTTGCCAACTTTTTCTTATAGCCCCCGCTGAAATCAAACAATTACATGAGAATTTCAGCTTCGATTAAAAAAGTAAGTTTCTAACTGTTATGATTGAGGAGAAAAACTTTGTTTCAACTGCTAAGTAAATATTCTTTGAGCAGGGGGTTGGACTAGATGACCTCCTGAGGTCCCTTCCAACCCTTATATTCTATGATTCTATGATTTTGTTTTAAAATATTTGATTATTTTGTTGGTCATTATCACTGGTCACAGGTTCCCATGGGAAGGAAACACAGGTGCCCCAAACCTAGCTGGACCTGCACGGTGATAAGCAGTTGTCATACATGGGGCAGTGGTCCCAGACCTGATCCAAGTATGGAAGAGTCACAAGATTCCATCCCAAAACAGACAAGGGCAAGAGGCCCAAGACCTGATTTAGGTTCTCTGAGAGAGTCTAGAAAGAGGACAGAAGTGCAGCTAGTCCTGTAGCTGTGATACTCCCTTTCTTGCACCCTCTCCTCTCCTTGTATCCCTCCCTTATATCCCTGGCAAGTTGCAGATCCAGGGTGAAGTGTACATTCTTCTACGAAGGAACTCTGTCCTCAGTTGAAGGCAGCAGGTTCTGCTGCTTGGTGTCTAGGTGGGACATGAGGGCAAGGAAATGTATAGTACAGAGCATGAGCATACCGAGATGTTTCACAGATAGTCCAAATGTATAACATGCAGCCAGTTTGAAAGGTGCACAGTGAGGAAGGTGCTTGCAGAGTCCGAAGAACAGAGTACCTGTAATTCTGCTGCTGGGTTTGATGCATATTCATTACGATGATATGATTACATTTTTAAATTACATCATTACCCATGATTTTTCTCTGCATGTATCATCAACTGGTTTGAACTCAGGACTTTCAGATCAACAACACAGACTTCTACCACTTGATCTCACTGGGTATGTCTATGCTGCAAGTAGACACCCCCAGCTGGCCTGTGCCAGCTGACTCAAGCTCATGGGGATCAGGCTGCAGGGCTATTTAACTGCAGTGTAGACGTCCGGGCTTGGGCTGGAGCCCTGGCTCCAGGACCCTGCAAGGTGGGAGGGTCACAGAGTCTGGGCTCCAACCCAAGCCCAGAAGCCTACTCAGCAATTAAACAGCTCTGCTGCTTGAGTCCCTGAGGCCCAGTCAGCTGGCACGGGCCAGCCATGGGTTTTTAATTGCAGTGTAGACAAACCCAAGGAAGCAGTAAGTGGAAGGAGAAGTATCCAGTCGAGCCTACGGACCAGGCACGAGAGGGTAGCGTGACATACTTTGCTAGCAGGTTACATAGCTGCTTGCTTGACAGCACAGAACTGTGGGTATCAGGATTCTCAGGCTCTCTCCTCCTACATTCTCTCTAGCCAAACAGCACTTCTGCACTCTCATTGCAGACCATCCTCAAATCCCCACCACTTCTTTGCCACTCTCATGTCCATCCTTAAACTCTTCCCTCTCCTGCCATTTCCACTTTTCCATTCAAAATCTTGCTGATTTTTTCGGCAAGATTAGAAAAGGCCACCCTTTCCTTTCCTTTTGCTATCTTCTCCTCCTTTTTCACTATCACTGAAGCCGGGATCTCTCACCTGTAGCTTTCCTCCACTAACCATTTCAGCAGCCCCACATCCCATCCAAGTGTGTCATAGAATCATGGAAGATTAGGGTTGGAAGAGACCTCTGGAGGTCATCTAGTCCAACCCCCTGCTCAAAGCAGGACCACCCCCACTAAATCATCTCAGCCAAGCTGGGCGTTAAAAACCTCTAAGGATGGAGATTCCATCACCTCCCTAGGTAACCCATTCCAGTGCTTCACCACTCTCCTAGTGAAATAGTGTTTCCTGATATCCAACCTAAACCTCCCCCACTGCAACTTGAGACCATTGCTTCTTGTTCTGTCATCTGCCACCACTGAGAACAACCTAGCTCCATCCTTTTTGGAACCCTCCTTCAGGTATTTGAAGGCTGCTATCAAATCTCCCCTCACTCTTCTCTTCTGCAGACTAAATAACCCCAGTTCCCTGAGCCTCTCCTCATAAGTTATGTGTCCCCCTTCATCATGTTGTTGGGGACACTGGGGCATGGCAACTAGGTAACTCGAGGGGATGGAAGACCACGAGTGTCGATGAAGCCCCCTCACACTAGGCCCAAGTGTCCTTGGCCCCCCCCTCCCGCCTGGAGGCACTCGCAGCAGCTCTGCGTACTAGGCCCAAGTGTCCTTGGCCCTCCCGCCTGGAGGCACTCGCAGCAGTTATGCTGAGGATCTGCAACAATATGTTGCAGAGTCAGAATGCCTGAAACTAAACAAGGCCAAACAGGACAGATATGGAAGAAAAATGCTGAATAAAGCAGCTTAATGTATAGTTTAACAAATGATACAGAGAACCAGGGAACTAGCTGGGAACTGGATTGGCTGGCTATATGAATACTTAGGACAGCTTGCTATTGGATAAATATGCTGGGAAAAAGGATGTATAAAAGCCTGTTTAACTTCCTGCTCTGTATACAGGATTTGAGATTCTATTTTCCCTGTACCTTTTTGCAGCTGCAAATAAACTTTTCTGCTTCTCCACCCCGTTGTGATTATTGGGTGTAGCACACCGGGTGGCGAACCAACCTGAGCTGTTGTTTAGCCTCTCGGCACTGGGTGCTGGCAACAATGTTCTCCTTTGCCCCACTCTCCCCCTTCCTATCCTCCCTCATTCCCACCTTCTTCCTTACCTTCATCCCACACCTTCCCTCTTGCTCTTACTTATCCCTGCTCTCTACCTCTCTACCATCAACTCCACCATGCAACTTTGCACTCTCTCTCTCTCTGAGTGTGCCTCTGTCTTTATCTATGTGGTTATGTGATTATGGCAGTGGTGGACTAGAGTTCAGGAGCCCAGGGTTGCACACTGCAAATTGCCACGCAGTAGCAGCTCCTGGGGTCCAGGAGTGTAAGTACACCTACAGAAATCACGCCTGGATATGCACTGACTTGCATGGGCAGGACCACCTGGGGCAGAGTGTGCAAAAACATCCATCCCAAGATACCCCACACCTGGCCCCCATTTTTTAAGTTCTCCCGCGATCCTGTATTACCCTTGCAAAGTCCCAGTGCCGGCTACTCCGCCTAGCAACAGGTCTCACCCACCAATAAAAAATTCAGGCGGGGAGGGCAGCAGCCAATCGAAATATGATTTTGCCCTGGCCAATCATTAGGCTCCAAGCTCAGCCTCCTCTGCCAATTACAGTGCCAGAGAAAGAGTGTTTTTTTCTACCCAGCAACATGGAACATGTGGCAATCACAAAACCACACCAATGGAAATATCAGGTGGGCAGAGCCAGCCCTCACTGCTATCCTGCCTAGCAATGTCTCACAAAGGGCCTAAGGCGGTAACATCAGGACATATTTAGCCAATCAGGAAAGGAAGCAAGGTGATTGACAGACCAATATTAACCCCTTGAGAAGCCAGTGCTGCAGGCTGCTGGTTTGCTGTCCTTGCCTAAGTAATGGAATTTGGGTGAAGACAGCTCCCCCACTGCAATGAGAGGGGGTGAGGCTAGGAGTATTCAGCAGATCTTAGCTGGATCTAGGATGCCCTCACTGATCAGGAGGGCAATTCTTGTAGGTGCTGAGGCTGCTGAATACCTTGTGTGCGTTTTCCTGGACCACAGTGTCCTGTATCCACTGTCCTCGAGAGTATCTCCTGGGATGCCCAGCTGAAGTCATCAACAGCTGGTATCAGAGCCACTGTAACTGTCTTGTCCAGGGACAAAGAAGATTCTTCTGCTGGTGAAGGCAGCTGGAGCATTTCCCTCACTGCTTCTATCACATCTTCAGAGACTCCCTCCAGTTCTGACGGGGGTGCTCTGGCCAGCAACACCAGAGGCAACTGAAATCTTCTCCTCTTTGCTGAGACATGGGAGGGGACCCTGCTCCAAGATCTATGGGAGGGCAGGCCAATGAGGACATGGTGGCAGGTTGTACTGATACTGGCATAACTGGGTATGCCCCATCTAATGCTAGTTCTGCACCAGGACTCAGTACTGCATGCTTCAGAGTACCCTTGGCAGTATCGACCTCACTCCTCAGGTGAGGGTCCCTGGTCAGTGTGGTAGAGAAGGAGTATATTGGTGACAGGGATGAAAAGTAGCTCTCAGGAAATGGCAATGCTGATAGTTGTGACAATGGCTCCAATGCTAGGGCCGATGGTGCCAACATCAATGTTGATGCCTCTACCAGCATTGGGTCTGGTGCCAGTCAAGGGCATATTCTGAAACTCAGAGGGGCTCCAGTTTTGAAGTTATGAAGTGTAGAAAATTGATAAAGAAAGTTACAGACATCAAGAAAAAATGCATGGCTGGCAGGGGCAAGGACAATAAGGAGTTTTGTAAGTATATGAAGAACAAAAGAAATCCTAGCAATGGTACAGGCCCATTACTAGATGGAGATGGTAACATTGTTAATAATGATGCTGAAAAGGCAGAAGTGTTCAATAAATATTTCTGTTCTGTATTTTAAAAGAAGCAGGATGACATACTCATATCACATGAGGATGATGAAGTATTTTCAAGAACTTAGTAACTAGGAAGTATGTTAACCAATATCTATAAAGCACAAAATAATTTAAATCACCAGGTCCCCAGCACCCAAGAGTCATAAAAAAGTGTTGGCTGAGGATATCTCTGGCCCACTGATGTTCATTTTTAATAAAGCTTGGAATACTGGGGTGCGATGGGGTACTCATCTCCTGAATGCCTCCTATTGGCTGGGTGTGGTACTGCAATCCTCTTTTCCCCACTCGTGGTACCCTCTATAGGTTGTCAGCCACACTAGGCAGGTCTTCAGTGGCTCAGCCCTCTGGCCAACTCACTGTCCTCAACAGATGAACCCCTTCCGGGGTAGCAAATGTCCAACAAACTATCTGCCCACATGAGGGTCTTCAGACCCACCTCTGGGACCTTTAAATCCAGTCCCTTCGCTCAGGCTTCTAAAGGAAGCTTGTCCCCTTCTTGGGGCTTAGGCCACTTTGCTAGTGGCCAGTGGGGGAACACAGGCCCATGCACTACTCCAGGTCCCAACCCAGGAATCCTATAAACCGCAGCCACATACTGCTGCCTCTGGTGTGCTGCTGCTGTTCCCTGGGCCTTTTCCCACATAGCCCCCTTCTCTTCACCCTTCCCTTAGGGCTGAAGTTCTCAGATCTTCTTCCTCCTCACAGAACACAAGTAGCACCAGAACCCTCCCTCTAGTTCTCCCTCAAGCTCCTGTGACCAGCAAGGCGCACCCTGCCTTGCTCCTCTGGGCCCAGCTAGGAACTGACCTGCTCAGGCCCAGCAGCAGCTTTTATTTGATCCTGCGGGGCTCTGATTGGCTGCTTCTATGCAACCCCTCGAAGCAGGCCTGTAGGACCCACCTTCACTGCTCCTTTCCTGGGGCAGGGTGCAGTAGGACCACAAGGCCTCCAGCAAGGGGCCTCGAAGGGCCAGGTACATCCTGTCACATGGGAAATTCCAGAAGACTGGAAGAGTGCTAATGTTGTGCCACGTTTCCAAAACAGCAAGCAGGATGACACAGGCAGCTATAG
Source organism: Caretta caretta (assembly GCF_965140235.1). Taxonomy (NCBI): domain Eukaryota; kingdom Metazoa; phylum Chordata; order Testudines; family Cheloniidae; genus Caretta; species Caretta caretta. The sequence goes on from NC_134206.1 coordinate 217,240,086, forward strand.
GGCAGTTAGCTTGATTTTAGTCCCCGGCAAAATAACAGAATCTCTGATACAATTAATTCAATTAATAAAAAAATTAAAGGACAGAAATATAATTAATGCCTCTCCAGAGGCTTTTATTTTAAATAGATTTTGTCAAACAAACCTGAATTCATTCTTTGATGTGATTGCAAGTTTGGTTGACAAAAGCAGACGTAAGACATTTAGACTTTTGTAAGGTGTTTGGCTCAGTACTGCATGCCAATGTGATTCTAAAAATTAGCATGAACACAATACCAATACAGCACATGTTACATGAATTAAGAACGTTTTTGTCGATGATATGGAATTAAATACAAAATCACTGCTGATAAAATTTTCAGATGACACAAAGACTGGCAGAGTGCTAAATAGCAATGAGGATAGGGCAATCATACAGAAGGAACTGGACCAGTTGGTAACCTGATGTGACATTATCTGATTAAAATATGACCAGGTAGATTAGGCGTGGGCAAACTACGGCCCGTGGGCCGGATTCGGCCCTTGGGATTGCCACCCCCGTGGGCCCCGCACTGCTTCTGGGAGCGGCGCGGTGACAGGGCAGGCAGGCAGGGAGCCTGCCCTGGCCCCATTGTATGCTGCTGCCACCCCGAAGCCGCTCCAGGTAAACAGCGCCAGGCCAGAGCCTGCACCCTAAAACCCTCCTGCACCCCACACCCCAACTCCCTGCCCTGAGCCACCTGCTGGACCCTACCTGCACCCCTGCCACACCCCGCCTGCACCCCAACCCCCTGCCGCGAGCCCCCTGCCGCACTCCTCCCGGCACCCCTGCCCCGAGCTCCCTCCCGCACTCCGCACCCCCTCCTGCACCCCAACCCCCTTCCCTGAGCCCCCTCATACACTCCGCACCCCTCCTCTGCCCCAATCCCCTGCCCTGAGCTGCTTCCTACACACCGCACCCGCTCCCACACTCCGCACTCCCTCCCGCACCCTAACTCCCTGCCCCAGCCCTACATTCATGGCCCTGCATGCAATTTTCCCACCCAGATGCGGCCCTTGGGCCAAAAAGTTTGTCCACCTCTGATACAGATCATTGTTGCTATCACTGTTATATAACTGCAACAAATACTGTACGAAGGTTGTCAATTAAGGTGTCTCTAGAAAGGCTATGATTTGCTGAATATGATTATGCTATTTGTATGCGTGTAACACTTTGTGTTTGAAGTTATGAGCATTGGTTCTATACCTGGATTTCAAATGTTTGTGCCTGGGGTAGTGCCCACAAGGTAGTTAGCCAGCACATCTTGGAGGAACTATTGAAATTGAGTGGCCCATCAAAAGAACATTTAACTTACAATGGAAGACGCCCACCTACCCTGAATGGACTTTCCTGTGAACATGCTGTTTGAAGTATAGGTAATGGCTTCTACTGTGTCTATTCATGCATGGACATGTGACTTGCCCATGTGACTCCAAACATTATCTTGTCACCTGTGATTTTCCACTAGCTGTGCTGAGTTCTTTGTTTGAAACAATGGGTTTCCCTCCACATGGCAGAAGCTATAAAAGGCCCTGCAAACACCTCCATGTTGCCTCTTTCCTGCTCAAACCTCTGGACTATGTATGGACTTATACTAATGGGAGCATTCTAACCAAGGGATCGAGGACCTTCCATTGATTTGGAAGCAACCAGAGACTTGACTTAAGCCAGCAGTTTATTCCATCACCACTACAAGCCTGAAGGAAGAACTCTGCAATTATTTTATGTACTTGATTCCTTTAACCAATTTTAACTTTCACCTTTCTTTCTTTTCATTTATAAATAAACCTTTATATTGTGCATACTAAAGGATTGGCAACAGCGTGATTTTTGGGTAAGATCTGAGTAATATATTATTGACCTGGGTGTGTAGCTGGTCCTTTGGGATCAGAAGAAGCTTTTGTTTGATTAAATTGGTTTTAAAGAACCACTCATCTCTAAGTCTAGTGTTTACAGTGGTGATACAAGGACTGGAATGCCTAAGGAAACTGCTTTTATGACTTCTTGTTACCCAGTGTGGTGAAACAGAAGTTTACTTTTGTTGCTGGTTTGGTATATCTCATGGGAGAATAACCACTAGTCTGGGGTATGTCCACCCTATTTCTCAGCAGTTTGTCCTGAATTTGGTATTCTCAGTCGTGACCCACAAAGGCACTGTTACACCTGGGTGCATGCAAACAATTTGCATTTGAATACAGCCAAATGCAAAACTGTACATCTAGGAGCAGGAGAAGCTAGCCCTCGTTATAAAATTGAGGCTGTATCCTGAAACTAGTGACCATCCAACAGATTTAGGGGCTATAGTTGACAAACATTCAATATGAGTTCCCAATGTGATGCTGTGGCAAAAAGGGTTACTGTGATCCTTGAACATATAAACAGGAGTGTAGTGTGTATGCCCCTGGTGAAACTGATAATGGAATACTTGTACAAACGTGATGTCCACATTTTAAACAAAACGTTGACAATTTTACAGAGGGTTCAGAGATGAGCCACAAAAAATATTTGAGGGCTGGAAAAGACCAGGACCCCAAAGTGGGTCACAACCCCATTTTAATGGGGTCGCCAGAGCTGGCTTCGACTTGTTGGGGCTTGGGGCTGAAGCCTGAGCCTCACTGCCCGGGGCCGAAGCTGAAGCCTGAGGGATTCAGCCCTGGGCAGCAGGGCTCAGGTTACAGATCCTCTGGCTGGGACTGAAGCCCTTGTGTTGGGTTGCCCTCAAAGTTATATAAGTATGATAGAATTATAATTATGTAGTAGTAGAAATAAAGATAGACAAAAGAGTATATAGGTATTGTAAAAAGGTATGAACATCAGTTCCATGCTGTTGAATTTCACGCTGTAACAAATGCAAGGCCAAAGTCTAATTATTTCAGGCCGGTACAGGAAAAAGAGTCTGTGCTGGAAAGTGACAAGAACTTTGAGGAAACAATGCTGTTCTTTAAAACAACACCCTGATGCTCTTCCCCCGCGGGGGCCCCTTGTCATGCCTATGTAAATCTTGGTATCCAAAGAGGGAAAAACAGATAGTGGGATAAAACTTGTTAAATAAATCAAGAGTCATAGATTGTGTTGTTAAGTAAAAGAATGAATGATGAGTGCATGGAATTGAGAGCCTGAAGCAGGGAAATAATTGGTTAGTAAATGGTGCCAGCCTAATCCTAAGAATTTCAACCTTGATATCGATGGGCCGAAGAATATGCAAAGTGGAGATAACCTGATGACCCCCGGAGGGCAAACCGGAATCCACCCAAAACGCATCAAGGAAGAACAAGAAGATAACACCTAGCCATCATGGAGCCGTCATGGATGTACCACCGGCTGATTGAGCTGATTGATGGTCATCTCAATTGTAAATTCAGCATGATGAAGCAACTTCCATAGACTTGTACTGAACCAGAGACCTATAAAAATTGGGTCCAGGGACTGTGTTCTTTGAGTCTGGTTCTACGACCACCCTCCAGGAGCATCGGATGCGCATCTGACAACGACTCGGTTCCACTCTCGTGTCCAGGCCACCTGGCCAGTGACTTGGCACGAGCAACATCTAGGCTGGTAACTATAACAACCTTTATGTAGAACCTGTGTGTGAATGTCTGTTTGTGTGAATGGATCAATATAGAAATTGCATATAGGAATATTTTGTTGTATTTACAATAAACATGGCAATTTGCCTTGTCCCTCTTACAAGATCCTGTTGGTATCATTTTTATTCGTGTAACACTTGGGCTTAGGCTTTGACCCCTACCCTTTGCAGGGAATTGTGGCTCAGGCTTTGGCTTTGGCTCCCCACTTGGGACAGTGGGAATCATACAGACTCAGGCTTCGGTCCCCCCTCCTGGGGTCATGTAGTAATTTTTGTTGTCAGAAAGGGGTTGCGGTGCATTGAAGTTTGAGAACCCCTGAACTAGATTATCTAATGGTCCCTTCTCGCCTTAAGTAGATGAATATATTAATTAAAATCTATGAATATTCTGGTCTACGGCCTTGTCTATCTTGAGACTTTAGCTACTGATATAACTGGGGTTTTAGCCAGAGTGCAAACTCCCTTCTGTATGATACAATTTATACAGGTGAAGCCTGATTATCACCAGGGCAGTTTATTCGGGTTTCAATCTCCATCAGTGAAAATAATGGCTTTGCCTTTTTTCACTAGGAGTACCAATGCAATTATCTCAGAAGGGCATTGTGATGGTAATTCATTAATAAGTATGCGGTGCTCAGATATTGTGGTGGTGGGGTCATGTGGGTAAGTAGTGTTCTTGTAGCCATGCTGGTCCCAGGATTTTAGAGAGACAAAGTGGCTGAAGTAATATCTTTTATTGTAGCAACTTCTGTTAGTGAAAGAGACAAGCTTTCAAGCTACACAGAGCTCTTCTTCAGATCTCAAGGAGGGCTGAAGAAGAGCTCTGTGTAGGTCAAAAGCTTGTCTCACTCACCAACAGAAGTTGCTCCAATAACAGATTTTACCTCACTCACCTTGTCCCTCTAATGTAAGTAAGTTGATAGATAGTGACTCTGTCTCTATTTACACAGTGCCATTCATCTTGCTATCCCTTTGTCCATCACATGTCCTGTGAGCCCCTGGGGCAGGGCTCTGTGTTTTGAGTCTGTGCAGATTTCAGTTCACTCATGGCTTACTGTGGCTGGCATGGCAATTCTCCTATCCCCAGCTCCTCACTCACCTGAGACTTCAAAGATGATGGGAGAAGCGGAGTCAGTATTTGTGCCTGGCGCCTCATAATTGGTGACACTGTCCAAGCTTCCATCATCGGCAACGCTGACACCTCTCAGCACTAGGGTGGCAGGGTCTGAGGAGAATGATCCGGCAAAGGCACCCGGAAATCCACCCACAGCTTCCTCTATATAATGACAGTCCAAGACCACATCCACAGAGCGTAATTGGGACCCCGGGGCCAGCTCCACTGGCAGCTCTGCTGAGAAGGAGAAGAACCAGCTGAGAGGTGGGGTGCACACACATACATACACATACCTGCTGCCCCATCGGGACAAGACATTTGGCACTGACATCTTGCCCTTTGCAGGGGCAGCCCTATAGAAACAGGGATGATCCAGGTGAGCCCTGGGGCACGCTACCACCACATAATTCCCCTCCTTCCCTGAAACACCTCCCCTGAAGTACCTCTTCCCAGGTACTTCCCCGTTCCCCACTGCTATCATCCTTTTGGAAGACCCCAAGCACCCCCCCCCCCATGATTATCAGCTTATACTATCACACCTCCCTCTGGTCCATCCATCTTGGGGGGGGGGCACGGGGGCTCACTTGTCTAATCCCTTCTGGGACACAAGCTGCTAATCAAACTGTTCCCCCTCTTGCTCCCTGAGCCTATAATGCAGGGGTGGCCAAACTGTGGCTCATGAGCCACATGTGGCCCTTTTACCGTTAAAGTGCAGCTCACGGAGCCCCCTTCCCTTCCCCCCATTCTCCACTTAACAGACTGGGGGGTGGGGAGGAGCTCAGGCCCTCTGCCTTGCAGCAGGGTGGTGAGGTAGGGGCTTCTGCCCAGAGGGGAGGCGGGTCTCAAGGCTTCAGCGGAAGCAGGGCTGAAGAACCAAGGGGAGCCCTGGCAGGTGCGCCCTGGCTCTGGAACTTCTGAAGATTGTGCTATGCGGCTGGGAGGGTTTGACCACCCCTGCTATAATGGGCCTTCTGAAGAGGCATCCCTGTAGACCAGCCAGAATCCCTGACACCTCCTAAACTCACCAGCCTTCAGAGCCAGCACTCCACAGATGAGGATGAGCCCTAGATTCATTCTGTGCCCCAAACAAGGGGTTCCAGACACCCTAAAACATCAGGCATCTGTGCTAGAATCAAACTCTGAATGAGTCTTCAGACTGCCAGAGCCTTTCCTTTCACTTTCACTCTGACAACCAAAAACAGACTGGAGAATATTAACTCCTTCCTTACCTAAGAGAGGAGCCGGATAGCCTGAAACACTTGAGAACTAGATAATGGGAGACCGCAGGTTAGGATTGAGGGGCATCAGCAAAGCTGGGTGTGGGAGGCTGTTTTACTCTCTGAATTGTTTTTTTAGATAAAACTCTGCTGTGTCAGTCTCTTCCAAAACCCATTTTGTGCCACGTTTCCTTTTTTTGAGAACCCCAAGCTTCTGTGAAGCCTTTTGAATCTGTGTTCAAATGCATTTTTAAAAGATTTGTGCTCACAAAAAAGTTTTTGCTGATCATTCTTCAGCTGAATAGAAGTGTTTGAAAGTTGTCTTCTCTATGAGTTATGTATGACAAACTATCTGAGTTCAGTGCGTGTGACATGAATTCCAGAAATAAGGAGAGTTTGTTCTCAGAATGGGGAAAAAAAAAAATCTAGATTTAGAAAGTGAAGGAAAAATCCAGCAACTCAACAGAGATGAGTGAGCAAGAGGCTCAGCATTTCTGATATACCAAAGATTGACTAAGTTTCTCTGTGTCTCTCACATATACTGCCAGAAAATGGCTTTTTAAAAAAACAAAATTAGGGAGGAGCATACTGTTATCTTCCCACAGATTTACAGTTGTAGAGCTATGCTGTGAAAAAAAAGATCTTCTATACTTTCCACAGTATGCATCCGATGAAGTGAGCTGTAGCTCACGAACACTTATGCTCAAATAAATTGGTTAGTCTCTAAGGTGCCACAAGTACTCCTTTTCTTTTTGTGTTGGAAGTGTCACTTTAACTTTGCTTTTCCTTGCTTTATGTTTGTTGTTTGTTTGAGTTTGAGGGTTTTTGTTTGTTTGGTTAGTTAGTTTTTGTTTTTCTTTTCTTCTTTTGAGGCTGTAAAGAATTTTGCATGTGAATTTCACTTGTTTTGGGAAGAACTGGGGGTAGTTAAGGGGGTGCGATTGAGGTGCATCTGTAGGAGGGCTTCCTGTATACAGTAAGCTGCTCCACAGGTAGCCCCTCAATCATGGCCCCCTTCATGCTGGAGCTGTGACTCTCATGAGGATCGGAATGGGTTTAAGGTTTTACAGTGTTCCCTTTTCCCCAGAAAACTATCCAGAGGAATGGCCTTCCATCCCAACATTACCACAAACCCACCCACACCTTGGGAGTGTTCGAATGAACTCTTTGAATCCCAAGGTTCCTGCATCTTTTTCTGAATCTGCCATGTTTCCTTCTCTCTAACTCGTCTCCACAAGCAGAACCTCCCTACATCCATTCCCCACCCTAAGCAGACCCTTACACACCATCATCAGTCATGACACATGGCTTCAGAGGCAGATTGGTAGATGTTACAGTCTTCTGTAGAAAGCTGAGTTGAAAGAGAGAGGTTAGCATGTGAAATCCACCAGGCTTTGTCAGAGAAGCAAAATGGTGCAGAGCTTTCGTTCCTTAGTGTAACTCTGGATTGCTAGAAAAAGCCTCAGAATCAAACCTCCCCCCTTACTGTGATCCCGTTTTCTCTCCAAAAGCACTGGGAGTCATGCTGAAACTATACCTTGTGTCCCAGAATCTGCTGCACCTCCATGCCTCCTCCCAAAATGTCAGGTGTCCTTTAACACACAGCTTCTGCATGCTCTGTCCCTCCTCCCACCCAGGTGCAATGCGTTCCTTCCTTCCTGAACCCAACCCCCAGCCCTGCTCCAAGTCTCTCCACATTGCCCTCACTTCTGCAACATACCCTGGTCTCCCTGGCCTGACACACTGTCCTCAAGTACCAGGAAAGACAGAACGGAGCTCAGAAAACGTACACTGTTATTTCTCCTCTGTCGTGAGTGGAGCTGTCATTCCAGCCAGTTGGAAAAACAAGGAGGCGTCCTTGTGGCCCCTTAGAGACTAACACATTTATTTGAGCAGAAGCTTTCGCGGGCTAGCCCCCACTTCCTCACTAGCACGGCTACCATCGGGAACCACCTGGAAAAGACACCCCAGCCACCTCCTTGGGTCCCACCAGACCCTTATCTCTGGCGTCTCTGAAGCAGAAACATCAGAGCTCCTCGCGCCCACCTCCCAGCCGGGTGCGGCTACGAGCGGCTGGGAGGAGACCCTGCCACGTCCCCGCATCCAGGCCCCGGGGCTCGGCGCGATCTCCCTTGGCCGGGGCAGGGCGGTGCAATGTCCGCGGTGAATCCTTCCTCTCCCGGGCGCGTTCAGCCTCTTTCCCTCCGTGCCGCAGGGCGGCTGCGCTGTAGCCTGTGCCCACAGCTGTGTGTGAGCGAGGCCCGGGGCGGGGGCGGGCTGCGCCGCTGTCTCTTGACAACGGGCCCCGCGGCCGCCTCCTGCCGGCGCCCGGGCGCTCTCACGCGGGGCAGAGACACCCGGCGGCTGCCCCGCTCCGCCTGCGGGCGCCACCTTGCCGTGCCCGGGGTCGAAGCGCTGCGGGGCTCTGCAAGCGGCGCTGCCGGCCGGGGGCCTCGGGCTGCGGGAAGTAGCCGCTCCTGCCAGGACACGGCGTATCCGCAAATGGTGCGGACTGCGCCACAGACACAGACAAGAAGAAGCTGCCGTGCACAGACCCGCAGAAACCACACAGAAGGCGCAGAGAATAGACACAGTGAGTACACACAAGTGAGGGCCAAATTAAAGCCGTTAAACTAGAAAAGGCTATTTTCAAAAAAAAAAAAAAATCCGGAAGAGGGAGGACTGTAAGGCAACCCCACCTGTATCTTTCTGTTGTAATCCTGCTGGAGATGGGAACAAACCTTCCAGATCTATATGAAAACTTCGGGAGCAGATACAAAAGAACAGGGGATAAGAGTAGCCATTTTACCGGAAGCTCTGGAAGTTTATAACATTCTTACAGCAGCCAGCTGAAAATGCTTCTCTTTTGGATGAGGCCTTCACAATGCTTAGGAACTATGGTAACCGTAAGAAAAATGTTGTGTTTGAACGGCACCAGTTCTGTAGTGGCCTCACCTACACTTAGGGGAAGAGCAGATAGACAAGTATGTCACAGAGCTGAGGCAAAAAGCAAGCGTTTGAGTTTGGAAACACTGAAAAGGATATTCTCAGCTACAGTACTGTGCTTAGGTTTCAGAGTAGCAGCCGTGTTAGTCTGTATTCGCAAAAAGAAAAGGAGGACTTGTGGCACCTTAGAGACTAACCAGTTTATTTGAGCATAAGCTTTTGTGAGCTACAGCTCACTTCATCGGGAGCTGTAGCTCAGGAAAGCTTATGGTCCAATAAATTGGTTAGTCTCTAAGGTGCCACAAGTCCTCCTTTTCTTTTTGCAAGTACTGTGCTTAGTGTCACTGATAAAGGGCTAAAGGAAAGGTTGTTGAGGAAAGTGGAAACCTGATTTGGGCTTGCAGAAAGGAATAGGCATTCGCAGAGCCTCACAAGCCGCAAAGACACAACTAGAGATCCCATCTGGGCCACATACTGGCAAGTTTGTAGAGGCTGTTACACAAAAGAAGACTCATGGGGAGGGCCCAGCTGCTGGTGAGTCAGAGCAAAGCAGGCACACCATCCACTCACACAAAAAGTCTGTACACACTGTGGTACAACACACCTAGCCTATGGAAAAATATGCCACAAATGTGGAAAATTAAATCACTATTCTATTTGCAGAGCAACACACTTACCCAAAAGGCAAAGCCACAAATCTCTGACTGAACTAGAATGTGAACAATCTCTTTTTGTGTATACAGTGTCACGGGGAAACAGAAATCCTATACCTCTGTCAGAAATCATATAGCTTACTCACAGAACCTTGGTATCCTACACTGTATGTAAGGAAGGTACTTATGAAGTTTAATCTTGATATTGGGGTGGAAGCTAAATGTTTTCCAATTCAGTGTTTGAGAAAGATAGCAGGTCCCATCTAGAAAAAGCAGTCTGATGAGGTGCTTATAGCATATGGTGATTCCAGAATATACTCTGAAGGGGAAGTCACTTTAACAACAGCAATTGTTAAAGCTAAGGTCAGTCTTCAATTGAAGACTTCACCTTAGTGATGAAGACTGAATCACTAAGGCATTTACAACACTACTGATAGGCAGAGAAGCCTGCATACGGGTACACCTAGTATGTATGAATGAGTATGCTGCACACAAAAGCACACAGCACTAAGAAGAATTGCTTGCACAACACCTGGAATTCTTCAGGGGACTAGGAGAGTTCTGTGGGAAGGATTGCATATATACAGACCCATCAGTCACCCTTGTCATACAGTGCATGGCTGCGGAACTACACCTTTTGCAGTGACAGACTCAGAAATTCACTCAGACAGTTAGAAAAGGAAAGAGTCCTAGCCAAAGTGAACTCACCCACTCCATGGGTTAGCAGTTTAATCATAACTGGGACAAAATACGGCAAGATTAGGATTTGTTTGGATCCCTGATGCCTTAATAAGACTATACTGATACAGCATTATTCTATCCCCACACCAGCAGATGTCCTGACTAGCTGGTAAAAAAGCATATTTATTATGCTAGATAAGAAAGATGGATATTGATAAGTCACATTAGATAATGAGTCATTTGATCTTTGCACTTTTACTACACTCTGGGACAGATACAAGTTTCTCTCTTTACCTTTTGGAATAAGAGATAAGGTGGTTCAGTAAAGATAATGCCATAATAAATAGACATGAGGAATGACTAAGAGAACATGCTACTGTGTTCTGTTGTGTTCCAGTGGTTTGAGCTGCACCGTTTATCTGCATGCACACTAGCTGCCTTAGGTGTAATTGTATTGAATGGTGGAGCAGTTGGAGCAAATTGGCTGCTCTGTCACTGTGATATGAGGAGAGTTGCATCTGTACTTTGAGGGATCAAGTAGTCCTCATTTCAGCATTGAGTTTATAGGCTTTGTCAGTAGGGGGTGCCGGGAGTGTGTCTTGCTATGGGGATTGTCAGCCATCTGGTGGTCTATGTGACTAGTCTCCAGTCCTTAGTGAGGAGTCAGTGAAGGCAATGTCTCAGAAGGAATCCTCAGGGCAAGGGTGAAGAGGTAGTAACATTTAGCAAATCTGGGATGGTTAGTGTTTGTGTGTAGGTAGCTGCTGTTTGCTATGTCTGATCTAAACTTGAGTTTTGCCTTAGCAAAGAGTAGATGCTAGACTTTGTCCTACAGTGCTTATGTGCTCTGTTCCCAGAGTGTCTGTAGTATCTGTAAGGGCAGTGTGTTATTGGCATGTTGGAGTATCACTCAGAGGGCAGAGTAAAGGTTGCATTGCACAAATGGTTTGTACCTTAACTTTTTATTTCCTTGTTTTCAGAGGTTTAAGGTTACCCACTGTTCACATTCTGGAAGGGCATTAGGCCCCACTGAGTAAACCTAACTCTGTATTAATGAAGGTTTGGGGCAGTTAATTTCCTTGGTATTTTAAGGGGAAAAATTCTTACTACCCCGTAGAGTGGTTGCCCTTGCTGAACCCCTGAGGGGAGGTGCAGTTGCCCTGAATTGTGACACCTGCTACTAGAGGGAGCTGTGGAGACTGTTCTGTTGTTTGAATCCATAAAGAAAAATGCACCAAAATTTGAAAATAAACTCTCCCCATCATGCCAGGCCTGGAAAGAAGGGACTCAGCAGGGGAGGAAGAAGATGACAACATGGGTCAGCACATCTCACAGGTTCCAGATAAAACAGAGGGAGCCATGGTTTAGGGATATCACACCAGCAGGAGCACTATTTCTCTGCACTGCAAGAAGTGCGGTAAGAGGGAAAACGTCACCTGGTCTTTCCACAGTGCCCCACAGAACAGCAAAGAATACGCTGAGCAGAAGCCATCAATGACTGCAGATAGGAGCCATGGAACTAGTTAAGTGACTAGGAGGAGTCGGGTCCGGAGGTAGGTTGTCTCCAGATGAAAGGATATGTGAGCTGTACCATTTCACAGAACTGTATATGGTGGAGACTGAACAGATGTCATCACCTGTATTATGTTAATGTAAAGGTTAATGATGTGATATTGACAATGGAGAGAGATACAGGAGTGGCAATGACCATGATCTCTGAGGGCGCTTACAAAAAAAATGTTATCTGAGGTAAGAAACTATTGTGCTTTTACAGAATTGCAATAAAGGCAGAGAGGGGTATTAAGGTGTCTCCCTGTCACTGTAACTTATAAAGGTGTCTGTTCACCGTTAGAATTAATTGTAATGGAAGGAAATGGCCTCCTAGTAATAGTCAGAGACTGGCTATACAAGATTAAATTGGATTGTGGTACATCATCTGCCAGACAGAGTGGGGGTACTAAAAGACCAGTGTAATTAGTGCAGATACGGGTTTGGTTAAAGACATACACCAGCAAAGCAAAGGCCAGTCCTAAATTTCTGAAGACTACACCTGTTCCATATGCTCCGTAAGAGCCCATGGAAAAGCAACTGGATGACTTGCAAAAGCAGGGTATAATTTCTCTATGGAGTCCAGTGAAAGAACTGTACTAATTGTGTGTATCCCGAAAGGTGATGGTAGTGTAAGAATTTGTAGGGATTATAAAGTCACTATAAACCCCGGGCTGGAGATGGATAAATATCTATTTCCTAAACCACAAGATTTATTTGCAAAAGCTGACAGAGGGAATGAAGTCGAGCAAACTAGACTTGCCCCAAGCTTACCAGCAGATGGCAATGTAGCCAGATGCAAAACCATTTCTGTCCACAAAACGCACACAAGGGTATTTAGGTATGAAAGATTATCCTATGGGGAGCTAGCACGCCTGTTCCGTTTCAATGAATAACAGATCAGGCACTGCAGGAGGTAAATGGTGGTGTCTGTTATTTAGAAGATCTATTAATAACTGGGAGGACTTCAGAGGAACATTTAAAATATCTAGAGGGGACTTTAAAGAGATTGCAAAAAAATTGTAAAGTTAACAGAGTTTAGGAAACAATTGACCTTAATCGCTGATTTAGAAGTATAGGGTTGGAAGGGACCGCAAGGGTCATCTAGTCTAACCCCCTGCTAAGATGCAGGATTTGTTGTGTCTAAACCATCCAAAACAGATGTTATCCAGCCTCCTTTTGAAAACCTCCAGTGAAGACTCTTCCACAACCTCCTGAGGCAGTCTGTTCCATTGTCCTACTGTTATTAGTGTTAGGAAGTTTAATCCACTCGTAAAAATACTGGGTCCAAAGGCGTTCCACCATTAGTGGCAGCAAGGCTGAAGCGATGGGATTTGATCTTAGCAGCGTACCCGTATGCCATTTATTATAGACCATCAGAAAAACATGCTACTGCAGAAGCACTGTCCTATTTGCCCCTTTACACAGGGAAACAGAGAGGAAAACTCTGCGTATCGAGTCTCTTTCCTAGATGACCTTCCTATTTCAGCTAATGATATTGCTCTGGAAATAAGAACCAAAATGGGATCTTTTAAAGTGATGCACTATGCACTATCAGGGTGGCCAAATCACATAACCGAAGAACAACTTAGCCCTTACTATTTCAGGGAACTGGAGTTATCCCTGTAGGATGGTTGTTTACTATGGGGACTAGGGTTGCCTGGTGTCCAGTTTTTGACCAGAATGCCCTGTCGAAAAGGGACCCTGGCGGCTCTCGTCAGCACTGCTGACCAGGCCTTTAAAATTCCAGTTGGCCGCCCACAGCAGCTCCTGGGAAGCTGCCAGCATATCCGTCTGGCTCCAAGGCATAGGGGTGGCCACAGGGGCTCTGCATGCTGCCCCCACCCCGAGCGCCGGTTCTGCAGCTCCTGTTGGCCAGGAACCCCAGCCAATGGGAGCTGTGGGGATGGCGCCTGCAGGCAGGGGCAGTGCGCGGAGCTGCCTTGTTGCACCTCCACCTAGGAGCCAGAGGGAGGAGATGCTGCTTCTGAGAGCTGCCTGAGGTGAGTGCCACCCGAAGTCCACATCCCGAACCTCCTCTCGTGCCCCAACTTCTTGCCCCATCCCTGAGCCCCCTCCTCCCAAACCTCCCCTTCCCAAACCCCTGCCCCAGCCTGGAGCGCCGTCCTGCACCCCAAACCTCTCATTTCTGTGGAGCCCACACCACCAGCCCAGAGCCTGTACCCCCTCCCACACCCTGCCCCAGTCTGGAGCCCCCTTCCACACTCCAAACCCCTCTGCCCCACCCAGAGCCTCCTCCTGCACACCAAACCCATCGTCTCCAGCTCCACCCCAGAGCCCGCACCCCCAGCTAGAGCCCCCACCCCCTCTCACACCCCAACCCCCTACCCTAGCACGGTAAAAATGAGTGAGTGAGCGAGGGTGGGGGAGAGCAAGCGACAGAAGGAGGGGGAAATGGAGTGCAGGGTGGGACCGCAGAGAAGGGGCAGGGGTAGGGCCTCAGAGAAGGGATGGGGTAAGGGCGTTCGGTATTGTGTGATTAGAAAGTTGGCAACCCTAGTCCTGTGTAAGGCAGTAATGACATTTTCATGAGAAGCAGAGAATGAAGAGGGAAAGATGTCTGAAGCCTGGGTCCAGCAGAATGAGCCTTACCTGGATTTTAGCTTTTTGTCCATATTGTGTTACAGCCTATACTGGTTTCCTGACAGCCCCTCCCCCAGGTTTTTCTGTCTAGGGTAGAGAGTATTGGTACAAAATTACAAGGGGCGGATGAAGTGGGAAGAAGGTGTAGTAAAGCAGATATTGGGATCAGTGACACATCTGGTAGAGGTAAAAGGGGGCGGGGGGGTAATGAAGAGGCATTCATTGTTACCAGATAAAGGCTCAGTACAATTAGAGGGTGTGGCTCCTGAAGTTGATTTAAGCAGGGTCTGAATGAGCTCTTCTCTGACATCTAGTGATCAGCTGGCGGGAAAGACTTCAGGAACCAGTCTTGTTTGCATAGGCACGCCTATTGTGCTAAGGTGTGCAGCGTGATGGAGCAGCTTTGCCCAGATGACCACTTTTGGCTGGTGTAGGACTGCAGGTTACTGTGGTGTTGGGTGCAGGGGTGAGGAAAGGTTGTTGTCCTCGTTGTATGAGTGGGGGCAGCAGAACTGTGCTTGGCCTGCCCTGATTGAGCGCGGTCACCCTCAACTTTACTGCACTCACTAAGCAGGGGTAGGGGTGCCAAAGGCTAGCGGAGAGGTGAGTTGGGGGTGACTGACTGAGGTGGTATAATAGGTATAGGCTTTGCCCAGAGAGTCCTAGCCATTGTTCTGACCCTTTGCTCTCTACTGTTTAATAACTAAGCGGATTATACTCATTTGGGAGTCTCTTGTTTTGTTACAGATCACTAGAGCTGAAGTGGCTGATGCCCAGGTGCGTGTGACCTGCTGTGGGGCAGTATCTCCCGTACAAGAGACTGACCAGTCTGCTTTAGGAGCAAGGCTGCTCTTCTAACGGCTGAAATTACTGAGAGCTGTGTTAAGGGGCGGGATGTCAAGGCATCGCAGAGGTGGCAGTAGAGCGGCACAGTGGTGGCGTGAACAACGAGGCGGCCAGCGGCCGAGGGACTGGCAGCGATGTGGCCAGCGGCAGGGTGAACGATGAAGCAGTGGCGGCAGCAGGCAGCAAGGCAGAGTGAAGGGTGGAGCAAGCCGCTGAGGCACTGTTCAGCCCCTCCCCCATACCCACTGTGGTGGGAGGTGAACTCACCCGAACGCACCTCTGAATTCTGCATCTTTGCTGACCAAGCACAACAATTGTGAGTGCAATGTGGTGGAGGGAGAGGGGAGTGGCATGTTAAGGGAACACTTTGTCGGACTTTCACACTGCAAGGTGAGAACCTGAGGCAAAGAACACTGCCCAGTGTATTGTGGGGTGGGGGTTTTGCTCATGGTCACATGCTTGTGGTGGTTCCCCAAATTAATGCTGGCTTCCTTTCCCCTTTTTATTGAAAGTTTTCTTTTCTACACTCAGACTTGGTACTTGCCAGAGGGGAAGTATTGACCCTTAGAGGTGCCCAAGGGCGGTGTAATTTTTCCCAGATTACCGGTGGGGACTCAGGCCAGTTCTGTATTCTGTTGTTAAGAGGGATCCCTAGATATTGAACCCAACCTCACCTGGCAGAAGGGTTACATTAGTAAAAACAGTTACTTCTACTCTAAAGAGCTAATAGAGAGGATAGAGGCAGATCTGTCAGAAAGGTGTTTGAGAACTGCCAGCATGTTAAATGCAGGATGGGAGTGATTGGGGTTTTATTGTCAGGATTATTTTCTCTTTGTTATAGACAGTCCTGAGATACAACATCCTCATGCCCAAAAAGATATCTGGGTTCAATCTCTCTCTGCAGACAGTGAATGCTTCCTGCACAGCAGCCTTGCAGCACAGTTTGATCTGCTCCTTTCAGCCAGGTCACTTCCCACCATTGCCCCAGCTCCCTGGGTGATAAGAACCAGCCAACTGGGAAACGGGAGAGGAGAGGGTTTAAAACAGGACTATCGATTATAAATATTGTTACAAATCTGGAGCACCCAAGGACTTCCCTGTTGTCACTCTGATGAACTGCATGGCCCCTGAGGGCTGCACTGTGTCTGTGTGCATAGGACTTGGCTTCTCCTGCCCCAAAAATCTGGGCCTCAATGACTGGAGCAAAAGGAGATTCTCCACTAGATGTTAGCAGTATAGAGTCTATGGTACACAACTAAGCATTTCTGATTCTATCCAGCAATGCCCTAGAGTGCACATATACACAAAATAGTTGAGTACAGTGTTAGTGCTGTTTTATAATGGGGATGATTCCTCCCTGGGCTCAATCCTTAAGTAGTCCCAGCCCTGGTATGGGGCCATATCCCCAGGGCTTCCTCCCTGGAGACACTATCTTCCTACAGCTGGGCTCAGTCCTTTCTCAGTCCCAGCAGCCAGCCGGGAGCTCCTTCATTGCTCCCCCAGTCCCTGCTAGCAAATTGTCTTTGGCTCAGTCCTAGCAGCCAGGCAGGAGCCTCTTACTCCTCCGGTCCCTACCCCTGCTTAGCTGCCTGTGCTCCTGCTGCTTTTCCAGCCAGGCACACAGTCCTTTCTTCTCCAGCTTCAAACAGCAACTAACTGATGATCTGTTCTGCAGCTCCTTTTATATGGCCCTCCTGGCCCCTGATTGGCCATTCCAGTAGCCCCTCTGATTGGTTGCTTCCTCGCAACCACTCTAGGCCTCTTGGAGGATCTCTCCACAGCTCCTTTCCTGGGATGGGTGTGGCAAACCCTGAGGCCTCCAGCCGGGGCCTTTGGGCCTACTCCACCCCATCACAGGCCCCCAGATAACAAAGTCCAATAATTTTGGATCGTGTCCCTGTACTATGGTCCTAGTCAAACACTTAGAACATTAGTTCCCTCACCCTGCATGGAACTTAGGGTGTTTCCATAAAGCACAGTTTCTGTCTCTAGGTATTTATAGAGCACCAGCACCATAGAAACCAGGCACTGTATTAATAGGCCTCCTCTCATGCCCGGTCCTTCCAGGGGGCCCCTCGCTACCCTCTCTCTCCTCCATGTCATTAAGTAGCCACAGTGCAACAGGTAAATCAGAAAGGTCTTCACAGGCTATTCGTGCTCTGGAGCAGAACGTTTCCTCCTCATTCATGATGTAGACTGATCCAGTCTCCCTGGTTTCAGTAATGCCGGATATGCAATAGCTCCAGCATGGCCACTGTTGATGGCAAGATGCTGTAAGGCTTCATTTCTCTCAGATCATCCCTGCGGAAGGTAAACGATGGAAGCGACATGAATAAACCACCCCAGGGGCAGAGGGGGTTACAGGCTGTTATACCCTGGGCTGGATAAAAGGAGAGGACCGGGTCAGCCAACCAGTGTTCTGAGCATTGTGGGCATTCACTGGAGCCCACTTGGCTCAGGACACATTGCCATCCCCTTCATTACATACAACCAGTAACCCACTTAATGAAACAAACATTATACTCAAGTTGTGTGTAGATTTCCTGTCAAACTGCTGCAGACTAGCTTAGGCCACACACATACAACCTAGAGACCGATTTTACAGGTATCTAGGTATTTAAATACCTTTGAAAATTTGCCCCCAGTGATTATTTTGCAGTTCCCATTTTGACCACTAGATGCCATTGTTCTTTCACAGGAATAGAACTGCCACTACTCCCAGTAGCTAAGGAAGTGGTGGGTCATAATATCATCACATGGGCATTTCTGCAGGATCTGGGACGCCTCTTATGTTTAATGCTTGTTAATAATGGATCCTCTTTCCCATTTCTTTGTTTAAAGCTTCAGGATGATTGTGTGATGATGCAGATGGAAACCAAGAACAACTGTGTCCCCTTTTACATGGAGAACATAAATTCAAAGAGAGATTTTCCCCCTGGTGTTATATATGTCTACAAGCTTTAAACAGATGCCTCTTGAAAATTTTTAGTCTCAGGGCCAAAAATCTTAACAAGACAACTGTAAAGAAACTGATTGGATGAACAGGGACTCTCTGGGGTGATGGTGCCATGCAAGGTGGGAGCCCCGTGTATTTGGAATCCACCTCAGTAGGTCTTTGATAGAGAGAAATTGATATTAAAAGAAAACATATAATGCCCTCCTCTGTCCTCCCATTCCCAGGTCTCACAAAAGAATATCAGTTTCTCTTGCTCAGCTGAGCAAGAACTTTCTTTGTCAAACATCAAACCAGCTTCAGTGCTGATATGTAATTACTATAAAAGAGGTAGGAGGCCTGGCTGAGATCCTTGTCTATTTCCACTAAACTGGGTGATGTTTATTTGCACTTTGCTGCTGGTACCTTACCACAATTGACAAAAGGCCACAACCAGCCTGTGTGTTGGATGTTAGCCCCATGCCCCTCCCAGATGCGACCAGTAGACTCATTGGAACTCACCAGACACTGCCTGGTTTTTGTACCTCTGCCTTGGGAATGGATCAGTCCAAAATGGGGAGATTTCAAGAGAGGTTCAGAAAGTCACTAAATATTTGATGAAAATGTCAGATTCTGCCCAAGAGTTTATAGATCAGCTGTGAAGACAGGTCATTCTGAAACAAGGGAGGCTGTGAAGCAGGGGGAACTCTTGGTGCCAACTGGTGGAAGACACAGGGATGCATAAATGTTACAGGGATCCCTCTGGGTCTGGTATTTACATACTACTTTGTCAGAGTCTGATGCAAGGTCTCTTCTGAAATCTTGTCACACTGGCCATCATAATCATTGCAAAATATATGTGTGGTTAATATGTAAAGAGTTATGCGTAAATAATGAAAATTATGTTTTAAGTTCTGTGAGTTGAATGCACCCACCATCAGTGGATAAACAAGTTTATTTCAGCCAGAAAATGTTTATCTATTGGTCTGTCTACAATTAAATTGGGTATTGTATACTTCAGAATGAACACCTATTTACAGTCTGAGCAAAATGCTAATCAAGTGATTGCAAAGTCTCCAGTGAAGACAATGGATTTCTTTTTTACTACAGCTGTAGGGACAGAAACAAACTCTGCACTTTTCCACTGAGGAGGCAAGAGATCAGCATACTTGTATCATGAATGGAAGATCACAGCCTAGCTTGGCTGTAATACGCTGGAAGGATTTTGGGTGAGTTTTTGCTCTGTCTGATATGACAAGTAAAGTATAGGCTCTAGAATGCATGTTACGATTTTATTTTATATGTAACACTTTGTTTCCAAAATGTCTGCTTATTATCACTTGACTCTCTGCTCTTTGTTTAAAAAACAGAACAAAAAACTTTCTCTATAGACAAATCTAAGTGCTGTGTGTAAAGCAGAGCTGTGCTGTACTGCTCTTTGGGAATGGCAGATCTGGAGAAGCTGAGTGTGTCCAGTGGATCTGGGGCTTCGCACTGCAGGTGGATGCTTGGAGGACTCAGGGGTTGGAGCGTATCTATCATTAACCAATACAGAGAGTGGGGCCTGGAAGGTAGTGCTTGTCTTGCCCCAGGCTGGTGGTGGTGGAGAACCGCCCCACAGCAGGTACAGACAAGGCTTCCTCATGCTCAGGGTGAGTGGTAGCTAGGTCCCTTATATCCATGGATACCCCTGGGAAGCATCACACAGGCTTCAACTTCTCAAAGGTTTTTGTGAGTTGGGAATACTCTGTAATGGGGGCAGGGGACATTCATATGGAGGTTACAGCAGTGGTTCGATAGAATGTGACATTTGGGTTTTTTCTTTTCCAAGCAAACACGTCTTGCTGAGTGCAGCACAGCTTGTGGTCAGACATCTCACCCGGAAAGCAGCTGCAAGTCTGCAGCGATTAGAGTAACGTGTGAGTGATACTTTACATAGAGAGCGATAAGAATAGGGAGAGGGGAAGGTGGGGGGAGGAGAGAGTGGGTGGCATGCAGAGATGTAGTTAAAAGAAAGGAAGAGTTGTTCCAAATCCAGAATGCTCTGAGGTATTTGAAAATGAGCCCATGTCACTGGAAAAATATACAAGATTTTCAGATGTTGGGCTTGGAAGTGAATCCCTTTTTACAGTGAAAATAAACCTATTCCTGAGGAGAAAATGGGCCCATCAGGAGGGATTTTCAAAAGCAACTAAATGACTTTGGAGCACACGTGCTATTGAAAGTCAGTGGGCCATGTACTCCTGAGGCACTTTTGAAAATCCCGCACATCAGCTGAAAGTGACTCTGAAATCGGAACTCTTGCATATTCAGGATTTGAAACGTCTCACAGTGCTGATGCTGTAACAGCCACTTCAGGGAACTTCATGGAAAAGTGAAACGTGGGGCATGAAATTGCCTAAAACATGGTGAAAATCTCTGTGCTGATTTCTACAGCTGCAGTGATTTGTAGAGCAGGAGACGAAAGGAAGTGGGATTAAGTGTGGATTTTTCCCTCCTAGCGCAACCAGAATTCCCATTAAAGCCCATGGGGCAGATTCTGATTTCTCTTGCTCCAGCATAAATCAAGAGTAACTCCCATGAAGTCCACAGAGTTACAGCGATGAAAGAGAGAGCATGGGTGAGGATGCAGGATTGCTCTGCATGGGCCCAAACAGACTGTTTCATGTAATTAATAGAACCCCCCCTTTCAGGACTGGCCTGTTTAGCTGTACAGAATGACGACATTTTCTGGGGAGAAAATTGGGCTTTTTTTTTTTTTTTTTGGTGCAGACTCCCCCTTTTCATTGTGGTGACAGAGTGCTGAGGCTGAACAGCACCCTCATGGCTTTAGCCTCCATTAGTTCCCCCAGGGACAGCTGCTAGAGCAATTAGCTAATCAGAAGGGGAGGCTGGGGAGGTAAGGAACACATTAGCCCTTAGCTGGCTAACCTGATAGAAGCCAGGAAGGAAGTGCTACAATGGAAGGAGGACTTGGCTAGCTGAGTCCAGGCTGAAAGTTCCCAAGAGAGGGAAATCTCTTTTCCTCCTAGGACCCTGGTAAAGATGGAGTGAAACATGTAGGATTAAAAACTGTGATGTTGCCCTGTACAGGTGTTGGTGGAAGGGTTTGGAATAAAATACAGACTGAACACTAAAAGAAAGTGGGTCTGAGCAGTTTCTGGAGCATCAGAGGATGGACAGAGCATCACCCTGTTATAATCACTCATGGTTTTTTACTCGGTGTTTTCTCTTTTTCACAGGACAAGCGTGGAATGTGAACTGAAGAAAGAAGCCGGACAGCTTATTTCCCTCTGACTATAGGCTGTTAGTAAATGTTACACTTACAGTCTGACAGACCGCACGCTGTGACTGTGCAGTAGGTGACTTGGCTAGATTCAGCTCTAGTGTGTAGGTCCCCTCCACAAACTCCCCCCAGATCTATAAGACCACACACTACCCTGGTTCCACAGTCAGACTGAGAACAGCAATTGACCAAAGCATGTAACATTTCCCATAATAAACTTCTCAAATTCCACATACCTGGGTCCTGGTTATCTTGTTCTGTCCACACACTTTAGTGGCATGAAACTGAAGAACATTTTTTGCTAGTAAACTCAATGGCATTTCTCTCTTGTAGTGCAATAATAACTTATAAACACCCCAGCTGACCAATTCCAAAATTTCAGGGAATGTTCTAGACATCGGTGGGCAGAACCCTGCAGATTTTGAAGAAACATGGACAACTGGAAAAGCCTGATTTTCCACTGGTACATGTGTGATTTAAAGTCAGGCATACAGGATGCCCATTTGGTGCTGCGGGCAGAGAAATCTCTGGTGCCCCCTGCTGCTGCATACACAAATCACAGGCAGCTGTTTAATATGCTGCTGTCTCTCCCTTAGGTGGATTGCTGGGCCTATGTAAGCAATGATGTGTGCAATTTCTAGTTAGAGCTAGAGGCAATCCCTAAAAGAAAGTAACAAAAGGGCAATGGAGTTATGCATGACTCTTGGATGAATCATCAGGAATATTGTGGGCAAGGCAAAGTACCTGCTTCACAGCTCTGCGAGTGCCGCTCAGTCCTGCCCTGCAGCCCCCTGCTAGTCCAGTCCTAGTCACCTCTTAAGAGCACTATTCACTAGGTCTTCCACAAATTTCCATACTACATATAACCTGATCACGGTGGAATTAAAAAAGACCCACACAGCCCCTCTTTTGCAAGTAAAGCAAGTTGGGGGGAGGGATAGCTCAGTGTTTTGAGCATTGGTCTGCTAAACCCAGGGTTGTGAGCTCAATCCTTGAGGGGGCCATTTAGGGATCTGGGGCAAACATTGGGGACTGGTCCTGCTTTGAGCAGGGGTTTGGACTAGATACCTCCTGAGGTCCCTTCCAACTCTGATATTCTATGATTTAAGTAAGAAGGGGACTGTGCCATTTAAAGGACAGAGCATCTCTCTGTCTTGTCCACCTCACAGCACCTTCCCAATTACTCAGCCCATTACAGGAAAAACAAAAGGGAAAGTTGGCACCATTCCATTTGGCCTCATTCAGTGCTGAATCAGTCACTCCCGCCACTGCCCCCCACACACACACACACTTGATCCTTGTCCCTAGGATGTACCAGCTTTAGGTCAGTACTCAGTTCAGAGAAAACCGCAATTACCCTAATGCACAATAGGACCCACACAATCAGTGTGTTGCTTGTGTCTATGATACAGCTAGAGCCAACGATTAGGGGGCCCCTGTCATGTGACTGTCCCCTCGTCAGTCTGACCCACATCATATTTCTGGGACCAACAGATACCGTCTAGTTTGTTCCCAGTATCCCTTCACATCAGAGCATTAAAACAAGGAGGGGAGGTCCTGACTGACCACTAGATAGTGAGACAAGGCATCTCCTTCACCCCAGCAGGCTCACTGCTTCCCCCTCTGGCAGTGGGGGCTTGGAGTAAGTCAGCCCTGCTCCGGATAGTGTTTGTTCTCCTGCTTGGGATTTATTTCTCAATATTTTCCAAGTAGGTCTCAGAGCAGGCCCAAGGAGTGCCCCTCCACCAAACAAAAAGAAATATGTTCATAATACAAAGCAAAAGGGAATACCTTTTCCTATCCTTCTCTGGAGGCGTGTTTCCTCTTATTGGCCCTGGAGTACCAGTTCTTCCCCTAAACAGGCAGGCAGCTTCCACTGTAAAGAGAAGAGCAACCATACAACCTGGCAAAGCCTTTCTCCCTGCTGCCACTAGCCCTGCAGCAGCTTGTCTCTCACCTGAGGTGGCATTTTTGAAAGTCTCAGGTAGCCCTTAATTGGGCTCAGGTGTCCCTAGTTGACCTGAGGTAACCCCTTTTCAGCTTCTTGCCCCAGAATGAGAAAGGCTAATATACCCGCCCACTTCCCAGAACCCAACAGGACCCCAGCCTGACTTTGTCATAATAGTAACAAGCTAGCAAGGCTGACTCTAGGGTTAAATGCTGTGGGCATGCCTACATGGCCCTGCAGTTTGAAGTTCAGGGGTGTAACAGTGCATACTAATGTGCTACACTATAACTGCCCCGTGTAGACCCTGTGAGCCAAACTAAAAGTTACATCGTTTACATTAATGTAGTCCTGTTTCAGGAGTATGGCAGTGCAAATTATGTACCTTTTATTTGCACCTGTAGGGTTTATATGGGGCAGTTACAGGAAAGAATACTAGTGCACAGGGCAGTTTGCACCCCTCCACTTCAAATTGCAGGGCCATGTAGACAAGCCCTTAGAGAAAAAATAATGAAAATACAGTAATGATTAGTGTAGACAGTATTTCCACCAATAGATGCTGCTGTATCTTTATCTTAGTGTTAAGTTGTTGTCTTGTGTGTTGTGGGGAATTTAGCTGGGAATTCAGTCCTGCCTGTGGTGCTGGAGTTATTACTTGCCGTGTCCCAATAAATACTTTGGGTTCTACAAGCAAGTATTACAACTGGTGGCACCAGCTTCAAGATGGCAAAATCAGTTTTGCCTGAGAAGAAATGTGCTGATCGTGCAGATGAGACTGGAGTCTGTGAATAGTTGGCAGACTTTCAGCTGTTGCTCTCTGTTAATGAGTGGTCTGGTGAAAAAGCAGCACGTACCTAGCAGTGTGTTTGGATGGTGACTCCAACTAATTTTACCAGCACCTTCCCAGTGTGGATCATGCTTTTTATAGACAGTAACAGGAACATTTGTATGACCACCATGGGGGGGGGAGGGGAGAAGAGATTCATCATTTTGAAATACTGGAAGGAATGGTAAGCCAGGAAGTGGCAGGGAGGGGAACATCTGTGTAGGTATTTGAGTGCATTGCAGACACTGTTCGAAAGGACTTTCCCTGCACCACCCTGCCTGGGAGATGGCTCAAATGAAGCAGAATCTGTTGCACCGAATCTGGAACTGGCAATGCAGAGAGGAGGCGTATGCCTAGTGGCGAGCTGTGAGAGAATCCCGTGTGAAAAGTAGTTTATAAACTGTTCAACAGAGGATCTTCATAAGCTGATGGTGAAGAAAGATCACATACTGGACAAACCTAAGGGCCAGATTATACACAGAGTTGCAAATGTGGAAGCAGAAAGTGATGTTTCCTTAAAGGTATCAGCTGTTAATTTCCAGCCCCGGTGTGACTCCTGTGCAGTAACTCTGGGAAAGATTGCAAGGGAAATGGCTAAAAAAGTGGAGGCCCAGGTGCAAGCTGTGCACGGACATCTGGTGGGTCAGAGAGAGACTATTTCTCGAGTGGGTCCCAGGCCAGATGACATTTGTGGGTGATGTAGAGGCAAAGGCCTTGGGAGATTAAATTGTCCAAACAGGGGGAAGCCATACCTAGGGAAACTAAAAGTTGCTGCTACAGTAGGGCCACCCTACTAAATGGGCTCTTCTTCTGGTGACCAACATTTCCAGTGATGTTGTACTGGGAGTAGATTTCATCTAGGGAATCACAAAATCCTGGGGTGGATGCTGGGGGGGCAACTCTTGGACCTTTGAGATGCCTCTACCATGCCTACAGGGTGATACCCTGTGGTAGCTCAGCCGTAGAAGGCAATGAAAGGACAGGATTAGAACAGCTACTTTCATGACATGCTCATGTGTTTCCCAAGTTCTTCATTATTCCTGGAAGATAGGATTGGGTGCAATATCAGACTGTTCTTAAGCCTGGGATTGTTCCAGTGGGACAACATCATACTGGAGTTGAAGGGGGAGCAAAGGTGAGGTGGGAGGGCAGAACTGATGTGGGAGCAGGGTTGAAAAGCAGAATGAATTGCTGGGCAGGGGACAGGCTGATGTGGGGGTGAGTCCCTGTAGCAGGGGCCAAAAATCACCTTAATAAATTCAGGTGAGGGGGCTACACTAAATTGTCACATGGACACACACAAACACACAGATGGACAGACACAGACCCACTGGGTATAAGCAGGGGTCATTCAACAATCAAAAGTTAGGCAAAAATGCAATACAATCTTTTTTAAAAAACTTGGTTTTGGGCCAATGATTGGGCCCTGACTCATGATTTTTGAACTTCTGGGTTGGCAATACTGAAAATGTCACAGCTATAACCCCTATGGAGTGTGAAAGGGTGGAAAGAGGGCACGAGGGTGGGAGAGAAGGAAGAGGAGGGGGGGCTGATGTGAAAGGATGGGGAAAGGGCATGGCTCAGCAGCCCAGCAGAGAACCCTGCCAGCAGATGCCCAGCTCCGCAATGTTTAAGGCCTGTCTAGAATCCAGGCCTGTGTAATGAAAACCCTGGGCCAAGCAGCTGCAAAGAGTGAGGCAATCACCAGCCCCCAAACTTTTCCTTTGCTCCAAAGATTGGAGGGAGTGTGGCTCAGCTGCCCTATAGGGAACCTCACAAGCAAATGGTCAGTCATTTACTGTGTGTTGGCCGAGCCCCAATGCTCATCACAGCCAGAGCAGCAGCAGTTCACCCTCTGTGACCTGCAGGTCAGCTGAGCTGATCCCACACTCTCCCAGTATGTGGGGGCACACTCACCGATCAAGGAACACCAGCAGGCAGCATGGGACAAAGATCAGTCACCAAACAGAAGGAACAAGGAGACAAAAAAAAAAAAAATAAAAATTAAAGTCTGAATTAAAAAAAATCAAATATTTGAAAATAATTAAACAAAAATTCTAATTGATTTTTTTTTCACAAAAAGGAAATTTCTTTGGCATCTGTAGTCTTCAAAACAGCAATTGTGATGAATAATTTTTCATTAGAAAAATATTTCATCAGCTCTCCCCTGACATGTTTCGCTCTTGCAGGAGTTAGTACATTTCTGACTAGCAGAGGAAGCTTTTGAAACAGACTGGTGCATACAGGAAGGCATGCACACACACCCTGATCCAGAGAGATTTGTCTCAGGTGTGTGTTTAAAAAAAGGGTCCCAACATTCTCTCATTTGAGATACAGAGATTAATCCTTATAAACTCAGACTGAACTGCAGAAACCACAGTACCTCCTCTGTACAAGTCTCAAACTCCCTCAAGGCCTGAGTGAGGAAGAAAGTGGTTTCTTTCCCACCACTCATTTCCCCTCAAGCAATGTTGCTCCTTCCTCCCTGCTATTAGTTCCATCTCTTACATAAACATCCTTATAAGAGATAACAGCTGCTGAAAATCAAACGTGCACTCATAAAAACATACAGCTGTAAACAGAACTATGAAACCCCGGTAATTTGACTCTTGGGGAGTGTGTGCTCTCTCTCTCTCATATATATTTTTAGACTGTAAGGGCAGGGGATATCTTTTAACATATATGTCTGAACAGTCCTCAATGTACAGTGGGACCCTAATCCTGATGGGGGCGTCTGAACACTAAAATTATCTGTAATTATTTGTATTACTGTATTAATAGGTCATTAACAAAATCCATTTTTTAAATTCTTAGCACTAGACCAATTCTCTAAAAGATTTTTTGTGCTAAAAGCGTATCTGCAACCATTCTGAGAAATTTCTAGTTTCTACACCAAACCCCAGAGATGCTATTGCTGTTCAATTGAAGGTGGTGGTGTTTTTTTTTCTAAACAATGGTAAAATTGTATTTTTTTCTTTTTCTTCAAACGTCTGGCCTGTTTTGGCTGATTTTGTTCTTTAATCACCTTAAGGAGAGTCTAGGTTAGAAAATTTCTGCCTTAAAGATAAAAAGTTATAAAGAGGTGGAAAGGATCCCTTTAAAATGGAAATGCCCAGGCAACGTTAACTGTAGTCTGGAGCACAGGTGTTGCTCTGCACTCCACCTACAATACACACAAGAAGACGACCATCCCCCACACAGCTGGATGTGGCTCTCAGTGGTCAGCTCTTGTTATGAATTCACTCGGTTTTGGCAATTCTCTTGGATAAATCTGATTCAATAAAACTGGTGACCTCATGTGACCTTAATTTCTCCAGAGTGCAGGCTTCATAGTAGAATTGGTTGAATAATAAAAAAGATGTAAAAAATAATCTCAAACTGCTCTACCCAGCTCATACCCAGCTCCATGAAGGAACTTAAGTTTTATAAATTGTTAGATTAAGCTAGTTCAGAACAGCACATGAATAGCTGAAAAACCATTAGTGGAGAATGAGTGGCTTTTAGGCCCAGATTTGTTCCTCGGTGAGGGTGTCCCCAAACAGGGGCGCTTCGGGCTCCGCAGCTGCAGGGACCAGGGATCCCAACTCCTGTTCAGTGGGAGGGAGGCATTACAGGGTGATCAGCAGCCCCTCTCGCTTGCACCATGATTTCAGGAGGGTCACGTGACAGATTTGGCACTCTTTTCACTGATCCGGCTGATGGACCTCATAGATAACGGGGCCTGCCTGGCGTATTACCTCATATGAGCCCTTCGACTGGGCTACAAGCTTGGCCTCCTCGGAGGGGACCAGTACGTGGCCCTGATACCCTGGTTCAAAGGTCCGAGTGCGCTTCCCGGTTGTAAATCCTGGCCCAGGCCCCCTGGACGACCTGCAAATTCTTCCTCACTAGGTCCCCGGCCCAGGTTAGGTGTTGTTGCAATTGCATGACATACTGTAGGAGCCCCTGGGTCTGGGTCGGTGCCTGTTCCCAGGTCTCCCATATTAGGTCGAGCAAACCCTGAGGTTGACGCCCATACAGTAGGTCAGATAGCGAGAACTAGGTGGAGGCTTGTGGTGCCTCTCTCATGGCAAGCAGTAGAGGGGGAGGATCAGTTAGTCCCAAGAGTGCAAGGTGGAACTTTCAGAGCATCTCCTTGAGGATCCAATTGAAGCGCTCGACAAGTCTGTCCACCTGGGGGTGACAGACTGATGTCTGCAGCTTCTTGATCCCTAGGAGGCCGCAAACTTCACGGAGCAGCCAGGAGGTGAAGTTTGTCCCCTGGTGTGTCACAATCTCCCAGGGTAAGCCCACCTAAGCAATGATCTTCAGGAGTTCTGCCACGATGCTGCATGTGGTGGTGTTCCATAGGGGGACAGCCTCGGGAAAGTGGGTGGCCTAACCCATCACTACCAGGATGTAGTGGTAGCCAGCAGTGCTTTTAGCGAGAGGCCCCACCAGGTCCATCACGACCCTCTCAAAGGGTGTTCCCACCACCGGAAATGAGACCAGGGGAGCTTTCGGTACCCCCGGAGGTACTGGCAGTTGGCACTCCAGGTAGGAAGCGCAGTAATCTTTGACATCTCAGTGTACGCCCAGCTATAAGAACCAGGCCAAGACCCAAGCCAGGGTCTTCACCTGACCCAAATGGCTGGCTGTGGGGACATCATAAGCCATCCTATGTACAGTCTGACAGTGACACTGGTGGCATGACTAGCTGGGACCAGGGCTTGCAGGTCTGAGGATCCTGGGAAACCCTTGTAGGCGCTTCCCTGTCAGCTCAAATCGTGGCCACTGGGCTGTGCGCTATAGGCTCATTGCCGCCCTGGCCATGTAGGCCAGCTGCTTATAAGCCCAGCTGAGGGTGGAGCCCTCCCTTTGGTTCCGGCTGAAGTCAACCCCCATGTTCAGGGGGGCTTCCCGGTCGTCTGACTGGGTTGGAGTGCTGAGACCCCCACGTGGCGCTGGTGGGTCGCCTGGGTGAGCCTCCCTGCGTATCTCAGCCTGCCCTGAAGGGGGTCTCCCTCAAGGGCCATCTGCTCTGGCAGGTCCCAAAGGCTTGTGGTGTGCAGAATCCTGGTGAACTCTGTCCAGTCAAGTCCAAGGATGATGGGGTAAGGCAGCTTCAGGTCGACCCCTACTGTTATTACCCAGGTCACTCCATCCACAGTTAATGGCACTCGAGTACTCGGATACACCTTCACATTCCCATGGATACAGAGGAGCCAAATCTGGCCAGGTCACTTGCCAGGGCAAGCCCCTGACACACTAAAGTCTGCCCACAGCCAGAGTCCACCAGGGTGTGTACCTGTTTCCTGACAAGATCCATAGGAATCATCACCTTGGCAGTCGGGCACCAGCAGGCACGGGTCTCCTCTGTGTAAACTTGCACAAAGGAGCAGTCCATGGTTGGGCACTGTCGCTGGAGGTGCCCAAAGCTGCCGCAAGTGAAACAGGGCCCAATCTTGGCAGGGACAGTCTGGGCCTTGGCTTCCCCCCGCTGTGGCTTGCAAGCATCCCATGGGACTTTGGGATGGGTTGTGGCAGGGGACCATTGTGATGGTCTTTGTCATGGTTCGAGTCCCAGCGGGCTGCTATCTTAGGACTGGAGGGTCTTTCTGAGGTGGGGGTTGGGGGGCTTTGAGCCGCCACTGCAGTTCCAGGTGTAACTTTAGCACCCTTGTGGCCAAGATGGAGTCTGCTCTGTAGGCAACTCTGGCCAAGAGACGGTGTGCGCAGGAATGCAGAAGGAAAAATCCCTTCCACGCCAGGGGCACCTGTTCCAAACCCACCAGAGTGAACACACCCACCCACCGGAAAAGTACAATGGATATAACAACGGGAGATATTTATGTACAGAGGCATGAGGGGAGAAAAACAACAAGGGGAAGTATAGGGGGAGCAGTAGAACAGGGTTGCATTCAAACCAAGGCCCCTCAGGCCCAGTGGTAGCACAGTCTGAAAGGGCAGACACTGAGCAATGTGTCTGCACACAGTCTGGAAGTCCTGAGCAAAGTTCCAGTCCAGTGCTGAGTCTTGGGTGCTCCTGGTGGTCTTCACCACCAGTGAACTTTCCCCAACAAACCCCTCCGGTGCCCTCTTCTGCCGCTCTTTGCAAAGCCACAGAGCAACCACCTCCCCACTTAACTAGCTGGCAGCCTCCCTCCTTATTCCCAGTGCAGAGTCACAAGCCCCAGTACTCACGGCCCCATGCAGTTCTGGGCAGCAGTGATACTGGATCCAGCTCCGGCCTGTCCTTCTCAGGCGATTCCTCCCTGGCACACTGCTC
The DNA here is from genome assembly GCF_965140235.1 of Caretta caretta. Taxonomy (NCBI): domain Eukaryota; kingdom Metazoa; phylum Chordata; order Testudines; family Cheloniidae; genus Caretta; species Caretta caretta. The sequence goes on from NC_134206.1 coordinate 217,270,554, forward strand.
CTCCTGGCTCCTGTCCTGGGGTGTCCCCGATCAAGCGCCCTGTCCCTCTCAGGCTTCAGGCAGGTTCGCTGCTGCTTTCCTTTTGTCCAGGGCCTCCAGCCTGCAGCCCCCCTCTCCCCAGAGCTCCAGAGCCACACCCCCAAGTTTCCCATCTTTCTCTCACTGCTCCCCCGCCCCCCTAGGAAAAAGATTTAAAGGGGCCATGCTCTCTAAACCTCAAAGAGGTTACACAGGCATCACAGGAGCCTCTGTGGCCAGGAAGTCCTCCATGAGGCCAGTTGCCACCTTTAGGGCGGTGGGTGGATGTCGCAGGATGCAGGCACTCCCTCGGGGCAAGAGGATAGGCACAAACTATTCAACAACCACCTGCTCGGCTACTCTGGTGGTGGAGTGCCACTTGGGTTGGAGCTACCACCAACAGGTGTCCTTAAGTTCCTAAGAGTGGACAGGTCTTTCCCCAAAACTGGCACCAAAAGGTTTTGTGGGTGATGTCTAGGTTGTCCAGGATAGCCATCCTTACCGCCCTGTTGTCGTGGGTCTCATCATTGGGGAGGTTACGATATATGGCCTGGGCTTCCCCCGTTAGGTAGGGGGCCAAGAGTGTGGCCCATTGGTTTGGGGCCCACCTGTCAGCCGAGATGACCCACTCAAAGACGATTAGAAAGGTCTCTGGGTCATCTTCTGGTCCCATTTTTGTGAGGTGTACTGACAACACGGGGGTACAGAAGTAGTCGCTCCTCTGGGAGCTGGGCTGGAGGGGCTAGGCAGAAGGGCAGACAGTTGCTGGAAACACAGCTGCTGGTACTCCAGCTGCCAGATCAGCTGCTGCTGCTAGGCCCCCAAGTTCCTGGAGCAGCTGTTGTTGTTGTTAGAGCTGGGTGGCCTATTGCTGCTGCTGGCTCTCAGTTCACCATTTCATCAGCTGATCCAGTTCCAGGGGTAACACTCGGCCTGGTGGCGGGTTATGAACAAGTGCAGTCCCCCTCTGTCTCAAGGGGCGAGGGCTGCCCGCATTCTGCACCATGTGTAGGAATTTGTGGTTGTCCCTCCACATCAGCCACGGAAGGAGGCTATGCCCCATCACTCTCGGATCCCTAGGAAGGCAAGGATTATTGGACAATTAGCGGTCTCTAAGGCCCTGGCCCTCTAGGCAGGGCCAAGAGGCAAGTAATCCAGCGCTCTGCCTCAGGCAGGGCAGAGCAGCAAATCTAGAAGCTCAGGCCCTCAGCCAGGGTGGAGCACTAAACAGTTTAGGGGCTCAGGCCCACAGGCAGGACGGAGCAACAAACAGTCTAACGTCCTAGGTCTGGCATACAGCAGACAAACACAGGCCTCCTGACCAAAGGTGGGTGGAGGCTGCCACCCCAGAGGTGGTGTTGGCAGCAGAGGGTAGGGGGGACTCGGCCCATCCTATTCCAGTGGGTCCCAGCCCAGGGCCCTAATAGCGGTGGAGTATTCTGCCACTGGATCACCAGGGTTCCAGCCAAAACACGCTGACTTGGATTCAGGCAACAACACAACCAGACTATAGTCCGGTGTCCCTGGGCTACTTCCTACACTCCCCTCGCTGGGTACCTGTATGTTGGGGTTTTTCTCCATCTCCCCAGGGTACACCACCAGCGGCATTCCCAGTAGCTCCTCAGTGTCCAGGTCAGCTGGCACTTCTGGTGATCCTGGCGAGCCCTTAGCACTGTAGAGGTCCTCTTCAGGCTCCCGCTCTGGCAGCGGGTGGGAGGCATATGTCTCCCTCAGCAGCACCAGCCCAACTGAGATGCTGGGCCCACCTTTTACACTTTCTGTCCTGCCCCTCTGCTTCCAGGGGTTGGACAGTTGTTCCTCCCCATCAGTCTCAGAGGGAGGCCATGCCCCCTTGCTACAAGGGCCCTGAATCCATGCTGGTGTGTTTGGCTGGTAGCATGGGGCCAAGCATATGTTAATACTTGACCTACTTCCTTACCTGCCCACTTTGCAGTGTGGAGACAGCAAAAGTGCAGACACCTGGCCTCATGTTTAGATAGTCCCCCAATGCCATTCCCACAATGTCCTGCTTCTGTATCTCCTGGCATATCTAACTACTCGCTTCCCACTTGCCCTCTATGCACTGGAAGCTACCTGATAGCTCTTCAGGTAATGTCCATAGGGGTGCTCCAATACAGGTGCACATATACCTCTCGAGGCCTTGATCAGAGATTTCTAGCAAGCAGCGCCTGTTCAACCCACACATGCGCCCTTTGCTTCCTCATGGCAGACACCGAGGCTATATAGGAGTGCGTGGGGTGAACCACCCGGAGTTCCTTCTCTACCACCTTGGCCCAAGGCAGCGCACTAGTGTGTCAATCTTGAGCATACTCAGCCTCTCTCTTCACTTCTTGTAAAGTTAGTTTAGTTTAGCATTGTTGTTAGCATTAGTATAGTTAACGTAAGAGGATTGCTTTTTCCCCTCTCTTTACTCATGTGAGATTTGTCTTCTTCTGGTAGGGTATGCCTAATTCCCCAGGCTACAAATGTTGTTTCTTTCTGTTTCTTCCATTGACTGCTCCCCCATGGGAGAACGTGGAGGAAGAAAACTCCCAGTTTGTCTCCTCGGTTTCTGTTAGGGATTCTCCTACAACCCCTCCAGAAATCTGCCTTCACTCAGGGAGGATGTTGCAGTGCATCAAGCATAGTGGAACCAGCCCTATATGCCATCTCCCTCTCCCTTATGGACCCCCCACAATGGAAATCTTGGAACCACTGGGTTGCCTATAGGTAACAGTTCAATAAACCACTGGTACCATCCTGGAGGGAGACCGGAGGTCCACATCCTTCCTTCACCCTTTCAAGACAGGCAAAGACATTTGAGGAGTTGGAAGCTAGGGTAGATGAGGAAGTTGCCCCTGAAACTCCTATTTCTCAGTAATTGCCAGATAAGGTGCTTATGCCTGCCCCTCCTTCCATCACTGACGACTTCAGACAGTTCCAGAACCTCATTAGAAGGGTAGCGGACACTCTGCAGCTCCCTCCTGGATCCACCTAAGATGGTATGGCAGACACTATTCCACTGAGTGTAAATGGGCAGACAAGTAATAGTATGAGCCTGCTAAGGACTGTGACCTTTTGTTTTCCCATCCCCCACCTCACTCCCTCATGATGGATGCTGTGAATGAGCAGGGTAGATATCACTGTTTCAGGGCTACACCGTATGACAAGGACCAAAATGATTGGACCTCCTTGGACGAAAGTCTTACTCATCCACAAGCTTGCAGTTCTGATTGTAAACTATCAGGTGGTCATGGCTAAATATAACTTTACTAATTATAGCAAACTCCTGGCCTTTAGTAAACACCTGCCACAGCAGGGAACAATTCCAACCAATTGTTGCTGAGGGTCAGCTGTTGGCCAGAATGGCTCTTCAGGCATCCTTAGATGCTACAGATACTGCTGCCAGGTCCATCTCCACAACAGTAGTTATGCACAGGGCATCCTGGCTCCAGCTTTCAAGGTTTCTGAGAAAGGTCCAAAATACAGGAGAGCACCTCCCCTTTGATTGTCACAAGCTTTTCTTGGAGACCCCGAATGACTCCCTGCTCATGCTTAAGGACTCCAGGGCCATCTTATGTTCCTTGGGCATGTATACATCTATAAGTAAGAAGCATTTCAGGAGGGCACAGACTGCTCAGAGATCAAGCCCTGCTCAGTTCTCGGAGTACCAGAGACCTGCAGAACCCTCCAGAAAGAGAGACAGGTTTCAGAGGAGGAGGGCCGCCCATCTTCCCTCTGGGACATCCAGACATAATCTAAATAACAGTTTTGATGATTGGTCAAGGGTTCAAATCCTCCTGCTCCTCTGATTTTACAGTTGAACCTTTTAGCCCATCTCCCTTACTTTGGGGATCACCTTGTTCATTTCCATCAGGATTGTGAGCAGATTACCATGGACCAATGGGTCTTGGAGGTCATAACTTTGGGCTACATTGTTTAGTTTTTGACATACGCCTTCCCTTCCACCACACTTCCCCATCCCTCTTCCCCGTCCCTCTCTCACAAGCTTCTACTAAGGCAAGTGGTCTCTCTCCTCTGGCTAGGAGCGATATAGATGGTTCCTTTCCCTTACAGGGGCAAGGTATTATACTTCCTAGTACCGAAAAAGCATAGAGGTTGGAGGTCGATCTTAGATTTAAGACAGCTGAACAAGTCTGTGAAGCCCCAGAAGTTCAGGATGGTGATTTTCACAACTATAATTCCTGCTCTAGAAGAAGGGGATTGGTTTTCATCCCTCGATCTACAAGATGTCTACTTCCATATAGCCATTCACCCATCACACACAGGAAATACCTGATTCACTGAGGGCCAATATAATTTCCAGTACAGAATGCTTCCCTTTGGTCTTCAAGGCTCCAAGGGTGTTCTTGAAGGTTCTAGTGGTAGTGGTGTCTTACCATGGACAGGAAGCGATTCTCATCTTCCCATACATTAATGACTGGCTTCTCAAAGGCTGCTCTTTTGAGGCACTGTTATCATCCACTCAGAATGCCCTTGCAGTATTCCAAGAGTTAGGCCTATAGCTAAACATAAAGAAATCCATGTTAGTACCAGTGCACAGAATTCAGTTCATAGGGGCATGCTTGGACTTAGTGACAGCCAAGCATACCTCCCTTTAGACAGATTTGTGATTCTGTCATGTCTGGTAAGAACAACTCAGGGAAGCCCTTGGACCTCAATTAGGAACTGTCTTTAACTCCTAGGCCACATGGCAGTGCGCCTTTGTGACCAATCATGGAAGGTTACACATCTGCTATTTCCAAGGTTGGTTGAGAACTCTCTGACCAAAGATGCCCTGGGAAGGCAAGCGGCCATCCACTTCCATATAAAGAACTCCCTGAATTGGTAGAAGGAGTGACTCCACTTGTGTAGGCATCCCCTTCTGCCACCCAAACCCATTAGTGACTATAACAGCTGCTGCATCCCTGTCAGGGTCGGGAGCCTAGCTTGGCACCCTCACAGTTCAGGGTGGATAGACAGCTTATGAGTCCTGTCTCCACATCATCCTGTTGGAGCTCAAGGTGGTAAAAAAAACATTTGTCTCCATTTCCTGCCCTTGATCGGGGCAGAGTGATCAGGATAATGATGTACAAGAAGGGAGGCGCAAGATCCCCCTCCTTGTGCTCCGAAGCTATAAAGCTCTGAAACTGGTGCATAGTCAACCACATCCAGCTTTCAGCAGCCAACCTTCCAGGCATCTGGAATACCACTGCTGGCATCCTCAGCAGACACTTCTCCCATGACTACAAATGGGAGCTGGATACTCAGATCCTCCAGGACCTATTCCAGAGATGGGGATGGCCAGAGATTGATCTTTTCTCCACCTCCAAGAACAGGAAGTGTCCTCTCTTCTGTTCAAGAGGGCATGGGGGGCACTGCTGCTTGGGGATTGCTTTCCTGCTACTGTGGAAGAGGAATCTGTTCTATGCCTTTCCCTCAATGTCATTAATTCTAAGGGTGATGAACAGGATCAGGCAGGACAAGGCCAGAGTTATTCTCATGGTACCTACCTGGCCAAGACAAGCTTGGTACCTGTGACCGTACACCATATATTATTCATTGAGATATTGTTATGATATGAATATGGCATAACTAAGATGTGTTCTACGCAAGATGGGTCATGTAAGATATCATTGGAAAGGTTATGATTTACTGAATAGGATTATCCTCTTTGTATGCATGTATCTTTTCTGTATCTGAAGCTAGGAATATGGACTATGTATCATTACAAAAGTGTTTGCACCTGAGGAACGCTCACCAGACAAAATGCAATCAGGCTGTCTGCTTAATCAATAGGCCATTAGGGAAAACAATAGGAACACAGAAGATGCTAATCTCCCACCTTCCTGACAAGCTTCCTGGGATGCTGCTTTGTCACTGCAGGGTCATGTGATCACGCCACCTGGTAATGGACCCCATTTTGGCCTACTAGTAGTTTTCCATTAATAGGGGGTAGGGATCAAACTAGGAAACAAAAGATTCCCACCATATGTAAATCCTATTTAAGGCAGGTAAGTGAGTTAATCTTGGTTCATCCCTGCCCAGGATGATTGCTGAGAACATCTAAGAAAAAAGGACTTGGGGGAGAGCTGAGCCCGGGCTGGAAAAGGTCTCTCGCTTGTGAAAGAAATGCCTAAACCAACATTTAAGGTGAGAAATTATGTCTTGTAACCAGTTTCTTTAGTGTATTAAGCTTAGTTTGCGTTTGTTTTATTTCGTCAGTAATCTGCTTTGCTCTGTTTGCTAACCCTTATAATCGCTTAAAATTTACCTTTTGTAATTAATAAACTTGTTTTGTTTTGGGGGGCAAAATCTGTGCATATGTTCCTCCACATTGAGGGAGGGAGTGAAGAGCTTATGCTGTACAGTTTTCTGTGCAGCGCAAGACAGTGTAATTTTAGGTTTGCACCCTGGGGGGTGGGGGGGATACGCACTTGAGTACCGAGCAATTCCCTAGCTGAGTCTTCCCATGCAGAGCTGATTTCAGTGTCTGTGTCTTTCTGCAGCTGGGTGTGTCCCTATCTGTGTGTGTGCTAGAGGAGGCTTGAGGGCCTGGCACAGCAGGACAGGGTGAGGGAGCCCAGGCTCCTGGAACGGGCAGGCTCAGTGGGACTCCAGTACATGAAGTGGCACCTCGCAGTGTATGGGGAGGGGGGCAATCCGTCACAGTACCCTTACCTGCTTCAGCTGTGTCCAACAGCAGATCAAGCTCCCAGCCCTATCTCCTGTCTCAGGATGCAAATCCTGCACTTCACCCAAACCTGGCAGTTCAACATCTCAGAGTCTGGCTCCTGGATGGTTCTCGGGAGTACACTCCTGCTCCAATGGTATAGAGCAGGTGTTATTGCTCAGCAGAAAAACATCAACCCACACGACTTACCTGCAGAAGTGGAAGAGTTTCACCCACTGGTGCGGTCATTGTTATCTTCAGCCTGAGTTGGGTTCCCCTTTCCCTCATCCTGATTTACTTGCTGGATCTGAACACATCTGGGTTATCCATCAGTTCCATCCAGGTACACCTGGCTGCATCAGCCTTTCATCCCCCGGTCAAGAGATGTTTCCATTTTTGCTCACCTGGTATGGTTCAGATTTATTAAGGGGTCTGACTAATCTCTTTCCCCACATTAAACACCCCATTCCTTCTTGGACCTCAATCAAGTTCTCAACCACCTCATGAGGCCCCCATGTGAACCAATGGCTACCTGATCCCTTCCTCATTTGTCTGTGAAGGCGGCCTCTGTAGTTATCAACACATCAGCCCATAGAGTAGGGGGGTCTTTGATGGTGGATCCACTCTGTACCACATTTTTTCGTGATAAGGTCTATTTATGACCCACATCCCAGGTTGCTGCCCAAGGTTGCTTTGGACCTTCCATCTTAGCGAATTGATCCATCTACCAGTATTTATTCCAAAATCTCTCAGTTCTCAGCAGGAATCCTGCTTCCATACCCTGGATGTTAGAGGGGCCTGTCACGTTATTGACTTGAACTGGGACGTAATAGAACATGCTTGCAACCAAGGTTCTGTTGTGGCACCAAATCTTATATAAAGTGGGTCAAATGAGGTGTCTCAGACAAGGTTATGGTTTGCTGGTTATGATTATGCTGTCTATATGTGTGCATCATTTTTGTAGTTAAAGTTATGAATATTGGCTCTATACTGTCTGTATTTCAAATTTATGCTACGCTTCTGGGTCACCCCAGACAAGTTGGTGTTAGCTTTGCCTAGCCTGCTGGATGGCCCATTAAGGACCATTAGATATACAATTGACCCATTGAGAGAAGGCAGACACACCTTGTGACTCAGCAAGACATGCAGGAACATGCCTATGGACAGAACTCTGAGGTTTCTCCATGCCATGTGATGGACAGCTTGTCTTTGAAACAAAGAAAGAAAGACAACATGGCAAGAGAATATAAAAAGCTGCAGCAGCTTCTCCATCTTGTCTTCAATCCTGCTTCATACCTCTGGAGGGACTTGACTACACTGAAGCTTTGAACCAAGGACTGAAAGACTCATCCCAGTTGTGGATGTACTCCAGAGACTTGATTTGAACCTGCAGTTTATTTTATCACTGCTGCAAGCCTGAACCAAGAACCTTGCCATTACTGTATGTAATTGATTCCATTTAACCAATTCTAGCTCTCATCTATATCTTTTTCCTTTTATGAATAAACCTTTATATTTTAGATTCTAAAGGATTGGCAACAGCATGATTTGTGGGTAAGATCTGATTTGTATATTGACCTGGGTCTGGGGCTTGGTCCTTTGGGATAGAGAAAATCTGTTTTCTTTTACTGGGGTATTGGTTTTCATAACCATCTGTTCCCATAACAAGTGGCACTGGTGGTGATACTGGGAAACTGGAGTGTCTAAGGGAATTGCTTGTGTGACTTGTGGTTAGCCAGTGGGGTAAAACCAAATTCTTCTCTGGCTGGCTGGTTTGGTCTGTGCATAGAAACCCCAGCCTTGGGCTGTAACTGCCCTGCTTTAAGCAATTTGTCCTGAATTGGCACTCTCAGTTAGGTCCCACCAAAACCAGCATCATTACAGGGCTTTAGCCTTTTACTTGGGTAGGACTAAGCAGTTTAGGAGGATCACCTCAACTCTTTATATCCTTTGCTAATAGGTGTAAGTCCCCGCCCCTATGCCCTGTGTGGTGAGGCAGTTGGGGATGACCCAGGATCCTCTTCACAAAGCAATAAAGGGGTGGAAGGAGTTTCTGTAGGTATCTGGCTGGGTTCCTGTTGAAATGGTCACTTTATGCTGCTGGGATTTGAATGTGTTATCAATGCCATCCAGGAGCCTAGAGCCTTTGCTAGGTATCACTTTAGTATTCTAAATCCAAATAAATACGTCAATAATTTGGGCTCCAACAGAAATGTTTGTTTGGTCCAAATCCAACAGCTCCAAGGACCAAATCCTGACTCGTCACTCCCCCATTTACTCGCTGAAGCCAGTAGAAGTTTTGCAAGTGTGAGGTGAGCAGGGTTTGACCCAAATAAGGCCTGAGCTGCTTCCTCCCACAGAGGGTGGGATGTGTGTGTGCATGTGTTGGGGTTCAACACCTTTACCCACAAGGGTATTGGAAGCTCTTCCAGCAGGAAGATTTATCCTGCAGGAGCCCTGCCCCAGGGTTTCTGCTGGAGCAGAGAAGCTTTGAATCCTAGCTGGAGTCTAGAGAAGACCGACCAGCACAAGCTGCATGGCAGAGGTGCTATAGCAGGGCCTCTCACGGTCACATTGGTTTCATTCCCTCAAGACTGCCCCTGCCCAGTTTCAGGCTGCTCTGATTCTTCCAGTATGGAGGGGTTGCAGGCTCTTTGCCATGTTGTGTCCCAGCTCCAGGCAGATTTAACACCAGTTGGGGGGCGGAGGGAGACCATAGGTTACAACAGCAAGTGCTGGTGCAACTCAGGGAGTGAATCTGACCCCAAGTCTCCAAAACATATTGAAAATCAGGTTAAAATCTAATGTGGGACCCAGATATGATTTAAATAATACATGGTCAGAACTTGTTTGGCTGGGGTTAACAGCACTAGAGCTCACTGGGAATTTTTCGATTAGATGGTTTTCACTGGAAGATATCAATTTGATGAAACCAAAATGTCTTATGGAAACTTCCTTGGTTCTGACAATCTGTGACTGAAATACAGGCTGGTTCTGAAGGAACCACCCCCTCCCCCAGGGCTGGAATCCATCGCAAACCTTTCTGGTTTCTTGCCAGCTCATCTGGTGGGCTCCTCGGGAGCCCAGGCTTCTAGGATCTGTAGCTTTCGGCCAGTTGACTGCCTGAGATCGGGAACCCCAGAGCTTTCAGGATCCCTGCTGAGGATCCATTGGGCTTGGAATCCCTGGGAGCTCTGGGTGCCCTGACTCGAGTTGGGCTTCTCAGGGATTTTAGGTTCCTTGCTCCATGGCAGATGTAGTGTTCAGCAGTCACTTTGAGCCCCAGGTGCCTGTAAAAAGATCCTCAGTATTAAGTCACCAATTCAAACGGTCTATGCTAGAGATTATGGGCTTCTGGAGTGCCCCTCCCCCCAGCTACCTGGGACAGTGAACAACAAAAAGATACAGTACCCAATACCACAGTCTTGACCTAATCTGGAAACACCACAGAGAGCTGATCAACTAATTCATGGGGGAGGCGGGTATTTACCCTTAAGGAGGAGGAGTCCCCCTCTGTGGTTGAGAAGGCCAGGACCATTGTGGAACTTCCCTGGACCAGCAGCCAGAGACTTGTCATCCACTCACCCCACAGGGTATGGGAATTCCCAGCATCTTTCAGGTCAGATTGTAGCAGCCACATTTACCACAGTAACATGGAGATTTCTCTTGGAAAGTTTGTGTCCCCTCTCACTGCTCAGAGTCAGGGTGAGTCACCATCTCCTGTAGAAGAAGGAATAGACTGAGACTGGAAATCCTGTTCCAGGACCCAAATGTTTTTGCCAGTCCCGGAGTTCAACTGTTCTCACTGTGATGAATTTCTGGTTCTCATTTCTCCAGTCTCCTACTCAGATGATTCAATGACGAAGCTGCAGTATTACACTGGGGACAGCGAGGGGGAAAATGATCCTGGATCAGAACAAGGTAAAAGGGGAGGGGAAGACTCAGGCCAAAAGACCCAAATCTGGAGAACAGAATTTCTACCACACTTTCTGCAATCGCAGCCATTTCCCCTCACACAATTCCCATTTTACACAGTCAGGTCTAATCCCATTGAACAGGATTTCTGTCAGAATCTCAGGATGGGAACATGTGACCATCTCATGAGCACAGATCCCTGGGAATGCCTCCCAGTGACCTCCCCAGGTGAGCAGCAGGAGGAGATGGGTCAGTCTCTTTCAGTGGAAGCATCAGTGCCCAGCAGGGTTCATCTTACACCCCTGAGAAAGAGAGGAAGATTGTCCTGTGTTTTAATTACAGATGGGCTCAGCCCAACTCACTGATCCAAACCCACCAGAACTCTGGGGAAGGAAGGATTCACAGATTCTGGATCTCAGTTATGCAGCTGGCACCTGTCACTATAACAAGCTGAACCAGAACTCTGGATCTGAACTTCCTGGCCTGGGCTCATCTCTAATTGTAAACGGGGTAGTATTTCTACCCCAGTTGCTCTCAAGGGAGTCCATGAATTTTAGCCCACTGGGAGTTTAGCCTGTGGCTGGGGGGAGGACACACTGAACAGATGAGCCAGTTCTGCTGAGAAGCTGAAGCACTGCTGAGAGGCTGGCTCTGGTGGAACCCAACTGAGGGTGCCAATTCAGGACAAATTGCTTAAAGCAGGGCAGTTACAGCCCAAGGCTGGGGTTTCTGTGCACACCAAGGCAAACCAAACCAGCCAAACAGAGAAGACTTTGGTTTTACCCCACTGGCTAACCACAAGTCACACAAGCAATTCCCTTAGACACTCCAGTTTCCCAGTATCACCACCAGTGCCACTTGTTTTGGGGACAGATGGTTATGAAAACCAGTACCCCAGTAAAATAAAATTTCTGGCGGTTAGAAACTGAAGCTTTCTTGATTAAATCACTTTCACAACTTTCAGTTGCCATAAACTGCTTGCAAAGACTACCATGAGGATTCCTTTCCCCAGGAGCTTGTCTAAGCAGCAATTCACCCCTCACAGAAATTCTGCCTTTACCCTCTTCACCTAGGGCTTGCTCTAAAGGAACACTTCCCTGAGCAACAACAGACTCTTTCTGGGTCTCACTTACATCCAGAATCACCTCTGGCCCATCAGGCGGATTTCTACACAATCCCCCTTCAGGCAAACTTCTAGACTTCCTAGATAGAAGCATTCTCCTTCCCTTTGCCACACACAAGCTCAGGAATCTTTTCCTTCTTGCTTCAAATTTCCACACCATCAGTAGGTAACACAATCAAATCACCTTTCTGCTCTCCTTATGCCCTGGCTAGGCTATCACCCCGATTAGACAGAGTTGCTACATCCTTTCCCAACAACACATTAGCAACAGGCAAAATCCAAGCACCAGAATTGTCTGGTCTCTGGGATTTTGCTAGGACCCTAAGTGGATGCACCCTAGTTACAGGGCCATTCTTCCTAGCAAACACAAACTTAGGACCGTTCCCTTCCTGGGCTTTAGCTGAATCCAGAACCAACTCTGAGACAACTGCACTACTCTCAACCATCACAGGCTGAAAGGCACCTTCTGTCTGCTCCACAGATAAAGAAGGGCCAGAGGCACATTCTCCTTTCCCAGACACACAGCTTGGGATCTCAATTCCCTTGTCTCAGCACACAGGGCTGTTCACAGACAACTGCTTGGAGATTGGGGTTGCTCCCTCCACAGGCAAGTCAATACCCGACAGACACAGGCACATTTCTTTCACTGTCACACTTCTCCACACAGGTAACAGGTAAGGTATAGGGACACTCATCTTCCACTGTCCTTGCCTTCCCAAACTGACTAGATAAAGCCATCAGCTCACAAGGCTGCCTAGGCTCATCCAAACTTTCCTTTCCAGGCACATTGCCACTCCCCACAGATAAACTGCTGCTCTTCTCACTACCCTAAGCTACTTCCAGCAAATCACAGTTACCCTTTTCAGGTTCACTTTTATAAGCTGTACTAGCCAACAATCCACCACCCATCAAAATTCTACCCTTTCCTTCCTCAGTTAGGGTGTCAACCTGACCATCCACTTTAATCTGCTCCTGAGAAACATTGTCCTGACCAATGAGTTCTTTCTGTGCTTGATCTAATTCCAGATTCACTTTTGAGACATTAGACAGACAGTCAGAAACTTCATTCACAGACAAACAGCTACTTTCCAAAGATAATTTTTTGGAAAAACCCTCCATAGACACAACTTTAGGGTTAATCCTCTCCTGTGCCTGGTTTGTGTTAACTTGACTAAACATAGCTTTAATATCATTTCCAATCATAATATCCTTAGGGATTGTGTTCTTCACTCCCACAACCATGGTGCCCTCAAATCCCTTCCATTTGAGGTGGATTTTAGCCAAAGGCACCCTGACAAAATACTCAGATAGGACTACAAAAGTTACACTTTCATCTGCCAATTATCTTCCTCCCTGACAAGACTTGCTTTAACCAAAGTAATATCTGCTGCGGTGTCCCTCCATGCCGTACACCTTACTCCATTCACTTCTGCACTGCTAATAAAATCTGCATTATTTTCCCCATATCTAGCTTTACTAGGAGTTTTAAGGTCAAATTCTTTAGAGACCACAGAAACAGGATTTGCACACAGGGCACCAGCGCTGGGCTCTTTGTGGCTTGCCTGTGAGTTTATAATATCAGGATTAGTATTTGCCATGGCATTTGGTGTTGCTGGTTTTGGGCTGCCCTTCAGGGTTGGGCAATCTGGTCTTATGTGGCCCAGCACACCACAGAGATAGCATTCAACCTGTTTATTCTGTGGTAAGAGTCCCTACCCTCTGGGCCTCCATGAGCTCCTTTATAAGAGTCACTGCCAGGTTTACTTTTAAATCCTTCCCTCCTCTTGAGCTGGAGAGAACGGTGATTAATTTCCCCCCTGGGGTTTACACCCCTCCCGAGCCCTGTTTTGGGTATGGGCATCTGCAATCTCTGCAGCCCGTAGGACTGACTCAGGGTCCCTGTCACACACAGCTGCTCTCACATGGTCAGGCACAATGTCTAAGAACTGTTCCAAGGTTATTAAATCCAGCAGGTTTTCAAAACTCCCCTGCGCCTTTGCTCCCACAACCCACTTTTTAACAAAACCCATCAGCTTATGAGTACATTCTACAAAAGGACAATCACTGGACATTTTAAGCTTTTAAACTTAACTGTAAGAATCAGGAGTAACCTTGAACTGCCTCAGAGAATCTTTACACCACTCATAATCCAAGGCTTCTCGTTCCCCCAGTTCATTAAATACTTCCCTGGCTTTCCCAGTCAGTCTGGTCAGCAGGACAGGCATTCACTGATCATCGGGGATCTGGTACAGATTGCAGAGGTGTTCAAAGGTAAACAAAAACTCCTCTATATTCTCAGTATCATTGTAAATGGGACACATCCTTTCCCAGTTTTTCTCGTGGTGGTGGGGAAGTGGAGCACCAGGAGGTGGAGACTTTCTCTGCTCTTCTAATACTCGGAGCTGAAGTTTGGCCATCTCCTGCTGCATCTGTTGAGCTTTATTCTTCCTTTCATCAGCTTCTCTTTCTAGTTCAGCGTGCCTTTCCTTTGGCTTCTTTTTCTAATTCAGCTATTTTTGCCTTTCCAGCAATTGAAGATCTGCTAGATTCTGTTCATGCTCCAGTTGCAGTTTATTTGTTGCCTTTTGCACTCTGATTTTTTCTGCAGCTTCTGTAGCCTCAGGTAAGGGCTGTGCTCCTGCCTCCTGATTACTGGCCACTAACAGATTTCTCAGTTCTTGACTTGTAGCTTTCTTTCTAAAGCTTGTCCCCTTTTCTGAACACAAACCTTCCAGGGCTTTTTTGCTAAGGTCCTCATATGCTCTTCACTCACCCATTGCAACTGCTTTTTAACCAACCAAACTCTCAATCCCAAAATTCAAATTTGGATAGGGTGAGGTTCTGACCCAAAGCTTAATTGACCTGGTTCTGTGGTTCCTAGCATGACTATGCCACCATAACAAGGCTGGTTCTGGCAGGACCCAACTGAGAGTGCCAATTCCGGACAAATTGCTTAAAGCAGGGTAGTTACAGCCCAAGGCTGGGGTTTCTATGCATACCAAGGCAAACCAAACCAGCCAAACAGAGAAGATTTTGGTTTTACCCCACTGGCTAACCACAAGTCACACAAGCAATTCCCTTAGACACTCCAGTTTCCCAGTATCACCACCAGTGCCACTCGTTAAGGGGACAAATAGTTATGAAAACCAATACCCCAGTAAAACAAAAAAGGTTCTCTCGATCCCAAAGGACCAAGCCCCAGACCCAGGTCAATATACAAATCAGATCTTACCCACAAATCACGCTGTTGCCAATCCTTTAGAATCTAAAACAAAGGTTTATTCATAAAAGGAAAGAAATATAGATGAGTTAGAATTGGTTAAATGGAATACAGTAATGGCTAAGTTCTTAGTTCAGGCTTGCAGCCGTGATGGAATAAATTGCAGGTTCAAATCAAGTCTCTGGAGAACATCCACAGTTGGGATGGGTCTTTCAGTCCTTGGTTCAAAGCTTCAGTGTAGCCAAGTCCCTCCAGAGGTATGAAGCAGGATTGAAGACAAGATGGAGGAGGTGCTGCAGCTTTTTATATTCTCTTGCCATGTCGTCTTTCTTTCTTTGTTTCAAAGACAAGCTGTTCATCACATGGCCTGGAAAAACCTCAGAGTTCTCTCCATAGGCAGGTCCCTGCATATCTTGCTGAGTCTCAAGGCGTGTCTGCCTTCTCTCAATGGGTCAGTTGTATGGCTGATGGTCCTTAATGGGTCATCAAGCAGGCTAGGCAAAGCTGACACCAACTTGTCTGGGGTGTCACCCAGAAGCATAGCACAAGTTTGAAATACAGACAGTATAGAGCCAATATTCATAACTTCAACTACAAAAATGATACACACATATAGACAGCATAATCATAACCAGCAAACCGTAACCTTATCTGAGACACCTCATTTGACCCACTTTATATAAGATTTGGTGCCACTACAGGACCTTGGTTGCAACAATGATCTATATGGTCCCAGTTCAAATCAATAATGTCACAATTGCCAAGCTGATCCCTGGGCTGCCTGAGAGGCTAGTGGAGAGCAGGAGCTCACAAAGGATCAGGCCGGTCACTTCCCAGCAGGAGCTTTAATTCCCGGAGAGGGGAGGTTCCCCCTCCCCAGTGTAACAGGAAAATTCAAACTCCCACTCCTGCTCCCACTGAAACACATAAAAGAGCTGCTGTTGGATTCTGCAGGGACAGGATTGACCCCTACTTATTTATGTGGAAATAATGGTGGCACAACTACTGTCTTACTGTATGTCACTAACTAGTGCCCTTCTCACCATGGTCGCTCTGACTTTCCCTGAAAAATGTCATGAGCAACGGCTCTAAGTATAAGGGCCACCTTCGTTGAAGAGAAGCACAGGATGATATGGGCTGAGTGTGGTGTTTTCTGTTACAAGGGTAGCTCCCTCTGATGATCCTCAGATGTATTTTGATTACAAGGAGGGGCCTGGATTTAGTGAAGTCCCAGGAATTCCAGATGGCCAAGGTGAGAAGGGGATATGCATCACATTTACCCGCTAGACTAAGGACAATGGAGAGTGGTTAACCTTAACAACTTACTCCGATTACATAATAGTTATGCTAAGGAGGTTGGTTGAAGTGAGGAGAACCAGTTTTCTCTACACCCTAAACAAGGGGCTGGAATTTGGAAAATGGAAAATTCCCAAACAGGACAGAGAGACAGAAGTGACAGAGCAAGGGTTTAAAAAGGACTCACTGCGGGGGGGAGTCATAGAGAGACAAAAGGAGAGTAGAAGGGAAAAGATGGACATGCCTTTTAGTGTGAGCAGGAGGCAGTTTAGCTGCAAGACCAACCAAGGTTAGAGAAAGCAAGCTGATCTAGGGAGAGAGAAGATCCATGGTTCAGAAATCAAACCTTGAGCTGCAGCAGGAGGATCCCGTGTCTCCTGGGCTCTTGGTTCCCTGAATCCCTTCCTTCATTGACCTGTAGTGCCCTGTTGATCAAGCTGACCTGGAGCGTTGGCTTCTCCCCATTGGCCCTGTGGACTGTCAGTCTCTCCCAGATCCTTTTTTTCTGTTAGAGGGATTGTGCAACCAGGAGCTAATCATACTCTCCAGTGTGAAAATAAAAATAAAATAAAATAAAAAAAAAAAAGCAGCAGCAGCCAATCCTTTGGAAGGCCCAAACAAACAACACTCAATAAGCCACTTAAAGCACGAAGCAACAAGCCACTTAAAGAGCCGGAAAAGCCCAAAGGCAAACAACAAGCAACTCAAAAATATTGCAAGCCAAGTCCAGAAATTGGCTTGTGTCAAGGTTCCTTCCGCACTCTGAACTCTAGGGTACAGATGTGGGGACCTGCATGAAAACCTCCTAAGCTTACTTTTACCAGCTTAGGTTAAAACTTCCCCAAGGTACAAACTATTTTACCCTTTGCCCTTGGACTTTCACTACCACCACCAAACTTTATCTGGGTCCTGAGAAAACATTGTTTGGAAACATCTTTCCCCCCCAAAATCTTCCCAACCCTTGCACCCCACTTCCTAGGGAAGGTTTGGTAAAAATTCTCACCAATTTGTAAAGGTGACCACAGACCCAAACCCTTGGATCGTAGAGCAATGAAAGAGCATTCAGTTTCCTTACAAGAAGACTTTTAATAGAAGAAAAAAAAAAGAATCACCCCTGTAAAATCAGGATGGTAAATACCTTACAGGGTAATTAGATTCAAAACATAGAAAATCCCTCTAGGCAAAACCTTAAGTTACAAAAATGACACACAGACAGAAATATTCATTCGATTCAGCACAGCTATTTTCTCAGCCATTTAAAGAAATCATAATCTAACACATACCTAGCTAGATTACTTACTAAGTTCTAAGACTCCATTCCTGTTCTGTCCCAGGCAAAAGCATCATACATACAGACCCAGACCCTTTGTTTTTTCCCTCCTCCCAGCTTTTGAAAGTATCTTGTCTCCTCATTGGTCATTTTGGTCAGGTGCCAGCGAGGTTACCTTTAGCTTCTTCACCCTTTACAGGTGAGAGGATTTTTCCTCTGGCCAGGAGTGATTTTAAAGTGGTTTACCCTTCCCTTTATATTTATGACAGCTTGTTTTAAGCCTACTTGGCAAGCGTGGATAGGGGGTGCTATTGCACCCCCCCCCCCCGCACCCTTAGTTCCAGCACCTATGGAAGAAACTGACACTGAAACTGCTCATCAAAAATAGCAGTTTAAATGATTGTCTGAGAGAAAAACCTGCCCTAATGTATATTTCACAAACAGCTCAGTAACTGTGTGGTGAGTAGGGGGCTGATAACCAGAAAATCCTGAGCAAACCAAACTGTCTAGCAGGTTACTTGGAGTTTATATTTCAGATTTTCAAGAAGTTCAGATAGAATGTGCTGGGGTTAGAGCCCATGACCGAAAAGCAGATAATTTTGTGTTGAGGCCTGGGTGATCAGACTGACATTGCAGGAGATGGGCAATAAATTACTGCACAGTTATTTGTGAGATAGTGTCATGTAGTGATGCCAAGCACATGTTCAGCTCTAATATATTTTTGTGCATTAACCCCTAGATATATTTAATTTTCTATGGGAAATTTGAGTTTGCTTCACATGATGCAGACACATTGACGCTGGGGAGTTTACAGGGCAGGGGATATCACCATGTAGCTACTTATCCCTCCACGCCCCAATCTTCCTCCTTGAGCCCTGAGTAGAGGCCAGGTCAATCTTTGCCTGAAGATCGTGTTTCACAATTCTTGACCTGTTTAAACGGTACAGGAAAGCAAATTTGTAAAATGATATGGGGTTCAGGCAAACAAATGAGAAAATATCAGGGATGGACCAAAGCCTCACGTTTTACCCCTAGATCCAGAGCTGAACTTCCCCAAAGTTCAGAGTGCTGGGTGGGGTCATTATTCCAAGTTGGGCTAGAAAAGTGGAGCCAGCATATGATAGGTACAGTATGTAAATGTGATTGTTATCCTGAAAGGTGCTGATGACTGTAGGGTGACCAGATGTCCCTATTTTATAGGGATAATCCCGATTTTGGGGCCTTTTTCTTATATAGGCTCCTATTACCCCCACCCCGTCCCAATTTTTCACATTTGCTGTCTAGTCACCCTAAATGGCTGCCATCCCAGGGTCTTGGATAGAAAGCCCCTTTTTTCCTAGTGCAGACCAGGCCCAAGGGATTTCCTTTGGGACTGGATTGAAATGAACCACACCTGAATAACCTTCCCTTTGGAGTGCAGCAAAGCGAGTGATTTATATTTGCTTGGCATTACAGGAACAGGATGGTCTGGACATGTACTGGTGTTATGCAATGAACTGCACTGTTCTCTGAGCTCCATGGAGGCTCCAGAAACATGGTGTCCCCGGCTCAGCCATCCACTGCTGCAACCAGCCCGTTCCAGGGGTCACAGAAGAACTCTGCATGTAGCCATAGCTCATGGTCATTGTAATGATACCCGTACATGCTCCCAGTAGCAAGGACAGTCCTGGGTCTTCACATCCTGTCCTGGGGATGAGGAGCTTGTAATTACTTGGCTGTAATGCCAAGTGCCACAGAACAAAAATGATGAGGTTATAAAAACCATCTAGTCATGTTATTCAGCCTGTCTATGGACTTTAGAACCCCCCTCTACTCCTCTGCCAGGGTGGGAGTGAGAATTGCAGGCTGAAAAGTCACCATTTAATGCACCTGTCATAAATATAAAGGGAAGGGTAAACACCTTTAAAATCCCTCCTGGCCATAGGAAAAACCCTTTCACCTGTAAAGAGTTAAGAAGCTAGGATAACCTTGCTGGCACCTGACCAAAATGACCAATGAGGAGACAAGATACTTTCAAAAGCTGGGGGGAGGGAGAAACAAAGCCTCTCTCTCTGTCTGTGTGATGCTTTTGCCAGGGACAGAACAGGAATGGAGTCTTAGAACTTAGTAAGTAATCTAGCTAGATATGTGTGACATTCTGATTTCTTTAAATGGCTGAGAAAATAAGCTGTGCTGAATAGGATGTAGATTCCTGTTTTTGTATCTTTTTGTAACTTAAGGTTTTGCCTAGAGGGATTCTCTATGTTTTGAATCTAATTACCCTGTAAGGTATTTACCATCCTGATTTTACAGAGGGGATTCTTTTTACTTCTATTAAAATTCTTCTTTTAAGAACCTGATTACTTTTTTCATTGTTCTTAAGATCCAAGGGTTTGGGTCTGTGGTCACCTATGCAAATTGGTGAGGATTTTTATCAAACCTTCCCCCGAAAGGGGGGGGGGTAATATTTGGGAGGATTTTTTTGGGGGGAAGACATTTCCAAATGGACTCTTTCCTAATAATAATACCGGTTAGACGTTTGGTGGTGGCAGTGAAAGTCCAAGGGTAAAATAGTTTGTACCTTGGGGAAGTTTTAACCTAAGCTGGTAAAAGTAAGCTTAGGAGGTTTTCATGCAGGTCCCCACATCCCTACCCTGGAATTCAGAGTGGGGAAGGAACCTTGACAGCACCCAAACTGCACGACTCTCCCTGGCTGCTCAGCTGGAGTCTGCGCTTACCCTCCCCTCACCCCTGAGACGGGGAATGGCCGTCCATTGCCCAGCACTGCCTTCGCTCTCCCCTCCTGGTTCAGTTCCTCTGACAGAAGAAGGGCTGGCTGGGAAATAGCTTGAGACCCACTGAGCTAATTAAGGAAGCATGGTTCACACTCACACACAGAACTTTTGTTATTGTTGAGGGGTGAGTTACAGACAGAGATACTGGAGACCTTCACACTGACATCAACCATTGACATCAACTATAATGTCACCATAAACACTATCAGGATTAGTTTAGCCATTTGCAAACAGCAACACTTCCCTGACCTCTTCTGAGCCTCAACTTCTCTTCCATCCCTCTGTTCTAGAGCCCCCTCCCCTTCCTTCCCTCTTGCCTCCTGCTCCAAACCTCCCTCCCCTCACTATCTCTCCCTCCTGCCCTCATACTCCAGATCCCATTTCCCTCCCCTTCCTTCTGATACAGATCCCCACTTCCCCTCCCCATGCCTCCCTCCATTCTACCCTCCTACTTCAGGCCCCTTCTGCTCATTCCCACCCCCTGCTCCACACACCCCCTTCCCTACCCCTCCCTCCTGACCCTGTTCCAGACCCCCCTCCCCTCTCTGCACAATATTCCCCCTCCACACTCTTCCTTCTTCATTCCCTCTTTTCCAGATCCCCTCCTTTCCCTATCCCTCCTTCCCACGCCCACTCCACTCTACCTCCCCTCCTTCCCCTTACTCCAGACCCACCTCCGCCCCTTCCTGTCTCCCTGCTCCATACCCCCACCTCCCATCATATCTCCTCTTTCCTGGCCCCGTTCCAATCCCCCCTACCCTCCTGATCACTGCCTCCAAACCTCCCCTTGCTCCTGCCCCCTGTACAAGATCTCCCTTCCCCAACCCTATCTCCCTCCTTCCCCCTTTTCCTGATCCCCTTCTCTCCTCATCCCTCCCTCCAACCCCCACTCTGCTTTCTCTCCCCTCCCCAGTCAAGCCTCCTGCCCCTAACTCCTCTCCCCTCCCCTCCTCATTCCTCTCTCCTGCCACCCATTCCAGACCTCCTCCTCTCCCCAATCCTCCTTCTTGACCCTCTTCTCAAAACCATTCTTCCCTCCTGCTCCCTCTCCACTGCACCCTCTTGTCCCTGACCCCACTCGCCTCCCTCCAATCCCACTTTCTAGACCCTCCTCCCCTTTCTTCCTCCTGTCCCCCACTACAGATCCTCTCCCTTCTATATCCCTCCCTCCTGCCCCCCTGCTCCAGACATTACCTTCCCCATGTCGTCTTCTCACCCAGATCCTGCCCCCCACTCCTCTTTCCTGCCCACACACGACTGGCACCCCATCCCCCTGCACACCTTAACTCTGCCTCCTGCCCTCCCCAGTGCCCTGCTCCCCTCACTCTCTCCATCGTCCTGTCACAGGGCCTGTGCTGCCCATCACAGTCCCTGTGTCCTGTCCAGCTACCTGAGCCACACAAGGGCAGCTGTGTTCCCTGCAGGTTTCTGTCTCACTGAAAGCAGTGGGAGGTGGCAGCCAGATTTACTCAGGGCAGCCTCACTCCCACATGCCCACAGATTGTAGGGAGATGGTGGCATCTCACTGGATTCTGCCCCTGTCAAGGCTGAATCCCTACTCTGTCACTCTGAGTGCAGAAGGTGGGGGCCTGCAAGGATTCTAAAAATTAGTATGTGCCACTCCAGGCTTGTATTACACTCCCAAGGTTACAGCTTTTCTCTGACCTTGGCTTGGTCAATGCTGCCACCACCCAAATGCAAAAAATCCCCTTTGAACCCAGGAATTCCTCCCTGTGGGGTACCCTGAAGCCCTTCCACCCCCACCCCCCCACTCCGGGGAGGAGCTGAGAAAGCCACAGCTAATTTCCTTTATTTTCTATCAGCTAATCAAACAACATGCACAAACCTTTTAGGACACTAAACATCCAATCCTGCTCTTAAGAATGGTAAATTTTATTAAAAACAAAAAGGGGAAAAATACATCTGGAATTCAGACTTTTTGCTAGATCTTAAAAGAAATAATTACAAAAATTAAGCACCAAAAACAGCTTTCTTGGGGGGGGGGGGGGGGTTCAGCTTAAAGGTTACAAGCAAACAAAAGCATCAGGGGTTAGCACAGACGAGATCCACAGGCCTTAAAAATAAACCAAAATAATCCTGATCACATCTAGCTAAACATTCTGATCTACTTACACATTTGGAGTTCAGATAAGTAGTTCTAGGTATGATCTGATGATTTATGATCATACCTGGCTTAAGCTTTACACAGCATTCCCTCTGCCCTTTGTTCCCATCTTTCCCGGAGAGCAACGGACAAAGGGAAAGTTTCTTTCCCCCAAGAGGGATTTTACAGCTAACTAACTGGCTGGCTGGGTGTCCATCAAAGGGAACTATCCCCCCACTTTATTTATCACAGCCCCAGTGACAGTGACAGGAGATGGCACCATTTGGAATAAGGGAAACTCCATGAGTTGGCTCCTTTCATCGTGTTCTCATGAGACAGGTAAAAACACCCCAAATCGCCAGAGTGGGGATAAAATGGTGAGAGCTGCAGCACTGACAGCCCCAAGTGGGAGGCCCTGAGATGTGAGAAGGTGGCGCCATGAGGCAGCTCTGGGTGTGTCCCATTCTCCTGGCTCTGGGCGCGGAGCCACCGTTGCCAGGCGCAGACTTTGCTGTGATAACACTGGGGAGGGAGCTCCCTGCTTGCTCTGACCCTGCTCTGTGTCTCTCTTTGAAGGTGCTGAGGAGCTGAGGCTGGCAGATGGAGGCAGCCTCTGTGCCGGGAGAGTGGAGGTTAAACACCAGGATCAGTGGGGGATGATGTGTGATGATGGCTGGGACATGGCAGATGCTGGGGTTGTTTGTAAGCTGTTGAGATGTGGAGCTGCTGTCAATGCCCCTGGCTTGGCTCCATTTGGACCAGGATCTGGAATAATTTGGCTGGATGAAGTTGCCTGTGATGGTACCGAGTCTGCTCTCTGGCACTGTGGGAACAAGGGATGGGGTAAGAATGACTGCGGGAATGGAGAGGAAGCTGGAGTGACCTGTTCAGGTAAGAATCAGCCAGCTCAGTCCTGAAAGGCAAATCCCCGAGACAAAAGGGCTTGGACCCAGAAGGCATCATGTGCCTGTGACATGAATTAGAAATGAACAAAAACCAAAGCATGTCCTGTTATTATAGTTACCACTGAGCTGTAATTATGACTATTCATGTCACCGGCCACTGAGGATCCCCCTGTGTGACTGTGAAGCATTTTCATTCTGTCATTTCCAGTGCCACATCTGTCTTGCTCTGTGGGGCTGAAGGTTTCTTTAGGATGCAGTTGTTCATTAGGGCACTAGTGGTGCTGGGGCTGCCTGCCCACAAGGCCTTGTGGCTGCGGTTGGCAGCTGCCATTTTTGGGGGGAAATATTTGGGAAACTGTCATTGTCAGGGAAAAAATTAAACAAAATCATTGAATTAGCAAACTTGCCTGTTTCCCAATAATCTGTCAGTTAATGGTTATAGATAAACATGCATTCAAAATTTGTATATGATTTTCCATTGGGATTTCCAAAGAAGTCAACAAGAGTTTGGTGCCCAACTTGCATTGACTTTCAATGAGACAATTGATCGTAAGTGCCCTGGGGCCAAATTTTTAAAGATATTTAGGTGTCTAAAGCTGCAGATAGGTGCCCAGTGGGAATTTCAAATGTGCCTGGTGCCAAACTCCCAGGAGTTTTGGAAAATCCCCCTGGGCACCTTTGTGCATTTCCAGGCAGCTGAATGCCCTTTGAAATCTGGCCCTGAGTCATTTTTGAAAATGGTACATAAACTCCTAAGTCACTGGGGCACTTTTGAAAATGTTACCCTTAGACTCAAATCCAGACCCAGGCACCCAGCCAAGGGAGAGGGGAGGTGCACAGGGGGTGGGGCATTTATATAAACCCTGGCCCACCCTCATAGCATGACCAGGGAATGGGAGGATCCTCCTGGCTTGACCGGAATTAGAGTTAGCCCAAAGCACCCCTCCGACCCCAGCCTGTTTTGTTACTTTTCATGTTTTGGACCAACCAATAATAGAAAATTACAAAATCTCTGATACCCTGTAGATCTAGCCTAGAGAGTATCATATTATGGAGGCATTTGTTGTGACTCAATTGTTAACCTTACAACTACGGGCCCATTATGAGTTATTTTAAACTCTTCTCTTCTTAATATTTGGTCAGAGTAATATCTTCCTCTGAATATAGCACACGGAAGAGAGAATATTTTTCCTATAGTTCCAAGAGTTTTAGCAGCTGCTGTTTGCAATGGGAGCCAAGGGTTGTGTTTAATCTTGGCCCTTTCTTGGATTTTGAGTGTTTCAATGACAAACCTTGAAATTCTCTTAACATGGGGGGAGGGGCAGAAGCAGAGGGTGTTTTATGCACTTTTTTAGTCTTTAAAAATAAATAAAAAAGATCGGAGAAAAGAACTTAGTAAAAAGGCGCTTCATTACCAGGACTTTGAATCTCTAGAGACTTAAAATATATTGTCTCTTGCAGATGTAACCCCCCTATTCTGGTCATAAGAACTGCTCAATGCCTGGTGTTGCACACCCAGCAAGTGCCCAGCAGGGCGTCCCACTCCTCTGAACCTCAGCAGGAGGAGGGAGCTGCACACGAACCAAGGGGTATCAGAGCAGACGTCCCGTCTGTGCACCTTTCTGTAAAACGGCTGCTGCATCTCAGCTGGAGCCCCATGTTTGCAGTGGGAATAAAGTCAGGGTTGTTCCCCATCCCCGAGCTGAAGGCTGGAGAGGAGGAGGAGTCTTTCCATGGCCCGTATAGTTATGTCCATTCCTGTCGGTAAGCCCCATCTTCCCTGATAGAGGTGCAGGGCAAGGACATAGGGCCAAACCAGGTTTCCTTACTCAGGCAATCAGCCAGTGACTGTAATGTGAGTTTGCTTTGTACAGACTGAGTAGAAACAGAATAAAGGACTCCGGATTGGGCCCATTCAGAATTATTCCAGAAATAGTAAGCTGTCTACAAACTGCCCTGGGTACTAGATATCACTGAGAACAAACACATACGGGAACTGTGATGTTTCTGCACCAAGCGATTTTTGAGAGATGCTGTCGTGACAGAATATTAGAAAATGTTCCAAAAAGTGACAGTCATCCTCTTATATGCAGTGTTGTTGTAGCTGGGTTATTCCCAGGATATTAGAGAGACAAGGTGGGTGAGGTAATATCTTTTATTGGACCCACTTCTGTTGGAGACAGAGATAAGCTTTTTACCTTACAGATTTTAGAGTGGTAGCCATGTTAGTCTGTATCAGCAAAACCAACGAGGGGTCCTTGTGGCACCTTAGAGACGAACAAATGTATTTGGGCATAAACATTCGTGGGCTAGAACCCACTTCATCAGATGTATGGAGTGTAAAATACAGTAACAGGTATAAATGCACAGCACATGAAAAGATGGGAGTTGCCATATCAAGTGGGAGGTCAGTCTAATGAGACAATTCAATTAACAGTAGGATACCAAGGGAGGAAAAATCACTTTTGTAGTGGTAATGAGAGTGGCCCATTTCAAACAGTTGACAAGAAGGTGTGAGTAACAGTTGGGGGAAATTAGGTTTTGTAATGACTCATCCACTCCCAGTCTTTATTCAGGCCTAATTTGATGGTGTCCAGTTTGCAAATTAATTCCAGTTCTGCAGTTTCACATTGGAGTCTGTTTTTGAAGTTTTTTGTTGTTGAAGAATTGCCACTTTGAGGTCTGTTATTGAGTGACCAGGGAGATTGAAGTGTTCTCCTACTGGTTTTTGAATGTTATAATTCCTGATGTCAGATTTGTGTCCATTTATTGTTTTGCGTAGAGACTGTCCAGTTTGGCCAATGTACATGGCAGAGGGGCATTGCTGGCACATGATGGCATATATCATATTGGTAGATGTGCAGGTGAACAAGCCCCTGATGGTGTGGCTGATGTGGTTAGGTCCTATAATGGTGTCCCTTGAATAGGTATGCGGACAGAGTTGGTACCGAGGTTTGTTGCAGGGTTTGGTTCCTGGGTTGGTGTTTTTTTTGTGTGGTGTGTAGTTGCTGGTGAGTATTTGCTTCAGGTTGGAAAGCGAGGACTGGCCTGTCTCCCAAGGTCTGTGAGAGTGAGGGATCGTCCTTGATGATGTGCTGGAGAGGTTTTAGTTGGGGGCTGTAGGTAACATTATAATTCCTGCTGGACACAAATCTGATATCAGGAATGACAACATTCAAAAACCAGTAGGAGAACCAGTAGGCGTTTCTCATAATGCTGGTATTGGGTAGGTTTGTTCTTTGGCCAAATTTACCCCACAGAGAATTTAAAAACAGTTTAGCGATTTGGTGTTTACTGGGGTTCAACCCAGTGGTGAGCTGGAGCCGGTTCACACCAGTTCGCTAGAACCGGTTGTTAAATTTAAAAGCCCTTTTAGAACTGGTTGTTCCACGAGGGACAACCGGTTCTAAAAGGGCTTCTAAATTTAACCAGCCAAAAGTGGTGCTTTAGGCGCCGAATCCATGGGTGCTCCAGGGCTGGAGCACCCAGGGGGAAAATTTGGTGGGTGCAGAGCACCCACCGGCAGCTCCCTGCCCCTCCCCAGCTCACCTCCGCTCCGCCTCTGTCTCCTCCCCTGAACGCGCCACCCCGCTCTGCTTCTCCGCGCCCCCTCCTGGCTTCCTGCGAATCAGCTGTTTGCGCGGGAAGCCAGGGCGGGCTGAGAAGCAGGCGGCGGCTTCCTGCTCAGGCCGAGGGAGGCGGAGGGGAGCTGGGGTGGGGAGGCGCAAGAAGGGCCGCCCGCGCCACAGCAGGTAACCTGCAGGGGGGAGGTGCACGCAGGGAAACTGCTCCCTGCCCCAGCTCACCTCCTCCACCCTCGGCCTTAGCGGGAAGCCGCCACCTGCTTATCCGCCCCCCCAGGCTTCCCGCCGAACAGCTGATTCGCAGGAAGCCGGTGGGGGGGTGCGGAGAAGCAGAGCGGGGCAATGTGTTTAGCGGCGGAGGTGGAGTGCAGGTGAGGTGAGGTGAGCTGGGACTAGGCGCGGGGTGGGGAGCTGCTGGTGGGTACTCCTCACCCACTAAATTTTCCCCGTGGGTGCTCCAGCCCCGGAGCACCCACGGAGTCGGTGCCTAAGGTGCCATTTTGATGTGATCAATGGGGGGAGTGGCCACTCCCCCTGTTTCCCCCCCCCCCAGCTAAGCTCACCCACCCCTAGGAGCCAGAGGGACCTGCCGGATGCTTCCTGGGAGCTGCCCCAGGTGAGCACTACTGGGACTCCCCACCTCGCCCCCTGGCAGGTCCCTCTGGCTCTTAGGGGTGGGATGGGCACCCACTACTGTGGCCCACGAGACCCTCCTGCCTGGTTCTGGGGGCAGTCAGGGGACGGGAGGGGGGTGGATGGGGCAGGGGTCCCGGGAGGAGGGGGTCAGCAACGACCCCCTCGTGGGGTGAGGAGGGAACCAGTTAAGATTTTGGCAGCTCATCACTGGTTCAACCTGATCTCGTGTTGGCGTAAACACATGCTTTCTTTCTTGTAGAAATCATTAACGTACTTATTTTGTTTTTGTTCGTCTGTGCACCAGATGGGATCATCTGAAGCCTCTTGTTTCTGGTGGAGGTGTAATTTTATGTATTCTGAAAAGAGTTGGTCAGATTTTTCATTAAAATGCCAGATTTCATAGATTTTAGACACCGCATACCCCTTCACTACGGCCGTGTTCAATTGCACCGTGCACCAAGTGCCCAGGATGGCCCTCTTCTCATCAGTGTGGGTGCATGTCTCCCGCTGCTTGGTTTCCGCACAGGTTTGGCATAGCGGGAACATAAGCTTGCCACCCACTCTGACGGGTAACAATAGGAAAAAGAGGCCTTGCTGGGGATACACTTTAACTTTTTCAATTCCAAAATAATTTGCAAGGGGTCCAAATTTGTCATAAACTATATTGGGGTGTCCAATAGGGTATTCTTTGGTTTTGTTTACGAAAGGGTACAAGCTGGTAAAATCATAATAGTGGATTTCTTCCCCAGGGTTAGGTTTGTAATACAGGCGGATAGTGTTTGTCCTCCCCACAAAAAGAGCATCCCTAGGCAAGGGAGGCTGGGGCAACTGGGCTCGGTTTAAAGACCTGCAAGCTCCCTGTCTGTTTCTTTCATCACCTCTCACTTGTGCTCCCAGAGAGTCCTCACTAAAAACCAAGTCTTTTCAGATAGTCGGTCTTGAGCTGTGTCTTGTAGTAAAAAAAAACCCAAAAGTTGTCCCCATCATAGGGTTCTGTACTTTTGCACAATAACAGGTCACACAGCTGTGGAAAAAACACCCATTAAACTCAAAGGCCGTGTGTACCCCGTCAACATTGGTGTAACCGTCTAAAAAGTAGGGGGCCTCTCTGTAAAGTTCCCCACCCTGTAAAGCATGCCGTATCTGTATATTTTCTTTGTGAGAGGTATACAACAGCCACTGAATAGATGGGGTTGAATATATCTCTTTCTGCCTGTGGTAGTTGTCTGGAGGGAGAAGAGCTACCGTGTTAGGCTCCAAACACACAAACCTGTACATAGCCATGCAGACGGATGCCAGCATTATGTACGGGAAAGGATCTATAAAGTTTTATCTCGGTGAATTTATTAGGGCCTCTCTTTACTATATCTCCCAGCTCCGTCATTTTCATAATCTCTTTTCTGCATAGGATACAGGCCTGTCTCAAAATTTTGACCTCCTGCTCACAGTAAAATGCAAGCTCTTTCTGCAAGTCAAACGCCTCATATATGTGGTCCCGATACCAGTCGAGAAACTCTGCTTTCTCTCTTGGCATCATGCTTTCTACACCATAGTGCTCCACACCAGGCATAGACTCCACATAATTTTGATTTTCTAAAATGTTAAAAAAATGTGGAAAATACCCTTTGCACCATTCAAACCCCTTCGCATGCGAGACCTTGCTAAGCTTCATGGGCAAGAAGTTTAAAGAGTCTATAAAACCAATGCCCAGCGCCTTAACTTCCACACACATTAGTTTACTACCCTGAGTGATCGATTCTATGCACATCTTTTCCTTCAGTAAATAACAACAAAGTACACATTGTAACCTTTGGAACTGTGCGCGAGGAACGTGTAGTCCCGGAACTCTTTGCCAATAAAGGTCTTAACAAAGATAGAAAGACACTCACAGCCCTTAAATTCCCAGGATTTTTCCCGGATTAAGGGACATAGCAAAAATGCAATTGGACATGTGCAACCCCGTCTCCTGCGCGCATTCAAAATCGTAAAAAATATACTTCTCTGAGGATTCGGGCTTTCTAAGGCGATCCATAAAACACAGGTGTCTGTCTACATTACCAGTGATCAAACCCTGACACTCCTTACAGCACCTCCCTTTACGCCTGTGCCGCTTGTCCACGTAAGACTGACACTTATCACATGTTTCAAATTATACCCGACAGGTCACTCACAAGAACTGCTGCGAATTATACCCGATAGGTCATGCACAGTTCGAGTCTAGGCTGACGCACACGAACAAAGTCCACAACTGCAAAGTTCCCAAAGATATTAAGTTTATTACACTCGAGCATGGTGCCCCCCTGCTAATCAGGAGGGGACCCCAAATGCAGGTTATACAGAGATTATATACCTTTTAGCAAAGCATGTTGCCCTCGTGCATCGGAAACCTTAGCCAATAGACAAACCCTTCCCTTATCTACCACCTATCCCTGCTAAGTTCATCCCCCGTGCTAAACCATTACTTCAACTACACAATATGGTCCTAAAGCAATGCACCAGTAACCTTTCTTATCAGGATGGGAGGCTCACATCAAGGCCAGGAGGCAGGGAGTTAGGAACAGACAAAGAACAGAAACCAGGAGTCGAGACAGGCTGGAAACAAGGGGGGGGGGGAGTTCCACAGGAATGCAGTATCTAAGGAACACTCCTCCTGGTGCATGATGTGTTTGCTTTTAGACAATGGTGGGCCCCAAACCAAAATGGAGTCACATATGCACATATGCTAACTTTTCCTTAACACACACAAAGTTTTAGACAGGCATTCGAGTTGTTTTTTCGATGCACAGTCGACGTGTCTGTCTAAACACTCCTTGGACCGACAATACAGTCGACAGCTAGGACACCTCAGCGGTATGCCCACGCTGTCCGAGCATGTTACACTCAAGCAGAGGCAGCAATGATACCTGCAAGAGTGGTTGTGACTGTACACTGTGTGGCAAAACTCACAATTTTTTGCACCCAACAACCTTTTCACATCCAGGACGCCATAGTAATGCTCATTGTACAACAGGATCAAAAAAGTCTTGGGGTACACCGGGCCCCCCGGTTTAAAAAAGCCCCATCCCCCTTTCGCCGCATAAAGCACGACCTGTATGTTGACTCCTAAATGCTGTTCAAACATTGCTACGTCACTGAGCAGAACCTTTTTTTGATCTGACCGCCCCAGTTTCTCATGCAACTTTCTCGCCCCCGCTAACAATTCCGCGTCTGTAGGTTTACTGTCGGACATGACGGCCAAGAGCCCAGCCGCAAAACACAGGTTGGTACCGGTGTAAGTCAGGTCTACTAAACATTGTCTCTTTTTATGGATGATTTGAGTACTTAGGGTAGAATTTCAAACTCTACGACCGCCCACACCCCTGTTTTTACAACTGTCACAACAAGATGCAACGTCCCATCGACATGCAACTCTCTATTGCTCTGTAGCAGCTTTGAGGTCTGATTGAAGAAATCCTCAGCAGACAGCTCATCCTAGTTCTGACCGAAAATAAAGGGTTCATTAAATTACGGCTCTAAACATAACTGAACATAATCATCTGGGCCTACCCTACCATTAACGTCATTGAGAACTAACTGTATCCCTCTGTGTATGGCTTCAACAACCTGCTGAGCAGAATTTATTCACTCAAGATTGACAGAACAAAATTCTTCACAATACACCGACCCCTCCCAAATCTAGGTCATTCACGTTGCCAACATCTCACTCTCCATATACACCTCTGCATTTTCAGGGTTACTTGGGGGTTCCTCTATGGGACCATCAATGGCATCTTCTACATCACATGCTATTTGACAGTCAGATTCCCAGGGGCCTCCATAAGGATCATCGGGAGGAGACGGGGACCTATCTAGAGAGCCTTCTGAGGAATTTTCTAAATCAGACTCTGTGTGAGAGTCACCACCACCCCGCAGGTCAGATTCCACCTCCCTATTTTCAGACAAGCCAGTCTGAGAGCCTCCAGTAGGGGGCATCTCTTTGTTTTGTTTTTTTCCTCATTACCTCTTTAGCCTTTTTTAAAATTTTTACAGTGACCCTGGCCTGGAACGTTTTGGCAGCCATCTGTTTATCCCCCAAGCGCTTTCCCCCGTTTTGTTAACACCTTAGCTGATGTGTACCCTTGAGGGTGCCCCTTTTACCCAAGCCCCTTTCCACGAATATTCAGGCCTGCTCAGAGCCACCCTTTGGAAAAATTGAAGTATTTTTCAAAGTCACCCACAAGAGCTTTTGGATTTTTGATGTAGTTTCCAGCCCTCCCTTCTTTTAGAACCCCCGAGGATAAAGCGTCCACCAGTTTTCTGAATGAAGCATCAGACTTTTCCCAAATACTAGAAAATGGGGGAGCTGTGATGATCTTATGGTGTTGGGAGAACGGTTTGTCAGTCCTTGGTTTTTTATTCACAACCCCTAGAGCATGTGCTCCATGTTTGTGAATGTGGGCACTTTCGCTCACAGTTTTCTGAGGGCTTGGTGTGATGACCACCACTGAGGAACTGGAGTTGTGTTTGCATGGTTGGTTTTTACCAAAGTCTTTTGTTTTTGTCCTTGGGTTTGACGTATATGAGGTTTGGACTGCCCTGATGCTTCATCTGCACTCTCGTGCTGTTTTGTGTTGGCATTGGTAAAGGTCTCAAAGGAGATTCCTGGTTCTTTGGCGGTTCTGCTGGAGGTGCCCCTCTAGCTCTGACTACAGCATTGTCAGGAGAGCTGCACATGCCCGATTAGGGGGAAAAAACGTTTTACAAAACTTAACTTTACCATCTTTCTCACCCAGATCTATGTATTTACTTAAAATAAACAACCAAACCAATAAGCAAAATATATTTACCGGGCTTCATCCATCCATCAGTCATTGATGCTGGTGAATTTTCCTTTTCAGCTGTCTCTTTCCTTTTTCTTTTGAGCTTGTTTACCCTCTGGTCTAAGAATCTCTCATGTTTTGCCCATACAGTGGAGCAGACAACATGATTATTATAAAACACATAAAACTGTCTTGAAACTTAAAAAATAAAATACTCATTAGGGTGTTTTTCTAGTTAAAAAGTCACAGCTTTAAAACAAAATAATCCATTTCTGGCTGTACAACAAACACAGGTTTTGAGTTTATTTCTACCACTTAAAAAAACCCAAGAGAACCTACAAACATTTTTAAAAACACATCTCATTTTGCAGAATAAAAAACAAACTGCTTAAAAAACCAATTTTAAAAATCCATTTTAAAACACATTTTTTCCAGAAACTCCTGTTAGTTTGAAACACACCAAACCAATACTTTGCAGCCATATAGTTTTTTAAAAAAAAAAACACCAAAGTTTTGCGCGCACACACACACACCCACCCACCCACCCCAGCAGTTTAAAACACCAAACCAAATACCTTTTTAAACACCCACACTTATCTCTAGCTTAGGTCCCTGAATCACTAACAATTTAAAATTAAAGCCAACTCTTTTAAGAAGACAAACAACCCCATTTAAAAAAATCTCATTTTTTTTTGCAGAATAAAAACAAACTGCTTTTAAAAAACATTTTGCACAGAAAAACACTTTGTTAGTTTGAAACACACCATACCATCAGCTTGCAGCCATAAAACCCCAGCAGTTTAAATCCAACAGTTTGCAACAAAATACTTTTCAATAAATGCACATGCATTTGAAAGTCAATTGCAGAAAATTACCTTCTACCACAGGATGAAGGGTTGCTACCACATGGTTGTTCTGTTTTCCCCCATGTGTGTTTGGGCCTTTGGGTTAAAGAACAAGCGAAAATTTTAGTTTGCATCATTCCCGAAATGTATTAAACCCCTATACAATCTGTGTAATACCTGAAGTTTTTTAATTTAACAGTATTAATCATAGAATATCAGAGTTGGAAGGGACCTCAGGAGGTCATCTAGTCCAACCTCCTGCTCAAAGCAGGACCAGTCCCCAATTTTTGCCCCAGATCCCTAAATGGCCCCCTCAAGGATTGAACTCACAACCCTGGGTTTAGCAGGCCAATGATCAAACCACTGAGCTATCCCTCCCCCCGTTAAGCACAACTTTCTTTAAAAATGGTTTTTGGCTTTTACCACCTTGGCCTGTGGTGAAATGCAGCTTAAAGTTACTGGTTCTATGCTAAACAGATCACACTGCAATTAAGATAGGTACCATTATTTAGTAAGGACAGCATGGCCAAAGAGTGACATTATATATGTAACCCTTCTGCCCATCAGATTTGGCAGCAAAAAGGGCCGGGTTCAGTATCTAGGGGTTCTGTTTCAATAACACGATGCAAAACTGGCTCGAGCTCCCACCCAGGAACAATTACATACCACCTCTCAGGGCAATACTTCCCCTCTTGCAAGCACAGAGTCTGAATGTAGCAAAAACCTTTTAGTAAAGGAGGGAAACAGTGCGGCATTATGTTGGGGAAACACCACAAACAGGATTCATACCACAAACCATGAGCAAAAGACCCACCCCCAAGTACGTTTGGCAGTGTCCTTTTCCCCTCAGGGTCTTAAGTCCAGCAACCCAAAAGTCACCCCACCCACAGTTTCTGTCCTTGGTCAGTGCAGCCTCCAGAGTTCAGAAGTTCATCTGCAGAGTTTACCTCCCAGCCTGGGTGCAAGTGGAGGGAGGTATGGGGGGCATCTTACATGTTCCACTGCTCGGGTCGATGGCCGAGTGCCACACATCTCCATGGGGTCCTGCTGCAGTCTTCACCACCAGCTGCACCTCTGTGCTGCTGTCCACTCCTCTCTGCCAGCTGCCCTGCTATCCGCTTTGTGCTCCTCTCCTCCAGCCATCCTGCTGTCCACTCTTCTCTGTGTGCCTCTCTGCCAGCCATCCTGATGTCCACGCCTCTCCACCAGCCGCCCTGCTATCTGCTAGCCATGCTGCTAGCCGCTCTCCAACTTTGTCTTCAGTCCCCCCCCCTTAACACAGCTCTCAGCTCCTAGTAACTTCAACTCTTAGTGAGTTTAGCTAGTAGTAGGGGGGCCTCAGTGCTGGTGGACCACAAGCCCAAAGTAGATCTAAAGCTTAGACCTAGGTATCAGTGATTTCAGCTCTGCAATATGTAACAAGACTCCTAATGGAGTCAAAATTAGCTCTCAGAGTAGCAGCCATGTTAGTCTGTAGCCCCAAAAAGAAAAGGAGAACTCCTTTTCTTTTTAAAATTAGCTCTGTTATTACACAGTGGAGGGAGAAGAAAGGGGTCAGAGTACTGTTTCAGGACCTCAAAAGGCTACCTGCTTCTCAATTCACTGGGTTTTAGAACCCATGTCTCTTGCCTAATGAGTACTGCTTACTTGAGGGTGAGTCCCTCCATCATAAAATGCCAAGTAGAGTTCTACTGTTCTTGATTCACATAACCAGGATAACAACCCTCTATTATTCCTGCCCCAATAACAAAGAGACTGGGGATCCCACAGCAGCCAAAGTGACCATTTGGGCAGGCAGTCCATCGTGCTAGGCAGGGTGGGTGTGCCCATGCAAACGAGATCAGCCCCTGAAGTCCTTTTCCACAGCTCACCACCAGATGTCAGGGTAGAGCTCATTCTGACCCTGCTTACATATAATATATATCTTCAGAGTAAAAAACAGGGAGCATACCTCCTCTTGCAGTCCAGCAGCAATTCAATTCAAGATAGTTTCTGTTGAAAGAGGACAGTCTCAAAAAAAATTACGGTTTTTATACCATCCTAACTCATTGTTTCAAACAGACTTCAAAAGTCTGCAGTTAGCAGGTTGATTCGATCACAACTCTGAATTAGTAGATGCTTAAGGACTTTAGGCCCCCTGTCCCTAACATTCCGTTTTGTGATCTGGGGTAGGGGAATTAAGTTATCTGCACAACTGGGCTGCTTTTGGCTATTTTTTTTTCTTTTAGTTAAAATACATTTTTCTGTTTCAATGAAAAAAACAGTAAATCACCATGTACAACAATCCTTAATGTTACTGTACCTCATTCCCAAGTGTGGGGCCCCTTACAGATATCAATGAATGTCTTCGGGCTTGTTTGTTTTTTAAACATGTTTCTTTCGTGCTTAAAGTTTTGGAGGTTGTTTCTGAAATAAAATGGGTGTACCACAACCATAGTAAGCACCCTACAAATACCCAGAGCTTTTAAATGTTTGATTGTCTTTAGCGCAAATGCTTGTTCTAAAGGATGGTGGAGGTTTGTGAACGCTTGAAACATTTCAGTTTTGGGTTAGACCCTTGTTTATTTTTGTGACTATATTATTTTAATGACTTTGAGTTGCTAGAAAGAGTGACCCATGGCGTTCAACTAACTCCTAGGTTATATTTAAACTGTCCAATAGCATTCAACCAACTTCTGGAGATATAATTAAATTGTCCAATAGCATCTGCAAACTCCTGAGGTTTTATTTCATTTCATATTAATCATAGCTCACCATCCTCACCCACCTACCTCCCTTACTGTGGGTGTACACCCATCAAATTTAATTACTGATCACTAATATGATTAACTCTGATGGCAACAAGGGTGGGTAATCTCAGTCACCCTGTCTATTCAGCAGGGGAGTGGTTAAAACCATTCAGTTCAACAGGGTGGGTCAGCTCTCTTGTACTCAAACACATGTCTGAACCATCTCTGGTTTTTTTTAATTGTAAATGTTACCCAAAATTGAGCCAGCTGGTAAGCTTAGGGAGGACTAATGACCCACCAGAGTTTGGCAGAAAGCAGCACGTTTATTATTCTGATAGCTAAACTCAAAAGAAGGGGGAGGGGGTCACATTCACACCCGCATACTTATGCTTACAGGACAGGCACGGCACTAGAGATGTCAGGATCCTTCAAGGTAAGTGTCCCACAGTGCAGTGATGGATGGTGAGATGAAGGTAAGTCTTCCCGAGGCACGATGGAATACAACGCAGGGAACCACTGGCTAGGCGGTCTGGGTGAAGGGCTTTCATGGGAGGTAGAAGCTTGTGAGTGCACTTCTGAGCACATGGCCCCTTCCCCTTTGAAGGACCTGCTCCTCATGGCCTGGGACTAGACATGACTTGGCCAAGTCTGGTTGGTCACACTCCACCCAAGCCAGTGTCCATGCAGTGTCCCTGCATTGGGTGTGTGAGCGCTGCCTAATTAGAGTCCCGGACACCTTGTCTACCTGGGAGCTCTTCTGATCTTCCAGCTGTTCCAGCAGCCCATTAATCCCACAAGCATTCCAGGAGGGACAGGGAGGGGTAAAGCCACTTCACAGGTATTTGAAGAGGGAGAGGAGACAAAGTGGGGGAGGGGAGTGTAACAGACCTTTTGAGCAAACAGGTTATACATAGCATAGTCATACAGAGCATACAGATCACTGCTGCTCCTACAACAGTAAACACACTTTTAGGGTGTCTCCCCCTCAAGATCCTACAACATACAATTCAGCTTTTTGCTGTAAATGGGTCTCTTTTACACAAAGACACAAGAGCTAGGTTCTCACAAACTATTTTTTTTTTATTTAAAAGACATACAGCTCCTTGAAAATAAACCAAGATGCACCATTAAAACTATTAGCTCACTCAAGGGCCACAGAGACCTTCTAACAGAAACACAGATAGTCACAAAGCCCTTTCCAATAGATTTTTTTTTATTTACAGCTACCAAGTTTTATATCACGTTTGTCCCCTCACCATTCTCTAACTTAATCCTTTTAGATTTCTTAAGCAGGGTTCTGTAACTTTTTGTGTGGACCAGATGATCAATATAACGCTATATAGATATATATAATGCATCTTCCAGTTTGGTCATTTTCTTTAAAACACTTCAGGGTCTCCACTGAATTGCACCGCATTTATCAAGGTCACCCCTTGCACTAAATATTCTTGAGTTCAGCACAGACATTGCATAGCATCACCTATGGCAATAACAGTGTTTAAGAAGCTTTCCAAACACAGCTCAGCACACAAGCCCCAGAGCTTGCAGTTTATATCCATTAAAGTCAGGCTACACAGTCCTGGTGCCGCTGGCCTCGTGCATCTATGACACAGCCCTCACAATCTTCGAAAATCTTTCCCTAAGACAGTGATTAAGGACAGCATAAACTGCAATGTGTACAATAAAAGTATGACTTTTTTACGCTCACAACGTGACACTGGCTCAGTTAGTTCCATGCCAAGCCTCCTCTTAAACTCCTCATAGCCGTCATCCTCGGAGTCCTCTTCAACAATTTGTGTCGGTATTGAACAAAAACAAGGCGGGCCCGGTTCGTCTTTGCTGTTAGATGCAATGCTGACCAGGGCCTCGAGAAAGGCATCCTCTAGCTGTTGAGAGATTTTCAGAAAAGAAAGAAGTGTAAGTTCCCACTGCTTGTTTTTAGATTTACATAACCCCAGTTCCTAACCCCATTACACACACACACACACACACGCCCCCCCCACACAAATCCTCTGTTACTTCTAAATTGTTCATTTACCTGAGCAACATCTTTTCTGTTCACCTTGTCCGCCGGTGACTCCCCCGAGCTGCGTTTGCCTTCCTCCTCCAGGGGTGTGGACAACGAGAGGCCAGCACGCTTATCGGGGTGTCTCATGAGCAGCTGGGTTTCGGGGTCAGGTTCCGGCATATCCATCAATGGCTGGGCCAAAGGGCTCCCCTTGGCTGCTCCCTCCTCCTCCTTGGAATTCTCGCTGATGTAGCTCTTTCTTTGCGGATGCTCGAAGGCCCTCGGGGCTAAAACAAAGTCCAAAGTTTTCATGGGGGTGGTGAAGGAGTCCATGTTTCCTCTCAGCATTTCCACGATTTCTACAACACACATTCTTAGTAAGAAATGGCCTCTTCTGCCCAGTGCTGGGACTTATGGGGTGGTGGTGCTGCACTCTGGCAGAGGGTGGTGGGAGGAGTTCTTAGAGAGGTCATATGACCCTCTTCTGGGCAGTTCATTCTGCCCCAGAACCTGCCCTATTTTGATCAAATCTGTTCCCAGGGCAGTCCTCTGTGGACAAAACCCATCCCAACTGGTAGAGGGTGGCGGGGGGAGTTCTTAGAGGGGTCACACAAACCACTTCCAGATGGGTCACCCTGCCCCAGAGCTCCCCCAATAGGTCAAATATCCTCTCGAGGGTGGTTCCCAGCAGCTGGAACCCAGCCTGATTGGTTGAGGGCGGTGGGAGAAGTTGTTAAAGTGGTCACACAACCCACTTCTGGATGGGTCAACCCTCCCTGGAACTCCCCCGATTGGTCAAATCACCTATTGGTGCAGTCCTACAGGGGCAAATCCCATCCTGATTGGTAGAGGGCAGTGGGAGGAGTTCTTAGAGGGGTCACATGAGACACCTGGCTTCTGTTCGTGTCCAGCTTGACCCCGGAAGTAATACCCCATGAACGGGACTTTAGGTGACAGGTGGGCGGGGCTTAAGGGGTTAAAGGGCTGGAGTAAAGTTTGATTGACAGTAGGACCCTTGTACTACTTTGGTGCAATTTCCTGTTTTGTCATTACTGTTTATTTAAATAGTTGGAGGGCAGAGTGAGGAGGAATGGCATGATTGGGGAATGGAGTTTAGTAAAAATAAGGAGAGGGAAGGATGGGGAAAAGGCACAGTCACACCTCCTCATCTGCCAAGCTAGTCACTCACTGTCAAGTGTTTTTCTGGAATCACAACAGAGTGGAGTCTCAAGGAGGGATTCAAAGGAGGATCAGGTGTTGCTTGCACAGATTTTCTGAGGAAGTTTTCTCCATACAGAAAGGGCAGCATCAGAGAAAATGGAAAGGTAAAGAGTTAAAGACATTTCCCTTAATCCAAGTATTTGTAACAGTTCTCTTGAGGAAGAGCAGGAGGTAGGTGTGGTGCCAGCCAGTCATTATTCTGTTCTATTCCCTTGCCTTGTGCCTGTTCCTTGAATTGTCTGTGTCCCATGAATCAAATACACTTGTTTCCAAGGAGCCCTCCTGCTGCTGATAGCACTGATGGGCATGGTGTGTGCAGGACCTCCTGCTACTGCAAGAGAGGGTCATGGCCTACTCAGGAAGCCCTATGCTCTGCCTCTACCACTAAGAATCATGGTCTAGACAGGAAACCCCAAGGACGGGGTGAAAGTAACATAAAGCCCTTACCGGTACAGGGGCCTGACTCTGGGACCCTGGAAAGGGCGGGGCCTTGGGCAGAAGGGGCGGGGCTGAGGGGGTCAGCCTCCCCCAACCAGCCCATCCGCGCTCCCTGGCCTGTGCTGCCCGGGGCTCCGTCGGTGATTTAAATTTTAAATTGCTGGCCCGGGGCAGCTGCCCCTTTTGTGCCCCCCATTGGCAGCCTGGGTTCGGGGGCAATGATGTTAAAGCGCTGCCATGGCAGCGCTTTAACATCATCTGCGTACAGGCCAATACCAGCAGCCACTTTCTACTGGTATGTTGTACCGGCCCAATTTCCTCCCTGCCCTAAGGCCTATTAGTAGAAGAACTGCCAATATTTCAGATGCTGCTGAGTAATTCTTCTTCTATAAAGATGATCTGAGCGACACAACCTGGTTCTAGTGAGTTGTCCTTGTCTGTAATTGGGCATGTCCTATGTTGGGAATTGGTCTTGTAATGATCACCTTTTCCACAAGAGATTTCTTTCCTAGTTTATAAAATAACCAGCCTCTAATGTCTCTCAGTTCATGTTTAATATGATATAGAATCTATCAGGGCGAGAA
The DNA here is from genome assembly GCF_965140235.1 of Caretta caretta. Taxonomy (NCBI): domain Eukaryota; kingdom Metazoa; phylum Chordata; order Testudines; family Cheloniidae; genus Caretta; species Caretta caretta. The sequence continues at coordinate 217,310,696 of NC_134206.1, forward strand.
ACAGCACGGCTACAGTTTGTGCAGAACTTTTCCTTCCGGCTCCAGAGATGGGGGTTACCCGATGATCTGAGGCTGTGGTAAACCTGACATCAGGAGGGGGCTCATCACTCATATATGGTGATGTTTGTTGCTTTCGAGTTTTATTGGATGTTTTAGCTGCATAAAGTCACAGATAAAACCACTGATAATAACTAAAAAGGCAGATGGGTTTGCTATTGGTTCCTTCCCGCAGCTGATGCCAGTCTCTGAATCTATATATTTCCCTTCCACTGCTTTGTTGTCACTTGTCAGACACAGCGGGGCCCTGGCAGGTGCTTAGGTGCAGCCAGTGCAGTGTGAGGAGGGGACAGCAAGTCAGGCTGGCAATGAAGGGACATCTCTCCACTCCGATGCTGTGGCTTCTTCTCCTCTCATTTCAGGACACAGCAGGTAAGTCTCCTCTGTGCTTCACCAGGGGAGCTGGGTCAACTGGAATGAGGGTGGTAACTTTTACAGTCCACTTTTTACCATTGGTGCCCATCTAGGAGCTTGTGACTTTTCCTTTCGGGATTGGATCTTGACACTGTTATCGAGGCTTTTGTTACCTTGAGATTGGACAATTCAAATGACCCTAATGTGGGGCTGCACCTTAAAACCATTCAGAGAACAAAGCTGATGAAAATGGCAGCAACTCACTGAGCAGGGCATCATGCTGGGAGCATGTTACAGCCGTGCTGCAGGATCTGCACTGGCTGCCCATCTCTGGGTGGAGGTTAAGGTGTTGGTTAGAATTTATAAAGTCCTTCATGGCCTGCGACCGGCCTCTCTGAGGGATCACCTCTCTCCATACGGACACAGCTATGGTTAGCAGGGACACCTGAGTTGGTTCCCCCTTTTTATAAAGGAGAGGGGTGGCTGGCAGGGTGTTCTCTTTTTGAGGCCTCCAGGACTCTGAAACTTGTTATCCTGTTTGGGCCAAAATAGACCAAATTGGTTGACATTCTGGGCACACTGCAAAAGACACTCTTTTGGGGGTGGGAAGGACCCAGGCTGTGCGTCACATAATGAGAAAGGGGTGGGAAGGAGTTTCTGTAGGTATCTGGCTAGCTGAGTTCCTGTTGAAATGGTCACTTCATGCTGCTGGGATTTGAGTGTGTTATCAATGTCGTCCAGGTGCCAACAGTCTCGGTCCAGAATCCAACAGCTCCAAGTGCCAAATCCTGGCTCCTCACTCCCCCATTCACTCACTGAAGCCAGAAGAAGTTTTGCAATTTTGAAGTGAGCAGGATTTATCCAAACAAACCCAGAGCTGATTCCTCCCAGAGAAGGGGGGTGTGCATGTGTTGGGGTGCAGTGTGCAATGCCCTGTTCCCATGGGGGTATCGGAAGCTCTGCCACCAGGAAGATTTATCCTGCAGGAGCCCTGTCTCCCTCCCCCAGGGTTTCTGCTGGAGCAGAGAAGCCTTGAATCCTAGTTGGAGACTAGAGAAGCCCGACCAGCACAAGCTGCATGGCAGAGGTGCTGTAGCAGGGCCTCTCACGGCCACATTGGTTTCATTCCCACAAGGCCGCCCCTGCCCAGTTTCAGGGCTGCTCTCATTCCTCCAGCACAGAGGGGGCTGCAGGCTCCTTGCCAAGCTGTGTCCCAGCTCCAGGAAGATTTAACAGCAATGGGGGAGGGGGGAGCAGATCATGAGATACATCAGCATGTGCTGGTGCGTCTTAGGGAGTGAATCTGGCCCAAAGACTCCAAAACTGATCAGCAATAGGATTCAGATTGAATGTGGGACCCAGATATGATTCAAATAATGCAGTGATTGGAACCTGCTGGGCTGGTGTTAGCAGCACGAGACTGATCCATGTGTCTGGCAGGGCAGTGAACTGCTCAGCAGTAGCTGGTTCATGGGAACCCGATGTGCTGCTGCGCCAGCCTGAGAAACTGACCCTGACCTTGGTAATCAGCAAGGTCAGTTCAGTTATTGTCTTCGAGAAAAACCTGCCCTGATGTATATTTCACAGACAGCTCAGTAACTGTGCGGTGAGTAGGGGGCTGGAACCCAGAAAATCCTGACAAAACCAACCCTCTAGCAGGTGACTTGGAGTTTATATTTCAGATTCCCAAGAAGTTCCTATATAACGTGCTGGGATTAGAGCCCATGACACAGCGGTACATCACCGGAAAGCATGGAATTCTGGGGTGACTTCTGCTGATCAGACTGACATTGCAGGGGATGGACAGTTACTACCACGTGCGGGATAAATTACTGCACGATTGTGGGATGGTGTCATATAGTGATGCCAAGCACATGTTCAGCTCAATGCATTTTTGTTGGATTGCTAAGGAAATGTGTATCATCCCTTTGATATTTTTTATTTTCTATGGGAAACTTGAGTTTTCTTCACATGAACACAGACACAGTGATATGTGTGGGAGGTGGTATACAATATAGGAGATAGCACCATGTAGCTTTCCCTTTCCCTCAGTGCCCGAATCCTCCTCCCTGAGCAGAGGCCAGGTCAGTCTTTGCCAGAAGATTGTGTTTCACAATCATTGACCTCTTTACATTGTGCGGGAAAGCAAATTAGTAAAATGATGTGGTGTCCAGGCAAACAAATGAGAAAATATCAGGGGTGGGCCAAAGTGGCAGGTTTCACTCCCAGACCCAGATCTGAACTTCCCCAATATTCAGAGTGCTGGGTGGGGTCATTATTCCAAGTTGGGCTACAGAGGTGTAGCCAGTATATGGTAGGTGCAGTATGTAAATGTGATTGTTATCCAGAAAGGTGCTGATGGCTGCCATCGGGGAATCTTTGATCCTAAGACAATGAATGAAAGCCAATGTCAGGACGAGAACTCTCTTTTAGGCTCAACAGATGGCGCAATCAAGATCCTTTTTGTAGTAAAAACAGCTGCAGACAGTGGGGGCTACTGCCAAAGGCACTGGCCACATGGGCAGGGCAGAGCTAAGCCAGAGGTTTCCACTGTTGCCAAAGCAGGGGCTAGGATACTGGCGTCAGACTGTGTCTGTTGCGGGGAGAAGCCAGTAGAAGGAGTTGTGCCCAGGATCTTGGAAGCAGAAAGGAAACAAAGCCTGTGGGAGCTTGCTGGAGGGGCAGGCTGAGAGATTTCTGAGCAAGGAAACTGACAGCTCTTGTTAGTTTCTACTGAGTGCAGGGAAACAGAACTGTGTGTGCACTTCGCTAGAGCAGTGTTACAGCCTTGGGTCCTGCCACAAGTGAACATCACGGAGTTAACTCCGTTGAAAAAAAGTCCCTATTTTTCTTAGTGCAGACCAGGCCCCATGGGTTGCCTGTGGGACTGCACGGAAGTGAGCTTTACCTGAATAAACGCCCCTGTGGATTGCAGCAAAGTCAGCATTTTCTATTTCCTTGGCATTAAAGGAGCAGGATGGTCTGGCCACGTACTGGTGTGAACTGCACTGTTCTCTGAGCTCCGTGGAGGCTCCATAAACACGGTGTCCCTGGTTCAGCCATCCACTGCTGCAACCAGCCCTTTCCAGGGGTCACACTGGAACTCTGCATGTAGCCGTAACTCCTGGGCATTGTAACTCCTGTGGACCAGTTCTCCCAGCCAATATCCCAGAATTGTGTGGCAGGCAGTGGCCCCTCCTCTCATTCCTTGTTAAATGCCTCTCTTCCAGCAGCCAGCTTTGCCTCTCCACAACCCCTACAGATACAAACAACTCTAGAGACAACTGGGGGCAGGGGGTGGAACTCAGAGCTACTGGGAGAAAAGCAGCCTGCAGGGAGTGGGGGCAGAGTCTGCTGCTCATCTGGGGAAGGAGCAGCCTGTACGTGCAGGCCAGAGAGGCCAGGTAGAAAGGGGAGAAGAGGAGGAGGAAGAGCCCAGGGGAGGTGGGTGGGAAGAGACTAGTGGAAGAGAGAAATGTGTGGGGCAGGTGGGGAGAGGAAGCTCCGTCAGGGAGCACAAGGCTGTAATGGCAAGCTCCACAGAACAAAAGTTGTGAGGTTAAAAAAACCATCCAGTCTCATTTTTCCATCTGTCTTTGGACTTTAGAATCCCTGTCTACTCCTCTGCCAGTGCAGGGGTGAGAATCGCAGGCTGAAAAGTCACCCTTTAGTGCACCCAAACTGCACGACTCTCCCTGGCTGCTCAGCTGGAGACTGCACTTACCCTCCCCTCACCCCTGAGACGGGGAACTGCCGTCCATTGCCCAGCACTGCCTTCGCTCTCCCCTCCTGGTTCAGTTCCTCTGACAGAAGAAGGGCTGGCTGGGAAATAGCTTGACAGCTACTGAGCTAATTCATGCAGCGTGGTTCACACTCGCACACAGAACTTCTGTTACTGGTCAGGGGTGAGTTACAGACAGAGATACTGGAGACCTTCACTCTGATCTGACATTAATCCTTCACATAAATTATGTCATTGTAACACAACAGGTTTGGTTTAGCCTTTTGCAAACAGCAACACTTCCCTGACTTCCTCCACCCCACACTGCCCCTGCAACTTCTCCACCTGAGACCGGGAAGCAGTGCCCCCATTCTAGAGACCCCTCCCCTCTCCTGCCTGTGTCACCTTTGCTCCTGCCCCCTCCCACTCCTAACCCCATCCCCTGCCTATTCCAGACTCCGTTCCCCTCCCCAATACTACCTCCTGTCCCCCTTCCCCACAACCCCTCCCCTACCTCCTGTCCACTGGCACCAGACTCCCCACTCCTCCATCCTCCCCAATCCTCCCTCATGTGCCCCTGCTCCAGGCTCCCTCCCATCCTCTACTCCACACCCCTCCCCTCCTCACCCTCTTGCAGCCCTGCTTCAAACCCCCTCCCTCCTTCCCCCAGAAGTTCACCCTTCCCCACCCCTCCCTCCTCTTTCCCCCCTTATAAAACCCCCTCTTCTCCCCAATGCCTCCTTTTGCCCCCTTTCTCCTCTCTGCCCGATTCCTCATCCCCTCCTCACTTCTCACTCCTGTCCCCCACTCCAGACCCCTTCCTCTCGCCATGCAGACTCCCTTTTCTAAACCCCCTTCTCCTCCACTCCCTCCTTCCCCCTGCTCAATAACCCACTCCAGCCCCATGCTCCCTGCTCCCCACTCCAGACCACCCTGTGCTCCATCTCTACTCCTCCATCCTGCCCCAATTTCAGATCCCTGTCCCCTCCCCTCCCTTCTGACTCTCTCTTTCCTGCCTCCCTGTTAACTCCCAATGCAGACACCCATCCCCTCCCCACTTCTCCCTCCTGCCCCTGCTTTCCAACCTCCTTCCTGCCCCCCAGTCCAGTCCCACCTCCTCGCTCCTGCCCCTTCCTATGCCCCTTTCCAGACCTTCCTCCCTTCTGTCCCTTCTGCCCTCCTGCTCCAGACACTCTCCCTTCCCCACCCTCTTTCCTCCCCTTCCTCCAGAACCCCCTCCCCACCGCTCCCTCCGGCTGACTTATTGTCTTTATCCCATTCCCTTGCAACCCTTGAATCTGCCTCCTGTCTCCCCAATGCCCTGCTCCCCTCACTCTCCCCATCCTCCTTTCACAGGGTCTCTGCTGCCCACCACGGTCCCTGGGTCCTCTCCAACCCCCTCAGCCACACAGAGACAGCCGTGTTCCCAGTGGGCTTTAAGTGAGAAGTGGCAGCCAGCTTTACTCAGGGCGGCCTCACTCCCTCATAGAATCATACAATATCAGGGTTGGAAGAGACCTCAGGAGGTCATCTAGTCCAACCCCCTGCTCAAAGCAGGACCAATCCCCAACTAAGTCATCCCAGACAGGGCTTTGTCAAGCCTGACCTTAAAAACTTCTAAGGAAGGAGATTCCACCATCTCCCTAGGTAACGCATTCCAGTGTTTCACCACCCTCCTAGTGAAAAAGTTTTTCCTAATATCCGACCTAAACCTCCCCCACTGCAACTTGAGACCATTACTCCTTGTTCTGTCATCAGCTACCACTGAGAACAGTCTAGAGCCATCCTCTTTGGAACCCCCTTTCAGGTAGTTGAAAGCAGCTATCAAATCCCCCCTCATTCTTCTCTTCCGTAGTCTAAACAATCCCAGTTCCCTCAGCCTCTCCTCATAAGTTATGTGTTCCAGACCCCTAATCATTTTTGTTGCCCTCCACTGGACTCTTTCCAATTTTTCTACATCTTTCTTGTAGTGTGGGGCCCAAAACTGGACACAGTACTCCAGATGAGGCCTCACCAATGTTGAATAGAGGGAAACAATCACATCCCTCGATCTGCTGGCAATGCCCCTACGTATACATCCCAAAATACCATTGGCCTTCTTGGCAACAAAGGCACACTGCTGACTCATATCCAGCTTCTCGTCCACTGTCACCCCTAGGGCCTTTTCTGCGGAACTGCTGCCTAGCCATTCGGTCCCTAGTCTGTAGCGGTGCATGGGATTCTTCCGTCCTAAGTGCAGGACTCTGCACTTGTCCTTGTTGAACCTCATCAGATTTCTTTTGGCCCAATCCTCTAATTTGTCTAGGGCCCTCTGTATCCTATCCCTACCCTCCAGCGTATCTACCTCTCCTTCCAGTTTAGTGTCATCTGCAAACTTGCTGAGGGTGCAATCCACACCATCCTCCAGATCATTTATGAAGATATTGAACAAAACTGGCCACAGGACCAACCCTTGGGGCACTCCACGTGATACCGGCTGCCAACTAGACATGGAGCCATTGATCACTACCCGTTGAGCCCGACAATCTAGCCAACTTTCTATCCACCTTATAGTGCATTCATCCAGCCCATTCTTCTTTAACTTGCTTGCAAGAATACTGTGGAAGACCATGTCAAAAACTTCGCTAAAGTCAAGGAACAACTCGTCCACCACTTCCCCTCATCCGCAGAGCCAGTTATCTCATCATAGAAGGCAATTAGATTAGTCAGGCATGACTTGCCCTTGGTGAATCCATGCTGACTGTTCCTGATCAACTTCCTCTCCTCAAAGTGCTTCAGAATTGATTCCTTGAGGACCTGCTCCATGATTTTTCCAGGGACTGAGGTGAAGCTGTAGTTCCTAGGATCCTCCTTCTTCCCTTTTTTAAAGATGGGCACTACATTAGCCTTTTTCCAGTCATCCGGGACTTCCCCCGATCACCAGGAGTTTTCAAAGAGAATGGCCAATGGCTCTGCAATCACATCTGCCAACTCCTTTAGCACTATCGGATGCAGCGCATCCGGCTCCATGGACTTATGCTCGTCCAGCTTTTCTAAATAGTCCCGAACCACTTCTTTCTCCACAGAGGGCTGGTCACCTCCTCCCCATGCTGTGCTGCCCTGTGCAGTAGTCTGGGAGCTGACCTTGTTCATGAAGACAGAGGCAAAAAAGCATTGAGTACATTAGCTTTTTCTACATCCTCTGTCACTAGGTTGCCTCCCTCATTCAGTAAGGGGCCCACACTTTCCTTGACTTTCTTCTTGTTGCTAACATACCTGAAGAAACCCTTCTTGTTACTCTTGATATCTCTTGCTAGCTGCAACTCCAGGTGCGATTTGGCCTTCCTGATTTCACTCCTGCATGCCCAAGCAATATTTTTATACTCTTCCTCTTTAGTCATTTGTCCAATCTTCCACTTCTTGTAAGCTTCTTCTTTCATAAGACAGGTTTTCCATTCCTTGGACCATCCTAGTTGCCCTTCTCTGTACCTGTTCCAGTTTGAATTCATCCTTCTTAAACATGGGAGACCAGAATTGCACACAATATTCCAGATGAGGTCTCACCAGTACCTTGTATAATGGTACTAACACCTCCTTATCTCTACTGGAAATACCTCGCCTGATGCATCCCAAGACCGCATTAGCTTTTTTAACGGCCATATCACATTGGCAGCTCATAGTCATCCTGTGATCGACCAGTACGCCGAGGTCCTTCTCCTTCTGTGTTACTTCCAAGTAATGCGTCCCCAGTTTATAACAGAAATTCTAAATGCATGACCTTGCACTTTTCACTATTAAATTTCATCCTATTACTATTTCTCCAACTTACAAGGTCATCCAGATCTTCCTGTATGATATTCCGGTCCCTCTCTGTATTGGCAATACCTCCCAGCTTTGTGTCATCCGCAAACTTTATTAGCACATTCCCGCTTTTTGTGCCAAGGTCAGTAATGAAAAGATTAAATAAGATTGGTCCCAAAACTGATCCCTGAGGAACTCCACTAGTAACCTCCTTCCAGTCTGACAGTTCACCTTTCAGTGTGACCCGCTGTAGTTTCCCCTTTAAACAGTTTCTTATCCACCTTTCAGTTTTCATATTGATCCCCATCTTTTCCAATTTAGCTAATAATTCACCATTTGGAACCGTATCAAATGCCTTACTGAAATTGAGATAAATTAGACCTACTGCATTCCCTTTGTCGAAAAAATCTGTTACCTTCTCAGAGAAGGAGATCAGGTTGGTTTGACACGATCTACCTTTTGTAAAGCCATGTTGTATTTTGTCCCAATTACCACTGACCTCAATGTCCTTAACTAGTTTCTCCTTCAAATTTTTTTCCAAGACCTTGCATACTACAGATGTCAAACTAACAGGCCTGTAGTTACCCAGATCGCTTTTTTTTACTTTTCTTAAAAATAGGAACTATGTTAGCAATTCTCCAGTCAGACAGTACAACCCCTGAGTTTACAGATTCATTAAAAATTCTTGCTAATGGGCTTGCAATTTCATGTGCCAGTTCCTTTAATATTCTTGGATGAAGATTATCCGGGCCCCCTGATTTAGTCCCATTAAGCTGTTCGAGTTTGGCTTCTACCTCGGATGTGGTAATATCTACCTCTGTACCCTCATTGCCATTTGTCATCCTACCATTCTCCCTAAGCTCCTCATTAGCCTCGTTAAAGACTGAGGCAAAGTATTTGTTTAGATATTGGGCCATGCCTCGATTATCCTTAACCTCCACTCCATCCTCAGTGTTAAGTGGTCCCACTTCTTCTTTCTTTGTTTTCTTATTATCTATATGGCTATAGAACCTTTTACTGTTGGTTTTAATTCCCTTTTCAAGGTCCAACTCTACATGGCTTTTGGCATTTCTCACTATCCCTACATATTCTGACCTCAGTAAGGTAGCTTTCCTTGCTAATCCCTCCCATCTTCCACTCCTTGTAGGCTTTCTGTTTTTTCTTAATCACCTCTCTGAGATGCTTGCTCATCCAGCTTGGTCTACAACTCCTGCCTATGAATTTTTCCCCCTTTCTTGGGATGCAGGCTTCTGAAAGTTTCTGCAACTTTGACTAGAAGTAATTCCAGGCCTCCTCCGCCTTTAGATCCACAAGTTTTTCAGTCCAATCCACTTCCCTAACTAATTTCCTTATTTTTTTGAAAATTAGCCTTTTTGAAATCAAAAACCCTAGTTACAAATCTATTTTTGTTTATCCTTCCATTTAGTTTGAACTGAATTAGCTCATGATCAAGGTTGTCCCCTACAATCATTTCTTCTATGAGGTCCTCACTACTCACCAAAACCAAATCTAAAATGGCATTCTCTTGTCATAAATATAAAGGGAAGGGTAAACCCCTTTAAAATCCCTCCTGGCCAGAGGAAAAATCCTATCAACCTGTAAAGGGTTAAGAAGCTAAAGGTAACCTTGCTGGCACCTGACCAAAATGACCAATGAGGAGACAAGATACTTTCAAAAGCTGGGAGGAGGGAGAAAAACAAAGGGTCTGGGTCTGTCTGTATACTGCTTTTGCTGGGGACAGAACAGGAATGGAGTCTTAGGACTTTTAGTAAGTAATCTAGCTAGGTATGTGTTAGATTATGATTTCTTTAAATGGCTGAGAAAAGAGCTGTGCTGAATAGAATGAATATTCTTGCCTGTGTGTCTTTTTTGTAACTTAAGGTTTTGTCTAGAGGGATTCTCTATGTTTTGAATCTAATTACCCTGTAAGGTATCTACTATCCTGATTTTACAGAGGTGATTCCTTTACTTCTATTAAAAGTCTTCTTGTAAGGAAACTGAATGCTTTTTCATTGTTCTAAGATCCAAGGGTTTGAGTCTGTGGTCACCTATGCAAATTGGTGAGGATTTTTACCAAACCTTCCCCAGGAAGTGGGGTGCAAGGATTGGGAGGATTTTGGGGGGAAAGACGTGTCCAAACTATGTTTCCCAGTAAACCCAGTTAAAGTTTGGTGGTGGCAGTGGAAATCCAGGGGCAAAGGATAAAATTAATTTGTACCTTGGGGAAGTTTTAACCTAAGCTGGTGAAAGTAAGCTTAGGAGGTTTTCATGCAGGTCCCCACATCTGTATCCTAGAGTACCTTGACACCTCTCTTGTCAGTTCAGCAACTACTTGGTGAAGGAATCTATAAGCTATCGTATCCAAGAGCCCTATTATTATTACTAGCACTTGTCCTCCAGTCTATATCTGGGAAGTTAAAGTCTCCCAAGATCACACAATTCCCATAGGTTTTTACTTCTTTAAAAACATTAAAGAGGTCTCTATCCATATCCAGTACGGATCCCGGCAGTCTATAGCACACCCCAAGCACTGTCCCAGGGCAGGCTCTAGTAGCTTTCTACCCCAATGTGATTTTTGCTCAGACAGACTTTGTCTTATCCATTCCATCACTTCTTATTTCTTTACAGTCTGCCTCATCATTGATATACAATGCTACTTCACCACCTTTGCCTTTACTTCTGTCTTTCCTAAACAGCACATACCCTTCAATATCCATACTCCAGTCATGACTGCTATTCCACCATGTTTCTGTTATCCCTATAATATCTGGTTTCACTTCCTGCACCAGTAGCTCTAGTTCCTCCATTTTATTACCTAGGGTCCTTGCATTAGTGTACAAACATCCTAATTTTTGCCATTTGGCTTCCCTCACATTCTTTACACAATTGGGCACAGACATTCTTCTGTGCTAAGTGCAGGACTCTGCACTTGTCCTTGTTGAACCTCATCAGATTTCTTTTGGCCCAATCCTCCAATTTGTCTAAGTCCCTCTGTATCCTGTATGCTGTCATACTGTAGGGAGATGGTGGCTGTGACGGTGCCCCCCATAAGACTTTATGGAAATATACTTATAAATGTATATATGACATCACTAGAATGTGTTTTATGCTACATATGCCATGTAACATATCTCTGTAAAGGTTATGATCTACTGAATCTATTCATCCTATTTGTATGCATGTATCATTTTTGTATTTGAAGTTATGAATATTGGCTGTGTACTTGTTTGATTCTGAGTAGGTTTTAGTGAAGCAGTTGGTCTATTCTCAGTAAGTGCCCAATAAAGAAGCCCTTAAGCCAACAATGAACTTGGAAACACCAATCCACATCTGGGCTTTCCCAGGAATGTGGCTTGGTTGGTAAGGAACTCAGTCATGCAGGGACATGTGACTTGCCCAGGTGACTCCAAAACTCCATTTTGTCTTCAGCTGGCTAAAGAGAGAGCCTCTCCACCTCCAAAGATACCTGAAAGAAACTGGAACAAAGTACAGTAACTACAGGGGGTGTAAGTGATTGCTGGACCCAGACTAGAAGGAGACTAGTCTGTAAAAGAGAGTGTACTGGAACTGGTGAGGTTTTTATCTGTATTCAGTTTTATTACGGTATTAGGCTTAGATTTGCATGTTTTATTTTATTTTGCTTGTTAATTCACTTTGTTCTGTCTGTTACTACTTAGAACCACTTAAATGCTACTTTCTGTATTTAATAAAATCACTTTTTACTTATTAATTAACCCAGAGTATGTATTAATACTTGCCGGGTGGGGGGGGGACAGCTGTACATATCTTTTTCAGTGTTATAGAGGGTGAATAATTTATGAGTTTACCCTTTATTAGCTTTATACAGGGTAAAATGGATTTATTTAGGGTTTGGACCCCATTGGGAGTTGGGCATCTGAGTGTCAAGGACAGGAACACTTCTGTAAGCTGCTCTTAGTTAAGTTTGCAGTTTGGGGCATGTGGTTCAGACCCTGGATTTGTGTTGGAGCAGACTGGTGTGTCTGGCTCAGCAAGACAGGGTGCTGGAGTCCCAAACTGGCAGGGAAAGCATGGGCAGAAGTAGTCTGGGCACATCAGGTGGCAGCTCCCAGGGAGGTTCTGTGATCCAACCCGTCATAGCGGCATCTTGCTGGCTTCAGCCCCAGTGACAATGACAGGAGATGGTGCCATTTGGAATAAGGGAAACTCAGTGAGTTGGCACCTTCAACGTATTATCATGGGATGGGTAAAAACACCCCAAATCACCAGAGTGGGGATAAAATTGCGAGAGATGCAGCAGTGACAGCCCTGAGTGTGAGGCCCTGAGATGGGATCAGGTGGAGCCATGAGGCAGCTCTGGGCATGTCCCATTCTCCTGGCTCTGGGCGTGGATCCCCTGCTGCCGGGTGTGGCCTCTGCTGTGATAACGCTGGGGAGGGGGCTCCCTGCTCACTCTGACCTGCTCTGTGTCTCTCTTTGAAGGTGCCGACGAGCTGAGGCTGGTGGATGGAGGCAGCCCCTGTGCCGGGAGAGTGGAGGTTAAACACCAGGATCAGTGGGGGACGGTGTGTGATGATAGGTGGGACATGGCAGATGCTGGAGTTGTCTGTAAGCAGTTGGGATGTGGAGTTGCTGTCAGTGCCCCTGGCTTGGCTCCATTTGGACCAGGATCTGGAAAAATTTGGCTGGATGAAGTTGCCTGTCGTGGTACTGAGTCTGCTCTCTGGCACTGCGGGAATGACGGATGGGATAAGAGTGACTGCGATCATGCAGAGGATGCTGGAGTGACCTGTTCAGGTAAGAATCGGCCAGCTCAGTCCTAAAAGGCAAATCCCCTGAGACAAAAGGGCTTGAACTCAGAGAGCGTCGTGTGCCTGTGACCCTAACGAGAAATGTACAAAAGCCGGAGCAAGTCCTGTCATTATTTTTATTACTGAACTGTAATTATTACTGTTCATGTCTCTGGCCACTGAGGATCCCCCTGTGTGACTGTGAAGCATTTTTGTTATGTCATTTCCAGTTGTTTCAATGCCACGTCTTTCCTTTCCCTTTCAATGGCTCCCATTTTGCAGTTTGTTTTCTGAATATGAGTCAGTGACAGGGAGGGACCCGTGGCCAGTGGGTCAGGGCTCATTTGGGAGAGGTCTGTGACCCAGCCAGGAGCTTCCTGCTCTGCAGGGCTGAAGGTTTCTTTAGGATGCAGTTGTTCATGAGGGCACTAGCCGTGCTGGGGCTGTCTGCCCCACAGGGGCCTGTGGCTGCAGGTGGCAGCTGCCATTTTGGAGGGAAAATATCTGGGAAACATAGCCATCGTCAGGGAAAATTTTAAAGAAAATCATTGAATTAGCAAACTTGCCTGTTTCCCAATAATGTGTCTGTTTATCTATAACCATTAACGTCTGTTTAAAACTTTTATATGATTTTCCATTGGGATTCCAAAGAGTCCAACAAGAGTTTGGTGCCCAACTGGCATTTACTTTGAATAAGACAATTGATCCTAAGTGCCTACAGGCCAGATTGTTAAAGATATTTAGGTGTCTAAACCTGCAGATAGGTGCCCAGTGGGATTTTCAATTGTGCCTGGTGCCAAACTCCCAGGAGTTTTGGAAAATCCCACTAGGCACCTTTGTGCATTTCCATGCAGCTGAATGCCCTTTGAAATCTGATCCTGAGTCATTTTTGAAAATGGCACATAAACCCCTAAGTCACTGAGGCACTTTTGAAAATGTTACCCTTAGACTCAAATCCAGACCCAGACGCCCAGCCAAAGGAGATGGGGAGATGCACAGAGGGTGGGGCATTTATGAAGATTCTGACCCCCCCCCATAGGGTGATCAGGAAATGGGAGGATCCTCCTGGCTTGATCAGAATTAGAGTTAGCTCAGAGCACTCCCCAAACCCCCAGCCTGTTTTGTTACTTTTCATGTTTTGGACCAACCAGTAATAGAAAATTACAAAATCTCTGATACTCTCTAGGCCAGATCTACAGGGTATCATATTATGGAGACATTTGTTGTGACTTAATAGTTAACGTTACAACTACGGGCCCCTTATAAGTTTTATTTTAAACTCTTTTCTTAACATTTGGTCGGAATAATATCTTCCTCTGAATATAGCACATGGAAGAGAGGATATTTTCCTATAGTTCCAAAAGTTTTAGCAGCTCCCCATGGTGATGGTAGCTAAGGGTTGTGTTTAATCTTGGCCCTTTCTTGGATTTTGAGTGTTTCAATGACAAACCTTGAAAATCTCTTAACATGGGGGGAGGGGCAGCAGCGGGGGTGGGAGGGTTTTATGCACTTTCCTAGTCTTTAAAAATAAATAAAAAAGATTGGAGAAAAGAACTTAGTAAAAAGGCACTTCATTGCGAGGACTTTGAAACTCTGCAGACGTAAAATACAGTGGGCTCTTGCAGATGTAACCCCCCCTAACCTGGTCCTAACAACGGCTCAATGCCTGGTGCTGCCCACGCAACAATTGCCCAGCAGGGCGTCCCTCTCCTCTGAACCTCAGCAGGAGGAGGGAACTGCACACGAACCAAGGGGTATCAGAGCAGACGTCCCGTCTGTGCACCTTTCTGTAAAACGGCTGCTGCGTCTCCGCTGGAACTGCACCTTTGCAGTGGGGATAAAGTGAGGGTTGTTCCCCATCCCTGAGCTGAAGGCTGGAGAGGAGGAGGAGTCTTTCCATGCCCCGCATAGTTATGTCCATTCCTGTCACTAAGCCCCATCTTCTCTGGGTAGAGGTGCAGGGCAAGGACATAGGGCCAAACCCAGGGTTCTTTACTCAGGCAATCAGCCAGTGACTGTAATGTGAGTTTGCTTTGTACTTATTCAGGGTAAAGCTTATTCAGGGTAAACCCATAAATTGTCTACCCTCTATCACACTGATATAGAGATATGCGCAGCTGTTTGTTCCCCTTGGTATTAATCACTTACTCTGGGTTTATCAATAAACAAAAGTGATTTTATTTAGTATAAACAGTAGGATTTAAGTGGTTCCAAGTAATAACAGACAGAACAAAGTAAGTTACCAAGCAAAACAAAACAAACCATGCAAGTCTAAGCCTAATACATTAGGAAACTGATTAGAGGTAAATCTCACCCCCAGAGATGTTCCAATAGGTTTCTTTCACAGACTAGACTCTTTCCTAGTCTGGGCCCAATCTTTTCCCCGGTACAATCCTTATTAGTTCCAGCAGGCATCTTCGGTGAAAAGCAGGGGCTTTCTCATGACTGGGACCACCCTTGTCCTGCTCCACCCCCTTTTATAGCTTTGGCACAAGGTGGGAATCCTTTGTCTCTCTGGATCCCCACCCCTCCTTCTAAATGGAAAAGCACCAGGTTTAAGATGGATTCCAGTATCAGGTGACATGGTCACATCTCACTGTAAGACCTCATTTTTCATTACCCATGGGCTGGCCTACACGTACACAGGCAAGCTTGCAGGTAAACAGAGCCATTTACAGTCAATTGTCCAAGTCAATGGGAGTCATCAAGATTTTACACCACCATTAATGGCCCACACTTTACATAATTACAGTAGCACCTCAGAGTTATACTTCAGATTTCTAGTTTCAGATACAAGAATGAAACATTCATAGAAATAGGATGAATATATTCAGTAGATTATAAGCTTTGTAATGATACCTTACAAGAGACCTTTTGCATCAAACATATTCCAGTTACATCCTATTCACATTCATAAAGCGTGTAGAGCGCAACGTCACAGGCACCACATCTGGGCCTTGGCAGGTGTCACAGATCTACAGGATCTGTGCTATGCCCCAGCTTTTAAACAATCCTGGGGAAGAACCCCTTCAGTTTCCCAGATCCCGCAAGGGTCCCACGCTTCCTTAAGGGTAGGTCACGTAGC
This sequence comes from Caretta caretta, assembly GCF_965140235.1. Lineage (NCBI taxonomy): Eukaryota > Metazoa > Chordata > Testudines > Cheloniidae > Caretta > Caretta caretta. The sequence goes on from NC_134206.1 coordinate 217,326,462, forward strand.
CTCAACGCCTCCGAGACAGAGCCTCTGGGCTCCAACACTCCTGTTTCACCCCATATGCTCTGCCCAGTGGGTTCAACTGAGATAGACCCCAGCTTAGAGACGTTTATACTCATCAGGGACCAATGCACCTCAACAAGTATCTGCAGTGACACCCGGCAGCCTTTTCAAACCACAGCAGGATTTACTGGTCAACTGGAACACACCTTCGGGAAGTTCTTCAGTTAGCACAGAGAAGAAGCAAAATTACGATGTGGTCCATACTGGCTAAGTCAGGGCTCCCATGAGCCATGCTGCTTGGACCCGTCTTGGTTTCCACTTTTTCTCTGTCTCTTTGTCTCTCAGTCCCAGGTGAGCTCTCGTGTCTCTCCAAAGGCCAGCTCTTGTCCTAGACTCCTATCACTGCTCCGTCCATTGTCCTTCTCCTGCTGACCCCTGCGGAGTTCACATGTTCTGCCTGCTGAAGTTTCCCAGGGTTAGTTGTCAGTTGTTCAGTCCCTGAGGTTCCCATTGTCTTTCAGGATCCTCCATTAATATAGGTGAGCTCCAGCCAGTCCTGTAATAACTCATTCATCCCACCCTAGACAGTTAAGTGACACATGTCTTCAGCTCTCCCCCGGAAGAGCTTTATAATCTTATTGCACTGATTGGGTAGCAATCCTTAGCCAGGTAAGTCACTGCCCTGCCAAGCATTCATAAAATATTACACAGAATTCCCACTTCATCACCGCAGTTGAGAGTTCTGCTGCCCAGACACAGCCACTGTAAAGTTGCCCAGTGTCTGTCTTAGGGCAATGCTCACATGTACGAGCCTGCACAATGACTCTTCCCCATCCGGAAAAGCACTAGTTGGATGTTGAAAGGCCCCACTTTATCAGTCAGTAATCTTCTCAGTTGCTTTGCCATTTTCCCTCTCTCTCATTTCTCCTGTCTTCCCCAAGGCTTTCACATTCTGCACCCACATAGAACCTGCCTGGCCAATTATCCATATCGCACCAAGGCAAATACAATACAGTTCCCATAGTTAGGATCCTACCAAATTCACGGCCATGAAATCTGGTCTCCCCCCGTGAAATCTGGTCTTTTGTGTGCTTTTACCCTATACTATACAGATTTCACAGGGGACCGACATTTCTCAAACTGGGGGTCCTGACCCAAAAGGGAGTTGCGGGGTGGGGGGGTCACAAGGTTATTTTAGGGGGACTGTGGAATTGCCACCCTTACTTGTGCACTGCCTTCAGAGCTGGGCGGTTGGAGAGCAGCAGCTGTTTCCCGGGCACCCAGCTCTGAAGGCAGCGCCCCGCCAGCAGCAGTGCAGAAATAAGGGTGGCAACACCACACCAGGCCACCCTTACTTCTGCGCTGCTGCTGGCGGTGGCTCTGCCTTCAGAGCTGGGATCCTGGCCACCAGCCGCCGCTCTCCAGCTGCCCAGCTCCGAAAGCAGTGCCACCAGCAGCAGCAGCAGCAGCACAGAAATAAGTGTAGCAGCATCGCAACCGCCCCCTACATTGTCCTTGGGACCCTCCCGACAATTCCTTTCTGGGCCAGGACCCCGACAATTACAACACCCTGAAATTTCAGATTTAAATAGCCAAAATCATGAAATTTATGATTTCTAAAATCCTATGACAGTGAAATTGACCAAAATGGACGGTGATTTTGGTAGGGCCCTCCCCATAGTCTACAGGCCAGGCAGCAATCCTATATACACACGCAGTACACGGGGCGGGGGGAGCATAAAAACAGACTTGTCTCCCCAGGGGAGAACAGCGGCGAGGTCAGCACAGAGCATGGCCTTGTTAAAAATGGTTATCGAGTAGGACGCCGGTATACCAGCTTTGCACGTACTCCAGCCACTTGCATCAAATTTACCCAGGCTTGCACTGGAGACCAAGCATAGTGTAGAGTTGTGCTAACCACTCCCTCCTTTGTTCAGCCTCATTCTCTTTTGGAGCGTGACTCTTGTCTCATTACCTGCAGCTAGACTGGTTGAGTTAAACCTTTTCACACAGGCAACAACCACTTCAGAGGTGGTGGGTCAGTGTAACTCACTAGTAGTGATGTGTAAGGACCACTTTACTCCACCTTTACATGAGTGCAGCTGCCTACACATAGTGGTATGGAGACCTGAGCCCTCTGTGTGCACATAGCCCTACAGTCACTGCTAGAGTTAAACATTTTTCACACTGGTGACCTACTTATTGTCACTGGAGCTCTACGAGTCCCGCCCAAGACAGGAGGTCGTTGTTCATTCATTGCAATGAAGGCCAGACTCTCCTTACTGCCTGTGGACGGACAGCTTCGTATGTCAGAGACTGTGGAATTAAGTTAAAATTCACTGACAAAGACTTCATTCACACAGAGTTCAGGTTGCCCAAGGTATCCCATTCCCTTGGGTTGGGCAAAACTCAAACCCCTGAAAACCAGGTAATCCAGAGTTAAGGTGAATGCCAAGGCAGCCTTAACTCTGCCCCCTGGAGCTGGACTAGCCATTGCCATTGGGAATTGTTTTCAAGTGCTCCAGCTGCAGTCCCTGTGTTAGGTGTAGCTGTACTGAATGGTGGAGGCAATGAGTTAGAGCCACTTGGAAGAGCTGTGATTGTGATATGAGATCTGGTTCTGAGACACCCATGTGATCAAAGGGAAGAGATGCCAATGTACCTGGAGGGATCCAGTATGCATCATTTCAGCGCTGTGTTCTGCAGGGTGTGTCAGTGGTGGAGCACAGGCATCTTCTTGCCATGGGGATTGCAGCAGTGAGGTGGGAGATGGAAGCAGTCCGTGTGTTTAATGGTGGGATGGTGAAAGGATAGTGTAAGATGAAACACTAAGTAATGGGGAGGGGGTTGTGAGAAGGGGCAAAGGGGTTGTAAAATGTAACAAGTGTGGGGTTATTTCTGACTGGGGAGGAGGGTCAGTGTTTGCAGGGCACTGGCCACTGCGGACCCCCCTCTGTGACTGTGAAGTGTTTTCATTTTCTCATCTCCAGTTGTTCCGGTGCCAGGCCTTTCCTTTCCCTTGCAATGGCTCCCATTTTCCAGTTCATTTTCTGAATGTGGGTCAGTGTCATGGAGGGTCTTAGCCCAGCTTTGGGACCTGTGGCCAGGGGTGGAGGCTTATGTGGGAGGAATCTCTGATCCGGCCAGGAGTTAACCTGCTCTGCAGGGTGGAAGGTTTCTTGTTGATGCCGTCGTTCATCAGGGCAGTAGTGATGCTGGTGCTGTCTGCCCCATAGGGCCCTGTGCCTGGTGCTGCCAGTTGCCCCCTTTGGGGGAAAATATTTGGGAAACTTAGTCATGGTCATAGAAACATTTAATGAAAATCATTGAATTAGTGAATTTGCCTGTTGGCAAATAATGTGTCTGGTTCTTTATAACCATTAACTTCTGTTAAAAAAATTGTGTATGAATTTACATTGGGATTGCCAAAAAATTGTATATGAATTTACACTGGGCTGATGGGAGTTCTGTGCCCAATTTGCTTTGACTTTCAGTGAGACTATGGATCCCAAGTGCCCAAGGGCCAGGTTTTAAAAGATATTTAGGTATCTATAAATGCAGATAGGTGCTCAGTGGGATTTTCAAATGTGCCTGGTGCCGAACTCCCAGGAGATTTGGAAAGTCCCAGTAGATGCCTGTCTGCACTCCTAGGTGCCTGAGTGTCTTTTAAAATCTGGCCCTGAGTCACTTTTGAAAATGACACGTAGGCTCCTAGGTCACTGAGGCACTTCTGAAATTTTTACCCTTAGACTAAAATCCAGACCCCCGTACCCAGCCGGAGTAGCTTGGGAGATGCGCAGGGTGCAGGGTGTTTATGGAGCCCCTTCCCACCCTCATAGGTTGACCAGGCAATGGGTTGATCGTCCCCGCTCTCTGATACCCTGTAGATCTGGTGTAGCATAGAGGGCTCAGCCAAAAGCATGTCTCAGCCTTACACAGCACAAGAATATTGTATTATGGAGGAATTTCCTGTGACTCCATAGTTAACGTTACAATTATGGGTCCATTATAAGTTTTATTTTTAACTTTTCTCTTTTTAACAGTTAGTAGGAGTAATAAATTCCTATTCAAAAGGCACAAGGAAGAGTAGAATATTTTCCTTTAGAATTTCAAAAGTTTTAGCAGCTCCCTCTGGCAATGGGAGCTAAAGGTAAGTGTTTAATATTAACCCTCTGTGGATTGTGAGTGCACTGGGGAATTGGGGAAGGGATGGAATAGGGGCGGGACTGAGGGTGGAGCGGGAGTTGAGCACCCCCTGGGACAATTGAAAGCCAGCACCTATGCCTGGATTACAATAACAGTCTTACCATGGAGTCACAGACAGTGCCCTTAGACCAGTGGTGTTCAACCTGCGGCCTGCAGGCTGCACATGGCCCATCAGAGTAATCTGTTGTTGAGCCTCAAGACAGTTTGTTTACATTTGCACGGCCACCCGCAGCTCCCAGTGGCTGTGGTCTATAATTCAAAATGGTAGCAGAGATGTAGTCATCTGCCAGTTTCCCAAAACTCTCTCAGAGCTACCCAGAATAACTCGGGGGATCTCCATCTTTTTGTTTACTTATTCCACCCTGTTAGAATCCAGACAGTCCAGAGATGAAGGATCTTTCCCTGAATCCAGCCTTATAGCTTCATCTCACAGAAAACAAGCTGGCAGGGTCACTACGCACATGAACTCTTCCTTTGGTGATGGAGAGTGAGGAATGCATTTAGAGTGTTTGCCTCCGATCATCACACACAATGACCACTTGCTTTGAAATTAGCACTTTTCTGTGAAAGTTCTTCATTTGCATTCCACAAGGCTTCTTTCTCGTTTGATTAGTTATTTCGTTACCGGGCTATACACAGTGGAAATGTTTGCTATTGCATTATAACGTGATACAGATAAGTGAGAACCATGCAAATAACATGGTTAGTTTTCTTGAAGATTAAACACTCTTATACATTTACACATTTAATAATCACTTTGATCAATACTAATGCACACGTGAATGGGCCAGGCTGTGCATTTGTAGCTTTCAGTAAGACCTGGGGCTTTGGCATGAGCTGGCACCTGATCTGCGAGCATCACAATCAGAGTGCAGGCTCATCTGTTCGCTCCCGGCACTCTGTCCCAGGGAGACTGTCTTCCCCTACTGGGCCCAGGCAGTGCAGAAGGGAAACCACCTGAACTGAATGTAGAAGGGACAAGAATCAGACCAGGATGAGAGGAGGAGGGTAGATTGGGACAAGGAGCCTGTCGGGTGGCCGGGGGGGACAGACGGACATTCTGAGACTGGATACTGGTGGGAAGTGAGAAACTGGGACTGGGAGAGAAAGGGGGAGATGGGAACTGGCTGGGCAAGGGGACTGGGACTAGGAGGAGGGAGGGGGAGGAGACTATTACTGGCTAGGCAGGGTAAATAGAACAAGAGTCGGGGGACAGAGACTGTGACATACTGAGCAAGGAGGCTGGGAGCTGGGGGAGACTGGGACTGACTGGAGAAGGAGGCTGGGACTGGGAACCAGTGTGGAGGAACTGGGGGTGGGTAAGGAGAGACAGACCAGAAAAGGAGCCAGAGTGTGGGGAGAGTCTAAGACTAACTGGGCGATGAGACTGGAATAAGCAGCCAGGGTGGGGTGGAGGAGACCGAGATCAGATTGACATGAACATTTAGTGTGTGGCAAGCTGGGGAGTAAATCTCCCCTGCTCTGGCCTGCCAGGCACCGAGTGTCCATGGGGACCGTGCTGCCGTGCACTAACAGTTCCCTCGTGTGCTTCGATCTGCTCCCGGTTCCCAGCACTGGGGAACTGTTCATGCACAGCAGCAGGGTCCACATGGACACTCAGGGTGCAGCAGGCTAGTGCGGGGTAAATTTACACCCCAGTGATTTACACCCCGCTCTATCTGCTGGATCTCTGGGCAGAGGGGGTGTGTTCATGTAACTCTCTCCCCCTCCCAGCAGCTGTCAGGGAAGAACTCAATCAGACCCTGCTTACACCTGCCATTTCCTTGTATCTTTAAACAATAAAAAGCTGGGTTGGGCAGGAACGTTACAAAAATGAGCTTCATTGTCAGGACTTGGAAACTCTGCAGAAAACAGATCGACCTTCACCAATGTAAACCCCCTAATCTGGTACTAACAACTGCTCAATGCCTTGTGCTGCCCACCGAGCAAGTGTCCAGCAGGGAGTCCCTCTCCTCTGAACCTCACCAGAAGGAGGGAGCTGCACACAAACAAAGGGGTATCAGAGCAAAAGTCCCGTCTGTGCACCTTTCTGTAAAACTGCCGCTGCATCTCAGCTGGAGCTGCACGTTTGCAGTGGGAATCAAGTTCAAGTTTGTTACAGGGCGTTTGAAGGGCCAGACTACCTAGTGGTTGGTGCCCCTGAACTCCAGCCCCTGGTTTTCAAGGTCTATTTCCTCAGTCTTTTAGGCAGTGAGGTAGGGAAACCCAGGCCCTCCCTCTCTACCAGGTCCCAGGCCAGGGTCCTGCATGCATCAACCCCTAAATAGGGGAGGCCTCCCCGCAAAGAGTCTAAATCCACTGCCCTGGGCTACTTTCTACCACTGCATGGCCCCCTAGTCCCGTTTGCTGGGTGGCTTGCATACCATAGCGCCGTCTCGTGGATTTTGAGTGACACCATGCTGTGGTCCCAGGCTCCTTCAGGTGGGGCAGCCACAAGTTTTGTGAGACTGAACCCCACAATATCTCTGGGCTTCAGGGACCAAGTTACTTCAGTTGACAGAGGCTCCTTGGTCTCCTCCTCAGTCCCCCTTGGCCAGGGAGCCAGTGCTTACTCCCTGGTGACTGCCCCAGCTGGCAGGCTGGTGACCTTCCCCTCAAGAAGAGAGGCAGATAGCTCCTGCCTCTTCACCAGTCAGCCCTCAACTGAGCCAGGCTCTCTCCTTTTCTACACCCCCCAAGGCCTGCCATTGGCTGCAGGTACAGTGGGGTGGGGCTAGTCGGGCCCAAAGGCTCCCTTTAACCCTTTCCGTGCTGGCAGGGTAGTTCCACATGCCTGTGCTGAAGGTTGGAGAGGAGGGTGAGTTTTTCCATGGCCCTTATAGTTATGTCCATTCTTGTCACTAATACCTGTCTTCCCTGGGTATAGGCGCAGGGCCAGCTCATAGGGCCAAACCCAGGGTTCCTTACTCAGGCTGTCAGCTATTGACTGTAATGTGAGTTTGCTTTGTCCAGACTGAGTAGAAACAGAATAAAGGACTCAGGATTGGGCCGATTAAGGATTATTCCAGAAATAACCAGTCAGCCCTCTACAAACTGCCCTGTGCACTAGATATCACTGAGAACAAACACATACGAGAGCTGTGATGTTTCTGCACCAAGCAATTTTTCAGAGCTGCTCTCCTGACTGAATACTCGAAAACTTTCCAAAAGGTGGCAGTCATCTTCTTATATGCAGTGTTGTTGTAGCCGTGTTAGTCCCAGGATATTAGAGAGACAAGGTGGGTGAGGTAATATCTTTTATTGGACCTATTTCTGCTGGAAAGAGACAAACTTTTGATCTGACAGAGTAGAGCTGTGTGTAAGCTCAAAAGATTGTCTCTTTCACCAACAGGAGTGGGTCCAATAAAAGATATTACCTCAGCCGCTTTGACTCTCTCAACCCCTTCTCGTCCAGCTTTCACTTTTAATTTCTGGTTGGATTCATACCAAACTTTGCCAAAATCATTCTCCTCTGCCAAGGTCCCCTGCCTCAGATGGTGCCCAAGGAGTGAATCAGGGATTCAGAGTGAAAGAGGCTGTTGTCTGTAGGCCCAAGCCTCATCAGTTGCAGCAGCAGCATTGTCATCATCAGTGATAGAATCATAGAATATCAGGGTTGGAAGGGACCCCAGAAGGTCATCTAGTCCAATCCCCTGCTCGAAGCAGGACCAATTCCCAGTTAAATCATCCCAGCCAGGGCTTTGTCAAGCCTGACCTTAAAAACCTCTAAGGAAGGAGATTCTACCACCTCCCTAGGTAACGCATTCCAGTGTTTCACCACCCTCTTAGTGAAAAAGTTTTTCCTAATATCCAATCTAAACCTCCCCCACTGCAACTTTAGACCATTACTCCTCGTTCTGTCATCTGCTACCATTGAGAACAGTCTAGAGCCATCCTCTTTGGAACCCCCTTTCAGGTAGTTGAAAGCAGCTATCAAATCCCCCCTCATTCTTCTCTTCTGCAGGCTAAATAATCCCAGCTCCCTCAGCCTCTCCTCATAAGTCATGTGTTCCAGACCCCTAATCATTTTTGTTGCCCTTCGCTGGACTCTCTCCAATTTATCCACATCCTTCTTATAGTGTGGGGCCCAAAACTGGACACAGTACTCCAGATGAGACCTCACCAATGTCGAATAGAGGGGAATGATCACGTCCCTCGATCTGCTCGCTATGCCCCTACTTATACATCCCAAAATGCCATTGGCCTTCTTGGTAACAAGGGCACACTGTTGACTCATATCCAGCTTCTCGTCCACTGTCACCCCTAGGTCCTTTTCCGCAGAACTGCTGCCTAGCCATTCGGTCCCTAGTCTGTAGCTGTGCATTGGGTTCTTCCGTCCTAAGTGCAGGACCCTGCACTTATCCTTATTGAACCTCATCAGATTTCTTTTGGCCCAATCCTCCAATTTGTCTAGGTCCTTCTGTATCCTATCCCTCCCCTCCAGCGTATCTACCACTCCTCCCAGTTTAGTATCATCCGCAAATTTGCTGAGAGTGCAATCCACACCATCCTCCAGATCATTTATGAAGATATTGAACAAAACCGGCCCAAGGACCGACCCTTGGGGCACTCCACTTGATACCGGCTGCCAACTAGACATGGAGCCATTGATCCCTCCATTCAAGGATGATCTTTACCACAGATTTACATATGGGTCCTGAGATCACTGAGGAATCCGATCCTGGAACCATAGATCTGCCCGCAGTAGGTATAGACGTTGCCTGAGGGGTCAGCTGCCTGCTGGGAGAAATTTCTTTTTCTTTCCTTTCTTCTCTCTCTCTCATCAACTTGGAGGGCAAGGCACTTCTCCTCGAAGCCGGCCACTGCCTGATGGAGGATGAAGCGGCATTGAGATTTGTTGGTTGCTTGGTCCTCCCACCTTCTGATGTCCACATGAGTTTTCTTGAGATACGCTTTCAGTGTGTCTTTGTAGGGTTTCCTCTGATTACCACGGGATCTCCGACCATGGGTGAGCTGAGAGTAGAGGCTTTGCTTTGGGAGGTGAGAGTCTGGCATCCGCACACAATGTCCAGCCCGGCAGAGTTGATGAGTGAGGATCATTGCTTCAATGCTGGTGACATTAGGTTCAATGAGATTGCTGGTGTTAGTCCAGCGATCTTCCCTCTTGATGCAAAGCATCTTGCAGAGGCATCTTTCATGATGCATCTCCAGACTCTTGAGGTGCTGTTAATAGAGGTTTCACATCTATAAAGGAGTGTAGAAATAACAATTGTCTCCTAGACCTGGATTTTGGTGTCCTTCCGTAAGTCACGGTCTGTGAAAACGTGCCAGAGCAGTTTCCCAAAGGAAGCAGTTGCGCAATAGATCCTGTGCTGGATCTCACTGTCAATTTTTGCATTTTGAGAAAGTTGGCTACCGAGGTAACAGAAGTCCTCAACTCTTGATATTGAGTGAGAGTCATAGGCTTCAGTAAGCTTGTGCAAAAAATCCAGTGTGGACTGAAGGTCATTCCGAGTGTGCGTGACGACGACACAGTCATCAGCATACTACAGGTCAGTAATGGATGCCTTGAGCAGTTTAGACTTGGAACGGAAATGTCAAATATTAATAAGCCGCCCATCCATTCTGTATTGAATGTCAACTCCAGTGGGAAGGCGGTCTTTAAAAAGGATCAAAATGACTGCTAAATACATGGAGAACAGGGTTGTGGCAATAACGCATCCTTGCTTAACCCCAGTTTTGATGACGAACGGATCCATCTCCAGGCCATTACAGAGAATGGTGGCAGTCCTCTCATCATGAAGAAGCCTTAAGCCCTTAATACATTTTGGAGGACTGCCAAATCTGGCCAGCACCTTCCACAGGGCTTTGTGATTGACAGAGTTGAAGGCCTTTGTCAAATCAATGAAGGCCATGTGCAGGTCCTAATTTTGCTCCCAAGACTTTTCCTGCGTTTGGTGGGCAACAAAGATTATGTCAGTTGTTCTGCGGGATGGCTTGAAACTGCACTGAGATTCCAGCAATATTTCCTCAACAAGGGGAAGTAATCAGTTTAAGAGGATATGGGTGAGAATTTTCCCTGCTGTAGATAGCAAGGCTATCTACATGATAATATAATTATTATCATGATAAATTACCATGATAATTTCCACACTCCAACTTATTCCTTTTTTAAAGATGGTAACAATGTTGGTATTTTTCAAGGCTTCCAAAAGCTTCTCATTATACCACATTTGAAGAAACATGAAGCTCCCAACAGCATAGCTCTGAGGATCTTTGGAGCACACAAGCCCCTTCACCACAACAAGGTGACGGTCCCCGAAGAGGTGTTGCAGCCATGACAAGATGTGTAACCAATAAAATTATGCTGAAATTATACTCTTGGCCGCTGTGCACCAGAGTGGCACCAGGCACTAGACCTAAGATGACGGAGACTGTTTCCACCTATTGGGCTCAGGCAGTATGGGGAGGAAGCTAGCTGAACTGAATGCAGACCAGGGTGAGGGGGAAAGTAGATAAGGATAAGGATGCAGGGGGAATATTCTGAGCCTTGAGGCTGGTGGATGGAGAGAAAGTGGGACTGGAAAAGAAAGTGGGAGATGGGGACTGGCTGGGCAAGGAGACTGGGACTGGGAGGAGGGGAAAAGAGACTAGGACTGGCTAGGAAGGGCGATTAGGACAGGGAGTGGGTGGGGAGAGACTGTGACTTGCTGAGCAAGGAGATTGGGAGCTGGGGAGACTGGGACTGACTGGGTGTGACATTCCCCTCTGGTGTTCTCCAGACCAGTGATCTGCTAGGTCACCCAATCCTTGACTCTGGGAGCCAGCCTTACCCTGCTCTGCTGTGAGAACCCCCACTCCTGGGTTGCTCACTCACAGCCTCTGGCATGTAAGCTGCTCCTTGGATTGTACAACCGAATCACACTAGCCACTATCCCCAGACACAACCTGAGGAACCTCCATCTTGCAGTGCCCAGTTATGCCCGCTGGACACTGCAAGCTTATCTGAGTTCATCAATTTAACAAAGAAATTGATATGGACCACGCTTGTTATCCCAAGGGGAGTCCCTGACACACTTCAAACCAAACACACTGCTTCAGGTAGAATAAACAAATAAATTTATTAACTATAAAGATAGATTTTAAGTGATTATAAGACAAAACATAATGTAACAATGTTGCCTCTGGCATGACACAGCTGAGAGTATCAATTCAGGACAAAACCAACAAGGAGTTTGGTGGCACCTTAAAGACTAACAGATTTATTTGGGCATAACCTTTTGTGGGTAAAACACCACTTCTTCAGATGCATAGAGTGAAAATTACAGATGCAGGCATTATATAATGACACATGAAGGGAAGGGAGTTACCTCACAAGTAGAGAACCAGTGTTGACATGGCCAACTTGATCAGGGTGGATGCAGTCCACTCCCAATAATAGATGAGGATGTGTCAATTCCAGGAGCAGCAAAGCAGTTTTTGTAATGAGCCAGCCACTCCCAGTCCCTATTCAAGCCCAAATTAATGGTGTTAAATTTGCAAATGAATTGTAATTCTGGTGTTTCTCTTTGATGTCTGTTTCTGAAGTTTTTTTGTTCAAGTATAGCTACTTTTACATCTGTTATAGAATGTCCAGGAAGATTGAAGTGTTCTCCCACTGGCTTTTAACACCATTAATTTGGGCTTGAATAGGGACTGGGACTGGCTGGCTCATTACAAAAGCAGCTGTTGCTAATCTTTTAGAAGCTAAAATCTAAAGATTTATTCATAAAAAGAAAGAATTGTAGATGAGCGCTAAAACTGGTTAAATGGAATCAGTTACATACAGTAATGGCAAAGTTATTTTTTCAGGCTTGTAGCAGTGATGGAATAAAGTGCAGGTTTAAATCAAGTCTCTGGAGTACATCCACAGCTTGGATGGGTCATTCAGTCCTTTGTTCGGAGCTTCAGTTTGTAGCAAAGTTCCTCCAGAAGTAAAAAAGCAGGATTGAAGACAAAATGGAGGGGTTTCCAGGGCCTTTTATATTCTTTCCCTTTGTTCTCCTGTGCAAAATCACAGCAACAAGATGGAGTTTGTAGCCACCTGGGTAAGTCACATGTCCATGCATGACTCAGTTTGCAGGCAGCAGCCATTCCTCACATGCCACCTTGAACATCTCAGGAAGACTTCTCATATGTGGATTGGAGTCTCCCAAGGTCCATTGTTAGTTAAGTGTTTCTCGATTGAGCACTCAGTCTGCAAATTCCTTTCTCAAGAAGCTGACCAAATGCTTCACTAATGCTACTTAATGACAGGTTTCAGAGTAGCAGCCGTGTTAGTCTGTATTCGCAAAAAGAAAAGGAATACTTGTGGCACCTTAGAGACTAACAATGCATCCGATGAAGTGAGCTGTAGCTCATGAAAGCTTATGCTCAAATAAATTTGTTAGTCTCTAAGGTGCCACAAGTACTCCTTTTCTTAATGCTACTTAGAATCAAACACATTGAGAAACAAGTACATAGCCAATATTCATAATTTCAACTACAAAATTGATACATGCATACAGATAGCATAATCATAACCAGCAGATCAGAACCTTTCCATAGACACCTCACACGACAACCTTTGTACAATATTTGCTGCAAATGTATCACAGTGGTTGCAACAATGATTTATACAGTCACAGTTTATGTCAATACATAACAGATAACAAGTCAGATTTGGTCAAAAGAAATAAAAGCAAAACCCATTCTAAGCTGATCTTAACACTTTCAGTGCCCTTACAAACTTAGATGTTTCTCACCGCAGGCTTCCTGGTTACTCTTCAGCCTGGCTCTCCCCTTTGATCAGCGCTTCAGTGGCTTGGTGTGGTGGTGTCTGTAGATGTAGGTGGAAGAGAGAGGAAGACCATGGCAAATGTCTCTTCTTTTTATCATGTCCTTTCTGCCCCCATGGTTTTGCCCCTGCCTCCCCACTCCTTTTCAGAGTGAGGTGAGCATTACTGAATCTCTCCAAGGAAGATTGAGCAATTCCCCTGGTGTGGCCTCATGCAGGTGAGTCATTCATTGTAACTCCCTTCCTGGACAATGGCAGTTGATTGGTTGTTTGATATTCTGCCCAGGCGTTGGTTACTTTCCTTGCTGTTGCCTCTGGGGAGCTCATATCTGGCTGATTCCCCAATTTACAGCATGTTTTAGTGACAACCATACCACACAATTCTCATAACTTCATAAGCATTAATGATCTACACATATGAATAGAGAAATGACTTTCAGCAGATCCTAATCTTTCCCCTGATAGCTTAGAAGGCATGCTTTATATGTAAGATCACAATTATATGAAAATGAGGATTATGGGGATTACAGCACCCCCACCCCAAAGTATAGAATGCCACACTGGATGAGGAGTCTGGGACTGGGAACCAGTGGGAAGGAACCGGTGGTGGGTGAGGAAAAACAGATCAGATCAGGAACCAGGGTGTGTGGGGAGTCTAAGACTAACTGGGCGAGGAGACTGGAATAAGCAGACAGGGTGGGGTGGGGAGACTGAGAGCAGATCGACATGAACATTTAGTTTGTGGCAAGCTGGAGTGTAAATCTACCCTGCACTGTCCTGCCAGGCACCAGGTGCCCATGTGGATGGTGTGGCTGTGCACTAAGGCCTTGTCTACACTGCTGCTTAAGTTGATGTAAGTTACGTCACTCAGGGGTGTGAACCCCCGCCCCCCCCCCCCAGAGCAACGTAACTGACATCGACTTAAAGCGTTGTCCACATCTCACTATGTCAGCGGAAGACGCTCTCCCACCAGCAGAACTTCTGCCTCTTGATGAGGTGGGCTCATTGTACGGACAGGAGGGCACCAGAGGCGTAGCCCGGTGGAGAGAACAGGGGGAGCGGACAGATAAAAAGGCCCCACCTGCTTGTACTCACCCGGCGGCGCTCCAGGTCTTCGGCGGCACTTCGGCGGCGGATCCTTCACCCGCTCCGGGTCTTCGGTGGCACTGAAGGACCCCCCGCCACCGAAATGCCGCCGAAGAGCAGAGCGAGTGAAGGACCCACCGCCGAACCCACCACTGAAGCCCTGGAGCGCCTCCGGGTGCGTAAAAATTGAAAAGGCTCCACTTCTGCTCGGTGGGAGAGTGGCCGCTGCCCTGCCCTCCCCCCCCCAGCTACGCGACTGGAGGGCGCTCTCCCCTCGACGTCACCCGTCTTCACCAGACGTGCCCAATCGGCGGCGCTGCATCGACACAGTGGCACTGATCTTCCATTTTTTCAGTTTGCTTTTTTAAAACCTTAAAACGTTCCATTACTTTTAAGGAACATTCAGTTTGCAAAGTTCAGCGATAAAGAATAAGGAAATAGCAGAATTAAAGTTGTCTTTGCAGCTCTATTTTGGCCCATCTTTACGTATGCGTTAAGATTCAGTCTTTCATGACAGGATAACTTGCTATTTTCTCCGCAGGACCCCTGCTTCATTCAGCACACAGAAATGACTGTGCTCTGACTCAGGGTTGTGGAGTGAAGGAGGCTGTTGTCTACAGGACCCCTGCCTCATTTGTTGCAGACACTGTGAAGTGTGCTGTGTGTGAGGCAGGGGATTGCAGAAGGAGAAAGGAGGGTCTCTTGTTAAGGCAGCTGAATCCTGCCCTGGAGAATTAGAGTCTATCACTGCCTCTGCCACAGAGTTCCTATGTGATGCTTGGCAAGTCACTTAAACCAAATGTTTCACAGGTGGTCATTAATTGTCTGTACCTCATTTTATGGGTGGCCCCCTTGAGACCATGCACATCTGAGCTGAAGAAGTGCTGAGCACCCACAGCTCTAAACTGAAGGCAGTGGGAGCCGTGCTGCACAAGCCTAAGTCCTCTCAAAAGCCAGGACATGGGTATCTCAGGTTGGGCACCCAAAAGCACTGGACACTTTTGATAATTTTGGCCATAGAGTGTCTCTGGGCTTTGGTTCTCCATGTGTAAAATGGAGATAATAACACTTCCCTACCTCCCCAGTGTTGTCAGCTGTTGGCTGTGTGTGTTTTCAGCTCTGCGCAGAAAGCTGACACAGCAGGCCTTGACCAAACTGCCTAAGAAGACCACAGACTCGGTTCAGTGGCGAATGCTCGTTCAGGTTTATTGCTGACGAAGGACGGTACTAGCTCCCCGGATCAATGTCTACAGTTACATTGGCACATGTAGGCCCCTTACCATGGGCTTGGCTCAGTGAGTGGCGAGACTTTCCACTCCCCACTCACCCCCTGCACCTAGGCCGGAAACCGCCCCCCCCCATGTGACCTGTCTTTTGTACTGTGATAAAATCAAGTTACACGTTGCCCTTCTGATGTGACTAGTTACCACCTTTTGCCTTGTCCATGTTGGTTTGACCAAAACATCTCTATCCATCACCCTGTCATCCTGACCTTATCTTTCGGAGGGAGTAAATGTTTTCCTTTCATCATCTTTGGGGAGTGTGTTTACACCATAACCCTGTGTCAGGGTGTTCTGGTCCCACCCTTCTGGAAGGTGTTTATGCACGTGCCAGTGCCGAGCACTTCTCATGAGTGTTTGTGTTTTTGCAACACCAACCATGCCTTTGCCAGGTTCATGCTCTGGACAATGGACCCGCACGCACAGTCACAAAAGGGGCTAATGAAGGTTTCACAGGCAAGTGCAAGTCTGGCATTCTGAATGTTTGAGTGCTTCACTTTGCAAACGTTAACTCTCTTTTTGATTCATAGCTGAATAGATTTTAAGGCCAGAAGGGAGCATTAGATCTCGTCTGACCTCCTGGGTAACAAAAACTATAGAATTTAAACCAATTACTCCTGTACTTCATCTGAACTTGTGTTTGGCTGAAGCATATCTTCCAGAAAGGCACCCAATTTTGTTCTGAATACTTCAGGAGGTGGAGAATGTTCTGCTTCTTTTGGTAGTTTGTTCCAATGTTTCATCAGTAGTACTGGAAACATGTATGCCTTGCGTCTAATAGGAATGTATCTGTCTTTAACTTCCATCCATTGGTTCTTGTTATGCCTTTCCCCACTAGATTGAGAAGACCGTTACTATGAAGTGTTTTGTCCATGTGAAAGTATCTATACACTGAAATCAAGACACGTCTCGGTCATCTTTTTGATAAGCTAAACAGATTGACCTCCTAAAATCTCTCACTGCAGGGCACATTTTGAAGCCCTGGAATCATTATTGTGGATCTTCTCTGCACCCAATCCAATTTTTTAACATCCTTCTTACAATGTGGACACTAAAAGCAGATGCAGTATCTGTCTCCCCGGTGCTGTACACAGAGGAAAAATCACCTCCCTACTGGAGCTCGTTGGAAATTATCTGGCAAACCAGAGTTTCATTGGAAAGTGCCAGTTTGTTGAACTCAACATTTATCATGAAAGTGAACTGGGGTTCAATGAACTTTCTCGAAACCACAAGCATTGTCTGGTTGAAATGTCCATGGTTCCCTGCCAGGTTCCCTGGTGGCTCCTGTTAGTCCTGCTGTGCAGATTGTCCCGGGGCTGGGTACCCCAGTCTTCTAACATCTGCAGCTCTGGGGCAGCCCCACCATACAGATTGCCCCAAAATTGGAGACCCTAGTCTTTCGAGGGTCTGGGCTCCAGGGAAGCCCTGCCAATGCTTTCAGGCTCTCTGCCATGGGATAGGAACCTACAAGCCCTGGGAGCCCCAGCTCTAACCAAGGCTCGGCTCCAGGGTCTGCATCAGGGATCCTGGAAGTCCCGGGATGGATTCTGGTGTCCCAGGGTCTGTGGCTTGGGGCAGCCCTGCCTTGCAGAATGTCCCGGACTGGGCTATTTGCCTATTTTGGCTGCCAGCTGGCCAAGGAGTCTGGAAGCTCAGGGGTTCCCAGTCCAGGGCAGGCCACATGATGAGGCTGCCCCAGAGCCCCAGCAGTGGCTCTGAGAAATTGGCATGCTTGTCCTGATGTTAACAGTGGTGAAACTGACAAGAATGTCAGTGTCACTCCGCATCTGTTGGCGTTCCTGGGAGCAAATTTCAAGTTGGATACACCGTGGGTTGGAGTTTCCAAAACAAAATTTTAGTCGGATTTCCAATTTGCAGGAAATTTTAAAATAGTGACATTTCCTGTACACTGGAAATCCTGCATTTCAGCCAGCTGTCCTCATTGCTCCCCTCTTTATACATCCAAGGATCACCTTCGCCGTTTTTGCAGCAGCATCACACTGGGAGCTCATGTTCAGTTCTTCGTCTACTATGACCCCTGCAAAGAACATGGGCTATATCTGTATTTCTGTGAATATTACGTGCACCTCAGTTCCTTTTACTGCTATTTTCACATTTCCTTCAGGGGTTCAAAGGGCAACCCCCGTCTGAGCTCCCCATATGTCCCAGGACGGCAGACAATGGTTTCATAGAACCCAGTTACTGGTATTTAACTAACAATACAGGTGTCAGGGCTTTGGAACTTTTGCATCTGCCAAGCTGTGCACAAGTCACCTTCCTTGGGATGGGCCCCTGAGATGAGAAATCTTAAACAGAGAGCTTGGGAATTGTTAACAGGGGAGCCCTGAGGAACAGAGGGGGTGAGGCAGGGTCTGTAGGGAGGGAGACTATAACACAGTCCCCAGGAGCAGGGGTTCCTTGGATAAGCTGAGTCAGCCCGGGTTTTGAGGGAAAAGCTGAGCTTTAGGTAAGACATAGGCCTGTAGGTCTTCAGTTGCTTTATTCTTTTCTCTGTGATTTCTGTGTTCCTGTGGATAAATAAAAAATAACACTGTCCTGGGTTCGGTACTCATCAATATTTTCATAAGTGACTTGGTTGATGGAGTAGAGAATACTCGGACACAATTTGTGGGTGACACGAAGCTGAGAGGGGTCGCAAGCTCTTTGGAAGGAAGGGTTGAAAATCAAAATGATCTTGATAAACTGGAGAATTGCTCCAAAATCAGCAAATTGAAATTCAGTAAAGACAAGTGCAAAGTATGAGACTTAGGAAGGAAAAATCAAATAAAAAAAATGGGGAATAACTGTCTAGGTAGCAGTTCTGCAGAAAATGATCTCGGAGTTATAGTGGATCACAATCTGAAAAGTTGTGATCCTCTTGTGAAAAAGAGAAATGTCATTCTGAATTATATTAACAAGAATGTTATATGTAATACACAGGAGGTAATTGTCCCTCTCTACTTAGCAATGGTGTGGTCTCAGCTGGAGTACTGTGTCCATTTTTGCTCATCATTGTTTAAAAAAGATAAGGACAAATTGGAGAACGTCCAGAGGAGAGCAACAAACAGAGTAAGAGGTTTAGAAAACATGATCTATGAGGAAATGTTGAAAGAATTGGACATTTTTAGTTTAGAGAAGAGCAGACTGAGAGGTGAACTGATAACAGTCTTCAAATAACTGAAAGATTGTTTGTTAATTGTTGTCCACATCCACCAAGGGTAGGACTCAACAATCATTTTAGATTGCAGCAAATGAGATTCAGATTAGATATTAGAAAAAAAGTTTCGAACTATAGGGATAATTAAGGACTGGAACAGGGTACGTAGGGAGGTTGTGTAATCCCCATCATTGGTGACTTTGCACAAAAAGTTAGACAAACATCAGTCAGGGTGGCCTAGGTATACTTAAACCTCCCTTGGTGTGAGGAGATGGACTAGATCACCTCTTGAGGTTCCTTCCAACGCTACACTTCTCTTATTCTGTGGTTTTATCAGCTCTTGAGGCCTGCTGATATAAAAATGGTAAAGGCTGTTTAACTTCCTCCTGAGTTACCAATGGACTGAAGAGTAGTTCATCCTTTTCACATAATATGATACATCCTGTTTCTATCCAAAATCAGAAATATTTATTGAATACTTCTGCCTTTTCTTCATCGTTGTTAACAATTTTACCACCTTGATTTGCAGTGGAACTACACCACTGTTAGGATTTTTTGTTTGTTCCTAGTATACTTAAAAATGCCTTGTGTATCTCCTTAGTGCAGCAACCCATTATTTTTTCCCTGACATCATTAGTTTCCCTTATCAATTTTCTACACATTATATCATCTAATGTATATTGATTGTTATGTAATACCACTGTTTTCCATTTGTTATATATTGCTTTTTTATTTCTCATTGCGGCCTGCACTTTGCCACTGAGCCATGATTGGCGTTCAGGCAAAATGTTATGGCTGTCGAGCATCTAACTCCCTGAGGCCCCTTTGTAAATTCCTGCCTTCATTAAATTTCTAGGACACATTAAGCCCCGGCTGGTTGGAGGGCATAGTGCCTGTTCCGGACGTGTGGAAATAAGAGATGGAGAAACATGGAGCACAGTCTGTGATGCCCACTTTGATCTCAAAGCTGCCAACGTTATCTGTAATGAAGTACAGTGTGGAACAGCTCTGTCTATCCCAGGAGGAGCTCACTTTGGAGAAGGACATGGACCAATCTGGACTGAAGCATTCCGGTGCGCGGGGAATGAGTCCCACCATGCGTACTGTCCCCGGATATCACACATCAGTCAGTCATGCTCACATGCAAATGATGCTGGAGCCATATGCTCAGGTAAGAATTCAGTGCAAAGTTTTTAAAATCCCAGTGATGTGAATTCTAGATTAGGGTGAAGCAGAATACAGATCTCACTGTGTAGAGAGCTAGGGTAATAGGATGGCACCAGCTTCTCGTAAAACACAAATGATCCAAGATAAATAGAATCAGATCAAATCCTCCCCTGACTTTCCTTTCTTTAACTATTTGGTATAAAATAGCTCCAAGTTTCCCTCTCTAAACCCCTTCTCCCTTCTCCCCAGGGCACACAGGGTTCCGGCTGGTGAACAGCAGCACAGCGTGCTCAGGGAGGGTGGAGATCCAGGTTCTTGGTGCCTGGGGAACCCTCTGTGACTCTCGCTGGGATTTACCGGATGCCAACGTTCTCTGTCGTCAGCTCGACTGCGGCTTCGCTGAATCAGCCCCAGGAGGAGGGTATTTTGGAAGGGGAACTGGCTCTGTCTGGACAGACACATTTCACTGTAAAGGGTCTGAACCCCATTTGGGCCACTGCCCTGTTACTGCCCTGGGGGCCTCTCAGTGCTCCCATGACAATGATGCCAGTGTGGTTTGCTCAGGTAAGTGTAATGCTGGATTAATGACACTGGCCCCTCAGTGTGTGACACTGACCCAAGAGCGGGGAAACCTCAGGGCACAGCAAGGGGAGAGGGAGCAAGATTCTAAACTACGTATCATAATGGTAAATGTATTAAAAATAAAATTAAAGTAAACATGACCTCAAAAAGAACAGTGATGACCCGGGAATGCCCTGGATTCTCCAGTAAAAACATCAGCAACTCTGTCCTTCCACCGGGCAGTGGAGCAGGGGCAGCACTTTGTCCTTCGGGTTACATAAATGTCACCGATTCACTGTTCTCATCCTTCTCCAAATCACTGCTGTAGTAATTAGAGGGGGAGCTACTAGCAATTCCCAAGATGGAGGTTGCATCACACTTTCTCTGATCAAATACTCACACCACCAGCTCTTGAGGAGATTGTATGCCTTCATTGTCTGCAGCAGGCCTTTGCAATTTGGCAAGGGATCAGTGCTGGGGCCAGGGAAGTGCCTTGCCCTCGTGCAGGGAAATCCCTTCCAGGTTGGCTGAATTAGAAACTGTGGAAAATAAACTTTTCTCTTCTCTCATTTGAGTTCCTGAGGGTATTTTTGGGAGCGTGCCACAGAGAAAGTAGCACTTTATCTCACTTTGGTTTTTTCTAACTTTTTCACACCTTTCCAGTTGAAAAAAAACTCAGAAAGATCCCCCCGCTCCCCCTGCTCTCTTACACTTTTCTTGATTTTTGCTAATTTTTTACAGTGGCAAAAAAGATGAAAAAATAGGAAGGGGGAGAAAGGGGGAGAAAGGGGGAAAACCTGTAAACCCAAATATGAAAAGGAAAATTGATTTTTTCATTTTCCAAAAGTTAAAATGAATCAATGTTTTAGTTAGAATCTAAACAAAAATGCTCCTTCCATTTTCCCATGCCAGTCTCTCGGGTGTGTTTGGAAGCTGAAATTCTGCATGACCACACAGTACTTAGCAGGGAAAATATTTACCTCACATAAAAACATTAACAAATTAAACAGTGTTATTAGTGAAAGCCAAAGACACAAGAATTAGGAAATATCAGAATTAAGATTACCCGTGCAATGTTCATTCAGCCCCCCCTGTTCATCTACATTATGACACAGTCTAATTGCATGCACACGTCCTGTTATTCCCCTCCATCCCACCAGCTCCTGCCTCCTTCAGTGCCATGGGAGGATGGTGCTCAGGGGATGGAGGAGCTGGAGGATCTTTCTTTTTATCCTCATCATTCAACCTGTGACCCAGGGCCTTATTCACTCTACAGACCGTACAAACACTGCACTGAGTACAGAATTATTAATTTCTTCATGGGCTTTTCTATGGTGCTCCTCACCGTAGTATCAGAGTGCACCACAAGCATTAGTGAATTTGTCTTCACAACACCACTGGGAGAGAGCAGACTGTTATAATGCCATTTCAAAAGTGACTTAGACACTTAGAAGCCCAAGAATAACATTTTCAAAACTGCCTAAGTGACTGAGGGACTTAAGTCCCATTTTCTCCAGTAACGTAGGAGCCCAAGAACCCTGGAGACTTCACCTTCTTGTAGCCTAAATCACTTCTGAAAATGGCACTTAGGCTCCGACATCATTTAGCTGCTTTTGAAAATGTTACATACAATGATTAAAGCCAAACTTCCAAACTCGCTACTTATTTGGAGTGATTGGGTACCAACCTGAGACCCTCATGGCCTGATTCTTCAGAGTACTCACCATTTCAATAGAGCTTTGTGTGTTCAAAGTACTGTCCAGACATTAATAAACCCTCTCAGAACTCCAGGGAAGCAGGTGGTAAGTATTTATATCAGCTCCATTTTACAGATAGTGAAACTGAGAAAGAAAAGCAAAGTGACTTGCCCAAGGCCATCCAGTGAGTCAGCAGCGGACACAGGATAAAACTCAGTATTTTGATTCACAGCCCTGTGCTCGTTCCCCCCAACCACACTGCCTGACTGCTGAAGAGCGGAGCAGCCACATCTTGTCTTGACCCTGGCGGCAGTTGCGAGTGCTCAGTACTTCTGCAAATCAGACCCCATGAAAACTAGTTTAAGAGACCTGCTCAGCATCACCTGTGAAGTCTGCAGAAGAGGCAGGGATAGAACTGAGCTCTACTGAATGATGGTCACTGTCTTAACAAGATCATCCTAGTTCTTCCTGCGCTCCCCTGCTCATTCTCGACAGGCCTTCCAGTTTCTAAAGTGAGTGAGGCAGGGGTCGTACAGGTAACAGCCTGATGCTTCACAACCCCGATTTATCCATCCTGGGCACTGAAAGTGCGGGAAAAATAATTCACTCGAAAACTTAATTTTAGTGGCCAGCCAACCTGGTTCCTTTGTGGCTAAATGGAGCCCATCTTATCGGTCTGTAGATCCGCAGAGTTTTAAGACCCAAAGAGGCCATTGTGATCATCTCTTCTCCCCTCACCAAAGGGACCCCTCCTGCTTAATGAAGTTGGAGCTCCCCTCTCTGCCCCATCTTCTCATCCATGTACAGAGTCTCCACAGGGCTTCTTCTTGCCTGGCTGGAACAGGGGTCCCTACAGAGAAACCTACTGCAGAAGCCCTGGATTTCAACCTTCTTCCTAATAATGGACACGTAGCTTCCAGGACTGTCTCCCACAGAGCCCAGGGTCACTGATGCCATTACACACCACGACTAAGCCTATAGGGTGCTGCCCAGTGCTCTCAACAGACGTCTACTCTCCTCTTTACAGCTGATACCTTTGTACCTTGGGGGCAATTCACCTCACAGTTCTCCTGCTTCTCACAGAGGCTGATACCTGCATTCCTAACTGAATTCCCTGCAGCCCTGCCCTGCCTCTCCTAATTAGCTACCCAGCCCAGACCCTGGTTCTCGGAGGGAGCTCCTCAGCACATGAAGATGCTGATTTCTCCCTACAATTGCTGGAAGGAGAATCCCTTCTAAGGAAGAACACCTGTTCCCTTCCATACAAGCTCCATCTGCCGTGATCCCATTTGGCCTTCCTGAGGGGCTGTGGTACCCAGTTATATCCATGAGCCTCCTCGGAAAGCCCCAGATCTACTCTCTGCCCTCACACTACACTAGTGGCATACCTAGGACAGGAAACTTGGGTGGGCCCCAGCTTTCAGGGGGGTGGGCAGTGACGGGAGGAGCAGAGGGAGGGGTGCAGGAGGAATCCAGTGCCCTGGGAAGGGGGCAGGAGAGAGGGGGGCTCTCCTCCCTCCACCCCTTCCAGCCGGCCCTTACCGCTCAGCAGGCACCCAAATCTGAGGCTGCCCGGGGCACACAGGCTGCGGGGCGTGCCTAGGGAAAACAGATAGGAAATGTGAAAAATTGGACAGGTGGTGGGAAGTAAGAGGCGCCTATATGAGAAAAAGCCCCAAATATCAGGACTGTCCCGATAAAATTGGGACATTTGGTCACCTAGGCATGCCTTTTGGGCAAAGCAGGGTCCCACGAGGGCTCAAGCTCTACTCACCCTTCCCGACCCTGGCTCAGTGTCCGTCAGCCCAGCCATGTCCTTTTCCTGCCGGTGCCGGGAGCTGCTGCCCCGGTCTCTGGCCCCAGCACTTGCCCCACCCAGACCTGCCCTCGTGAGGCACACCCCCTGCGGGTCTAATGCTTGGGTCAGAGACCAGGGAAGCAGCGCATGGTGCTGGCAGAAAAAAGATGCAGACAGACTGACGGACACCGAGCTTGGGGTGGGAGTCCCAGCCTGTGGATTTGGGGGGCTCCAGCCCTAATTTGGGTGGGCCTGGATGATCACTGGGTGGGCCACAGCCCACCCATGGCTACACCCCTGCACTACACTAGCTGCATGCAGGCATTCTCCTGGTCCAGTCTTAGGGTGAACTCCTGGCTCCACTGAAGTCAATGGAGGTTTTACCATTGCCGTCAGTGGGGCCAGGATTTCACTCTTCACCTTAAAGAAAAGGAGTACTTGTGGCACCTTAGAGACTAACCAATTTATTTGAGCATGAGTTTTTGTGAGCTACAGCTCACTTCACGATGAAGTGAGCTGTAGCTCACAAAAGCTCATGCTCAAATAAATTGGTTAGTCTCTAAGGTGCCACAAGTCCTCCTTTTCTTTTTGCGAATACAGACTAACACGGCTGCTACTCTGAAACTCTTCACCTTGAAATGTTATTTGGCTACCAAGATCCTTGAGCTGGTTGGATCCAGTGCGCACACACTGCACCCGTCAGGTTGCCATACTAGTACATACTGTACCCGGCACAGCCAGTGGGTGTGCCCTGCACTGACTCTGCTGTTGTCTTTTTACATGGTCAGTCTCTCCTGGCTGCACCTGGGTCTGAACTCGGGGAGTGATTCCTAACTTACCACCTTGCTGTCGGACTCTCTGATTCTGAGACAGACGGAAAGACTGAGATTCACATCCCAAGGGAGTCACAATATTCACCAACAAAGCACATCCCCTTCCCGGCCCCAAACACAACCTGCTTCTTGTGCTATGAATTGATCAGCTGGAATCTCACGTTGGACTCAGAGATGACACCACACTTCAGGGGACAGCTCCAGTCAGAACCACCAGTGCCGGGAACTATCTAACACTAGGAGCTCCTGCACTGGATCTACGTGAACCAAGAAAGTTGCCACCTGCTGAGTAAAGATCAGAGGGAACTAAGGGAATTTACCAAAAATAATCTGTTCCTGGCCACCGTGAATCCTGCTCTTCCATTGGCCAAACTTGCTCAAGGCAAACTTGCCTAAATCATTCACGACCCACCCGCTCAGTGCTTGTGCAGACACCGTTCACTGGCTTCCAGGCATCTAAGCCTGGATAAAGTGACTACAAACCTCAGTAGCCATTCCACCACCACACACGGAGACTATTTTCCCAATCAGTAATCCGCAGGAATTCCCTCGCTCACTCATTTACAGGGTCTGCTAGCAAGCCCTTCTGTCAGTGCACCTTATAGCACCTTCTACTTATGGATTCAAAAGAATAAGTGTCTTCTGACAGAGGTTGTTCCCTTTAACTCTGTGACACACTCTGATCACTGGCTTCTGCCTTCTTATTGAGAAACAGTCCATAATTTCATGCACACTCTGTATTATTTCTAGTGTATAACAGGGCGTGTTCTTCATTGTGTTTCCCATCTCTCCTGAGCCCAGGTCACTCTGAATCACTCAGACTGCTGAACGGAGAGAGTCGGTGTGATGGGAGAGTTGAGATTTCCCTCCGTGGTGTGTGGGGCAGAGTGCTGGATGACCAGTGGGACATGAACGATGCCAGCGTGGTGTGCAGGGAGCTCCAGTGCGGAGTCGCTGAAAAAGCTTATACCCCCCCTAAGTCTGAGCAAGGAACGGGTGCTGTGGGGCTGAGAAGGGTCCATTGTGCAGGAAATGAGACTTGTCTGACTCTCTGTGACAACTCCACATCTGAGACAGCCCAGACAAGAATTGCTGAGGACATCGGTGTCATTTGCTCAGGTGATTCATTTCCAAATCTCACAAACATTTTCTGTTTAGTTCGAAAATACATATTAACAGCTGTGATCTATCCCTGCAGGGAGCCGGCGGATCAGACTGGTGAATGGGACAGGTCGCTGTGCCGGGAGAGTGGAGATTTATTACAATGGCCGCTGGGGGACGGTCTGTGATGATTCCTGGGATCTGTCAGACTCCGATGTCGTTTGCAAACAACTGGGATGTGGACATGCCATCAATGCAACTGTCTCTGCTCATTATGGGCAAGGATCCGGGCAGATCTGGCTGGACGATGTGAACTGCTCTGGGAACGAATCCGATCTCTGGGTGTGTCCTTCCAGGGGCTGGGGCCAACATAACTGCAGACACGAAGAGGACGCGGGAGTTCTCTGCTCAGGTCTGTTCTGGGAATGCTCTCGTGAGCTGTGTTACCGGGCAATGTAATGGAGGGGGCAGATGTTTAAGGAGATTGCTGAGAATGACACTCTCCCTGACTGTCTCTGCCTCCCTTTCCTTTGTGTAACTACCGACCAGGGTCACCATTAGAAAGTCCTCAGCTCTCACCCAGCAGTACTGGAGATATTGCAAGATTTCCCTAATGTTAGAATGCTGCATCTCAGGTATCTAAAGGAGATTGTATCACAGAAAGCAATGACTGAAAAGGATGTAGGATCCTAGTGGAGAAATAACAGAACATGACTCCCAGTGCCGTGTATGGCAAAACGGGGCTAATGCAAACCTTGGATGTATAAACAGGGGAGTAGTGAGGAGTGGTGAGGACTAGATTTTACTGTTGTATATGGCACTGGTGAGACAAATGCTGGAATACTGTGTCCAGTTCTGATGTCCACAAAAATTTGAGATGGAGCAGAGAAGTGCCACAAAAGTGATCTGAGGGCTTGAAGAAAAGCTTTACGGTGGGAGATTTAAGATGCTGAATCTGTTTAGCTTATCAAAATGATCAAGAGGCAACTTGATTACAGGGCATAAGTCCTGTCACAAGGAAAACATACCACTTACTAAAGAACAGGAGTACTTGTGGCACCTTAGAGACTAACCAATTTATTTGAGCATGAGCTTTCGTGAGCTACAGCTCACTTCACCGATGAAGTGAGCTGTAGCTCACGAAAGCTCATGCTCAAATAAATTGATTAGTCTCTAAGGTGCCACAAGTACTCCTTTTCTTTTTGCGATTACAGACTAACACGGCTGTTACTCTGAAACACTTACTAAAGGGCTCTTTAATCTAATGCAGAAAGGCAGAACAAGAGTCGATGTCTGGAAGCTGAAACCAGACAAATTCACCTCAGAAATAAGGCCCGGGTTTTTAACAGGGTGGGTGATGAACCATCGCTACAAACTACCAGGGAATGGTGCATTCTGCATCTCTTGAAGTCTTCTTGTCTAGACTGGATGCCTTTCTGGAAGCTATGCTTACATCAAACTCAAGTTATTAGGCTCTATGCAGCTGTTTTACAGACGGTCAAATTATTAGATCTCATGATCCCTGTCACACTTTGTGATAACACCATCCTGGCTACTATGGATGTAGAAGCCCTCTACACCAACATTCCACACAAAGATGGACTACAAGCCGTCAAGAACACTATCCCCGATAATGTCACGGCTAACCTGGTGGCTGAACTTTGTGACTTTGTCCTTACCCATAACTATTTCACATTTGGGGACAATGTATACCTTCAGATCAGCGGCACTGCTATGGGTACCCGCATGGCCCCACAGTATGCCAACATTTTTATGGCTGATTTAGAACAACGCTTCCTCAGCTCTCGTCCCCTAAAGCCCCTACTCTACTTGCGCTATATTGATGACATCTTCATCATCTGGACCCATGGAAAAGAAGCCCTTGAAGAATTCCACCATGATTTCAACAATTTCCATCCCACCACCAACCTCAGCCTGGTCCAGTCCACACAAGAGATCCACTTCCTGGACACTACAGTGCTAATAAACAATGGCCACATAAACACCACCCTATACCGGAAACCTACTGACCGCTATTCCTACCTGCATGCCTCCAGCTTTCACCCTGACCACACCACACGATCCATCGTCTACAGCCAAGCTCTGCGATACAACCGCATTTGCTCCAACCCCTCAGACAGAGACAAACACCTACAAGATCTCTGTCAAGCTTTCTTACAACTACAGTACCCACCTGCAGAAGTAAAGAAACAGATTGATAGAGCCAGAAGAGTTCCCAGAAGTTACCTACTACAGGACAGGCCTAACAAAGAAAATAACAGAACGCCACTAGCGGTCACCTTCAGCCCCCAACTAAAACCCCTCCAACGCATTATTAAGGATCTACAACCTATCCTAAAGGATGACCCAACACTCTCACAAGTCTTGGGAGACAGGCCAGTCCTTGCCTACAGACAGCCCCGCAACCTGAAGCAAATACTCACCAACAACCACATACCACACAACAGAACCACTAACCCAGGAACTTATCCTTGCAACAAAGCCCGTTGCCAATTGTGCCCACATATCTATTCAGGGGACACCATCACAGGGCCTAATAACATCAGCCACACTATCAAAGGCTCGTTCACCTGCACATCCACCAATGTGATATATGCCATCATGTGCCAGCAATGCCCCTCTGCCATGTACATTGGTCAAACTGGACAGTCTCTACGTAAAAGAATAAATGGACACAAATCAGATGTCAAGAATTATAACATTCATAAACCAGTCGGAGAACACTTCAATCTCTCTGGTCACGCAATCACAGACATGAAGGTCGCTATCTTAAAACAAAAAAACTTCAAATCCAGACTCCAGCGAGAAACTGCTGAATTGGAATTCATTTGCAAATTGGATACTATTAATTTAGGCTTAAATAGAGACTGGGAGTGGCTAAGTCATTATGCAAGGTAGCCTGTTTCCTCTTGTTTTTTCCTACCCCCCCCCCCCCCCCAGATGTTCTGGTTTAACTTGGATTTAAACTTGGAGAGTGGTCAGTTTAGATGAGCTATTACCAGCAGGAGAGTGAGTTTGTGTGTGTATGGGGGTGGGGGGGATGTGAGAAAACCTGGATCTATGCAGGAAATAGCCCAACTTGATTATGTAAAGAGTTGTCACTTTGGATGGGCTAGCACCAGCAGGAGAGTGAATTTGTGTGTGGGGGGGTGGAGGGTGAGAAAACCTGGATTTGTGCTGGAAATGGCCCACCTGTTGATCACTTTAGATAAGCTATTACCAGCAGGACAGTGGGGTGGGAGGAGGTATTGTTTCATATTCTCTGTGTGTATATAAAGTCTGCTGCAGTTTCCACGGTATACATCTGATGAAGTGAGCTGTAGCTCACGAAAGCTCATGCTCAAATAAATTGGTTAGTCTCTAAGGTGCCACAAGTACTCCTTTTCTTTTTACACTTTGTGAAGTGGCTCACGGCACTGAGTGCCCACCTCAGGGCAGATGGTGAGAAACAGGGCAGTACTCCAAACAGCTGGTGTGTTCTATAAGTAGATTTCACCAAGCCAGGAACAGATGTGAACTCCTGGACCAATGTTCCCTCTACTTTTTAAATCCATGTGTGGAATGAATTTTTTTCTGTGCACCAGCCTAGAGGTGATGTGTGGTGGGGTTGGGGCTGAGGGGTTCAGAATGTGGGAGGCGGCTCAGGGCTGGGGCAGAGGGTGGCGGTGCACAGGGTGAGGGCTCTGGCTGGAAGCGCGGGCTCTGGGGTGGGGCTGGGGATGAGGGGTTTGGGGTTGTGAGGGGGCTCAGGGCTGGGGCAGAAGGTTGGAGTGTGGGGGCTTAGGGCTCTGGCTAGGGGTGAGGGCTCTGGGGTGGGCCTGGGGATGAGGGGCTCAGGGTGCAGGAGGGGGCTCAGGGCTGGGGCAGAGAGTTGGAGTATTGGGGGGAGTGAGGGCTCCACTGGGGATGGGGCTATGGGGTGGGGACATGGATGAAGAGTTTGGGGAGCAGGCTGCCCTGGGGCTGCAGTCGGGAGCAAGAACTCCCCCCAGCCCTCTCCTGCTGCAGCAGCCTGAGGCCAGGGGAGAGGCGCCTCTTTCCCTCCTGCAGCAGCTCCAGGGGACAGGCGCCTCTCCAGTCCAGGCCCTGGTGGCTGTGTGCCCTTGATAGCCTGCGGTGCGGACACATGGCTGTGCAGCTGAGAGGAAACTTAGCCCTAGATCACTAAATCTGTCTCACCATGGAGTCACAGACAATCCCCATAGACTCTCCAATCTGTCTTGTCACCCAGATGAACTGGGCTTAGTGATAATTGGTCACTTACACCAAAAATCACACCACATTCAGGTTTCTTTCAATCCCAAGAGACCAGTCACCTACTCAGATCAGCTGGTACCTTAGATCTTACACCAGAGACGATGCCTGTCGCCAATCCTGTAATAAACTATAGACAGGTTTATTCACTGGGAAAAAGAACTAAAATGGCTATTTACAAGGTTAAAGCAAGCAATCACCTACACACAAATGAGACACCATTTACACCAGAGTAGTGACAGAGTTGTAGTGATCTGTCAATTCCAAATGTCCTTCAGCGCTGACCCAGGGGTAACCCCGTGGGATCTCCGACTTCAGTTTGGTGTCTCTAGCCCTGTCACAGTTCAAAAAACCAAAAGGATGAAAAATTGTCACATTGACTATTTTTATTTCCCTCTTCCAGCTTTCAAAACGATGGGACCAGGCCATCTGCAGGTACTGCGCCCTGGGGGGAATAAGGCCATTAACCAATCCTTTATATTGTGATGATCCTTGATGGTCCTTCTGATTTTGATAGTCTTTGGGGATGGAGAGGGGGGATGATTCCTGTGCCTGAGTTCACAAGTTCAGAGCCAACATTTTCAGTTATAAAGCAACATTTACATTTTTTTTTGTAGCATGGACCACTGAGATTACAAGTGAGATTAATGCCTGCAGCAACTAACCACCATTTCATAGAGTCTAAGCACAAAATACATTCTTACAAGACGATTTAAGAATTTGAGAATCAGACGATTTAAATTCCCCTTTTGTGAATTTCCTTCTAGAGTTCACAGATCTGAGGCTGGTGAGCGACAGTAACTGTGCTGGGCGGCTGGAGGTTTTCTACAATGGGACGTGGGGCAGTGTTTGCTCCAGTCAGATGTCTGGAGTCACCCCAGCAATTGTCTGCAAACAGCTGAACTGTGGAGACGGAGGGCAGATTGCAAGAGACTTTGAATATGGACCAGGTTCTGGTCCCACGTGGCTGGACCACGTTGCATGCAGTGAGCAGCACAGTTCCCTCTGGCAGTGCCCATCAGAGCCCTGGGATCCAAAGTCATGTGATAACCGAGCAGAAGAGACCCATATTTCTTGCACTGGTAATTCTGAAACTACCTGCATGCGCGCGTGCAAACACAATTGTACGCGATGTGTTTAATTAATTGAAGGGTTATGATAGATCTTTTGTTTGTGTTCACATCTCAGTGGAGGTAGATTTAAATTCTCAACACAAGATACAAACATATTTTCACAGTCTTTTATAGGAATAACCATTTGTCTGATTAACAACAAACATGGAATTTAATCAATTAATTTTAAAAGAGACCGGTGTTAGACATTGCGATAAAGTAGTCTGAAAGCAGAGAAAAGCCTCTCCCTAGAGACCGTCATGAGGCAGCTCTGTGGTTATTAATCCTTTTGGGATGAACAATCAGAGATGGGCCCAGGCTGTGCAGTTTGGGTCAGAACTGGAATCCCCCACAAGTCTGGGTGCATGTCGGCCTGTGTGTCTGAGTAACAGCTGAATAGCAAATTAATTAGGTTTTGAATGACCCAGAGTTCACATTTCAGTTCAGACGGTGCTGAAATGAGGGGTTTAAAATACAGATAAATTCTCCTCCCACATCACACACACAACGCAGTGCATTGACCTCTGCACTTTCTCTCCACTGGAAAAAAAACAAAACCAACTCAGACCCTGTTTGCCAAATGCCCGAACTCTCCCAGCTGCACAGGTATCTTGCTTCTCTCTGTCTCCCTCTTGGTCCCTAAGTTGTCCCAGTAACATGTGAGGTTTCTGCATTTCTAGACCAGGACAAGTTACGTGTCATGGGAGGAGAGGACAGATGCTCGGGGAGAGTGGAGGTTTGGTACCGTGGCTCCTGGGGAACAGTTTGTGATGACTCCTGGGACATGGCAGATGCTAATGTTTTGTGTAAACAACTGGGCTGTGGCTCTGCTGTACCAGTCCCAGCGAGGCTGCATTCGGCGAGCGGACTGGTCCCATCTGGGTGGAGACGTTGAATTGCAGAGGGACAGAGTCATCTCTCTGGGACTGTCCTGCCAGGCCCTGGGGTGAGAGCAACTGTGGTCATAAGGACAGGTTTCAGAGTAGCAGCCATGTTAGTCTGTATTCGCAAAAAGAAAAGGAGTACTGGGACCCTGTGGAAAAGCCCTGGTATTTAGCTCCCTTGCTGGGTCCCAAGGCCGGATGGGTGGGGAGGTGGACAGGCTCCCACTCCTGACCCCAACATATATGTCTGTGTGGAGTTTCCTGCGGTCAGGCCCCTGGGACCCCCAGTGGAAGCGGAAGGTGATGGTCAATGGGGAGACATTACTGGGGTGGCGAGACCCTGGGACAGAGACAACTGTTGTCAGGCCCCTGGTGGTGCAGCCTCAGAAGCTGAGGGTCTGTGTGAGCTGGATGAGGGTCCAGGGAAGAAGCCCCTCGCCCTGCCTATGGCCCAGATCCCTGTGCAGACCCAGGAGGGGTGGAGCTGGCTGGTCGTTGGGGTTCTCCAGGATACCAGCTGTGAGAGCCACAAGTACTCCTTTTCTTTTTGTGGTCATAAGGAAGATGCTGCCGTGAATTGCTCAGGTGAGTGACAGGAGATGTTTCTGCTACATGCTGTAGTTTTCAAGGAGGAGAATGGATCACCCCTGTCCCCCACCTTTTGTCCCACACCAGGCCCTCCCATCTCCTGTGTGCTGGAGCATCCTGGATGTTGTGTGTTGGATCCTTTCTCATGTCAGATTGGCTCAGACATCAGCCCACAAGCACCCTGCATCCATCACAGGCCCCACTGTGCTGGTTTGTTACTAAAGTCCTCATTGCTGCACAGAGCACAAGGAATGTGGGCCCTAAATCACTAACAAACAGGCCCTTTGCTGCTGTGAAGGAGTCTGTGATGGTGACAGCTGCACAGTGCCCCCAGGGACTCTCAGAGTGAGGTTCCCCCAGAGAACAAACACGTCACCTCCCCCTTGCTTCAGACTCCAACTCTCCTCCCTTTCCCTTTGCAGGTCTGACAGAGAGGACAGATTCTCCGAGTACCCCAGGTAAAGCATCCCCCTCCTCCCATCAAGGGTTAAATTTCCCTGGGGCTGGGTCACAGAGGAGGAGCTGCAAGCTGCAGCCTGAGGGAAGGAGCTCCTTTCCATGGCCTGTGACATCTGAGGGCGAATAACACCTGGGTGGGAGCTGCAGGCCCTGCTGAGCAGGAGGATTCCTGTCTGTTGGCTCCAGCTGACAGGGCAGGGCCAATGATTTAAAGAGCAGCCTGTGTGCTGCCCCCATGGTGCACAGACTCTGTCCCAGCCCATTACCCTGCTGTCCTGGGCTGTGCAATGAGTGACTGGGGAGCTCCCTGAAGCCCCCCTGACTCTCACAGGATAATCTCTACCTGTTGCATGTTCATTTCCATCCAGCTCCCCCGCGCCGCCCTCCGACCGACAGTGGGAGAGTCACGGTGCCCGTGGTCATCTGCATTGTCCTGGGGGCCTTGCTCTGCCTGGTCTTAATCATCCTGGGGGCGCAGGTGCGAAGTGCCAGGGCACAGCTCAGAGGTGGGTCCTGCTTGGTGTCACTGTGTGAAATGCTTCTGCAATAGCAGGGGGGCTGCAGGGTGTCAGGGTGAGGGGCGATACCAGGCTGGGTGAGGTGGCCGAGGGTGCCTAACTCTTCTCTCATTTATTATTTCGTTAACTGTCTGGCAGTGGAACTCCCTAGCCATCAAATCTGGAGATGATACTAGCTAGGAAGGGTCACAGTTTCAGGGAAGCTGCACCTGTATCCCCCCACCTTCCGGTGATCCATTCCAGGAGTGCCCAGTCAGGCCTCAGGCCTCCAGACCTCACCTGTCTCTGGGTAGAACCCCCCATCTCACCTCCTACTGACCAGGAGGCTTTAAGGCTGCACAGCCCCCTGCCTTCCACTGTGATACCCCCAGCAAACCAGTCTGCTTACAGGCCAGCCCCATGCTGTGCGTTCTCCCCACGGCCTGTGAGCGGTGTATTGCCAGCAGTCACAAGTCGCCACCCAGCTGTCTCTCAGCAGACTGCACCTTGTTAGTAGGATAAAAGCCTCGCAGAGAAAACATAAAAAGAAAAGGAGGACTTGTGGCACCTTAGAGACTAACAAATTTATTTGAGCATAAGCTTTCTTGGGCTACAGCTCACTTCATCAGATACATGCAGTTGAAAATACAGTGAGGAGATTTTATATACACAGAGAACATGAAACAATGGGTGTTACCATACAGCAATGTAACAAGAGTGATCAGGTAAGGTGAGCTGTTACCAGCAGGAGAGTGGGGGCTGGGGAAGCTTTTGTAGTGATAATCAAGGTGGGCCATTTCCACTAACTGCTTGATTATCACTACAAAAGGTCCCGTCCCCCATCCCCGTAGTCTGCCCCCCCCCCACTCCCCCCCTCCTGCTGGTAATAGCTCACCTTACCTGATCACTCTCTTTACAGTGTGTTTACCTTTCTGGAGTTGTTTTCAATCTCAGTGATCTATCTTAATCACCCTTCACCTCCCCCGGTCCCTCGCCCCTGAGACTGTTTTTCCTTCCCGGAGGAGCTGTGGAAATCCTCCCAGGTGCAGTAGAACACAATCGTACACAAACCATTCACAAATTTACTAGAGTGGTTCCCAAAGATCCTGCGTGGGGCTGCAATATCTGTCACAGAGAGGGGTTCTGAATATCAGTGTGGTGAGACATCATGGAATGGGACCAAGAGAAATTGGACATATTGTCAGGGGGAAAAAAGGTGTATAAAAATCGAGTTGTGGTAAATAGTTGCGAAGAGAGAGATTGAGTAGAAAGGACAATCTTAGGAAGGAGAAATGCTGGAAAGGAGTATTATACTATGTTGTACTCATAGGTGGCATTTAGAGGATTTTATATCTATAAAACACAGAACAACATTAGCTACCAGCTGCTTGGAAAGAGGGAAGGGAATGAAATTGCCATCAACATACACGTAACATTGACAAATTTGCTGCAAGACAGTGATTCAAATCAGATCTCATGCTCCAGGGCTTCAGCCAGTTGCCCGCAGGGGTCAGGAAGGAATTTGGGGAAGCCCCTATATTTGTTTTTCGTCTTGTTTTGTTTTGTTTCTTGCCCTCCTCTGAAGCATGAGACATTAGCTACAGAGAGATATGTGACACTGGATGGGCTGGACCATCGCTCTGAGGTGGTATAGAGAAACCTCTTTCTAAGATGTCTGGCTGGTGTGTCTTTTCCACATGCTCAGGGTCAAACCAATTGCCAGTTTGGGGGTCAGGAAGGAATTTTGCCACAGATCAGACTGGCAAAAAGGGACCTTGGGAGATTTTTATCTTCCTCTAAAGCATGGAGCCTGCCAGGATTATCTAGGCATCTCTCATCTCGTCAGTTCCCTGCCATTGTAGGGACCTTGGGCATTGGTAGTACCTTAGTCCCCAGGGTTGTCCCTATGGGGGTGCAGGGCCTGGGGCGGAAGTGACAAATCTGTCACTTTCGGGACCAACCCGTCAATTCCGGGACCGACTGCCCCAACCAATCAGTCTGCCCTTGGGGGCCTCCAAAGCATGGGGTCTGGAGAGGTTGCCCCGATTCGCTGTACCCAAGGGATGGCTCTGTTAGTCCCTCGTGTTTTCTACCTGTGGCACACAAGAGTTTATTCCCCTAAAGAAAGAAATGCTTTAGTCTAAGTGCATCTTTGGGCTCAAACCTAGGGGTATCTGGGTGAATTGCAGTGGCCTGTGTTATACAAGAGGTCAGACTAGATGTTCTAATGGTCCTGTCTGGCCTTAAAGTCGATGAAAAAAAAAGGTTATCACCATTTTGCAGATGAGTGTAAACACCAGTGTGGGGGAAGAATTATTTAAGCTGCTCCAAAGGGGAATAACCAGGAATAATGGGATGAGATTGAAAAGGGAACAGTTAAGATGAATGTGAGGAAGCTTTCTGACAGTGGTCTAGCCCTGGGAACCATCGTCAAAGGGATGCTGTGGAGAGGGACATTGTCCCTGTCACCTGGCTCATTTAAATCTAGCCTGGACACAGCAGTGGGAATGTGCTGTAGGGTTCAGGCTGACACTGGGCTCAGGGGAGAGGGGCTGAATGAG
The DNA here is from genome assembly GCF_965140235.1 of Caretta caretta. Classification (NCBI taxonomy): domain Eukaryota; kingdom Metazoa; phylum Chordata; order Testudines; family Cheloniidae; genus Caretta; species Caretta caretta. The sequence continues at coordinate 217,362,497 of NC_134206.1, forward strand.
CTAACAGTGTTTCCCATTTCTGGTTTCTCTGACCCTGTGCAAACCCTGCCCTTTGTTTTCAGGCTCCAGAAGACCCTTGGATCCCTTCCCTGAGGCCGTGTACGAGGAGATTGATTATAACCTGATGAGAGAGAAGCAGGAGATGTTCAGTCGCTCAGGTCTGTGGGTCTCACTCTTAACAGGCAGCAGCTATCTAAGCCCTGTCCATCTGAGGCCCTGACCCAGAGTTAAATCACTGCAGCGTCAGCCCTGTGAGCTTGTCGCTGGAGCTGGGCACAAGTCTCCATTGCAAAATGTTTTGGTGAAAAATGCAGATTCAGAGACAGCGAAACATTTCACAAATTCCTGTCAATTTCACCCAATTGTTCCAAATACACACAGAACGATTCATTTCAATTCAACACTTTCTAAAGAAAACATTTTGGGTTTTTTTCAATTTGATGTTACTTTTCCATCAGACATTTCCTTTAATTTTATCTATCTAAACCCCACATATCCAAAAGAACATCAAATGGTTTCATTCAACATAAAACCTTTTATTTAAACTTTTGCACTTGCCAAAGTTTTAAAAAAGTCATTTTTGGCTCAACCCAAAACATTTTTTATTGTGTTATTATTATTGTTATTTTTACAATTGCCAAAGAACCAAAACATCTGTTTTTTGCCAGGCTCTAGCATCTGAGGTGAGACCAGCCATTACTCATGTAGACTAACGTTGCCAGGAGTCCAGTTTTTAACCAGAATCCCCAGTCAAAAAGTGACCCTGGCGGCTCCAGTCAGCATTGCTGTCTGGGCCGTTAAAAGTCCAGTCGGTGGCACAGCGGGGCTAAGGCAGGCTCCCTGTAAAGGTTCCTTCCCCACTCTGAACTCTAGGGTACAGATGTGGGACCTGCATGAAAACCTCCTAAGCTTACTTTTACCAGCTTAGGTTAAAACTTCCCCAAGGTACAAATTAATTTTTCCCTTTGCCCTTGGAATTTCCACTGCCACCACCAAACTTTATCTGGGTTTACTGGGAAATGTAGTTTGGACACGTCTTTCCCCCCAAAATCCTCCCAGCCCTTGCACCCCACTTCCTGGGGAAGGTTTGGTAAAAATCCTCACCAATTTGCATAGGTGACCACAGACCCAAACCCTTGGATCTTAGAAAAATGAAAAAGCATTCAGTTTTCTTACAAGAAGACTTTTAATAGAAGTAAAGGAATCACCTCTGTAAAATCAGGATGGTAGACACCTTACAGGGTAATTAGATTCAGAACATAGAGAATCCCTCTAGGCAAAACCAAGTTACAAAAAAGACACACAGACAGGGATAGTCATTCTATTCAGCACAGTTCTTTTCTCAGCCATTTAAAGAAATCATAATCTAACACATACCTAACTAGATTACTCACTAAAAGTTCTAAGACTCCATTCCTGTTCTGTCCCTGGCAAAAGCAGCATACAGACAGACCCAGACCCTTTGTTTCTCTCCCTCCTCCCAGTTTTTGAAAGTATCTTGTCTCCTCATGGGTCATTTTGGTCAGGTGCCAGCGAGGTTACCTTTAGCTTCTTAACCCTTTACAGGTGAGAGGATTTTTCCTTTGGCCAGGAGGGATTTTAAAGGGGTTTACCCTTCTCTTTATATTTATGACACTCCCTATCTGCCCTGGCTCCATGCAGCTCTCAGAAGCGTCTGGCATGTCCCTGCGGCCCTGAGGCACAGGGGCGCCCATGGAAGCTCCGCACGCTGCCCCTGCCTCAAGTGCCAGCTCCATTGCTCCCATTGGCTGAGAACCAGCCGGATCCCACACCCCGAATCCCCTGTTCCAGTTCGGAACCCCCCTCCCACACCCTCACTCCCTCCCCAACCCCGCACCCTCCACCCACACCCCAACTCCCTGCCCAGGCTCTGAGCCGCCTCCCGCACCCAAACTCCCTCCTGGAGCCTGCACCCTGCACCCCCTCCTGAATCTCAACCCCCTGCCCCAGCCCTGATCATCCTCCTGCACTCGAAAACCACCGGCCCGGAGCCCCCTCCTGCATCCCAAATCCCTCATCCCTGGCCCCACCCCAGAGCACACACCCCCAGCCAGAGCGTGCACCCCCTCCCATATCCCATCCCCCTGCTCCAGCACTGAGCCCAATCCTGCACTCCAAACCCCTTGGCCCCACCCCGAGCCCGCACTCCGAGCTGGAGCCCTCACTACCTCCCATACCCCAACCCCCTCCCGCAGGTCAGAACACCCTCCCACATCCGAACACCCGCCCACATCCAAACTCCCTCCCAGAGCCCGCACCCTGATCCCCCTCCTGCACCCCAACCCCCTTTCCAAGCCCTGAGCCCCCTCCCGCATCCAAAATCCTTCCCAGAGCCCACACCCCAAATCCCCTCCCACACCCCAACCCCAACCCCTGCCCCAGCTCTGAGCCCTCTCCCAGAGGCCGAACCCTGCACCCCCCTGCACCCCAACCCCCTACCCCAGCCCAGAGCCCCCTCCTGTACCTCAAACCTCTCACCCCCCACCCTACCCCAGAGCCCCTCCCACATCCTGAAATCCTCATTTCTGACCCCACCCCAAAGCCCACACCCCCAGCTGGAGCCCTCACCCCCTCCCGCACCCCGACCCACTGCCCCAGCCCAGTGAAAGTGAGTTGAGGGTGGGGAAGAGTGAACAAGAGAAGGAGTGGGGCTTGAGTGAGTGGGGGGCAGGGCCTCAGAAAAGGGGAAGACAGGGGCAGGGCTGGAAAGGGGCGGAAGAAAGGTGTTTTGTTTTGGCTTCCTTCCTACCATGCTCTACGAGCCGCAATTGTAGGGACAGTTAATGTCACCGTGCCCATCCTGCAGTCTTGAAGTGTAACTAGTGAAGGGTCAGGAAAGTGACTGTCTGAGGCCAGGCTAAACTATCATTTGAAAATTGCTTCGGAGCTTTGCGGCAGGGGATGTTCTGTGTCCCCCTCCCACCACAGCCACTGGTCTGCTGGGTGGGATCCTTCCTGACCCCAGAGCAGAGAGATCAGCCCAGGAGAGCCTCATGGCTTTGAGTCCCGGCCCTTTTATCCTTTGTGCCCTTTTGTCTCCATGTCTGATGGGAACATCCTGCCTAAGGGCTCTGCTGTGGTGGGGCTCTGGGAACATGCTCAGGGCATCCCCCGGCATCACTGCCAAGATAATGAGAGTGAATCACAGACTCTGCTCTGGGCCTGTCTTGGCCTAATCTGGAAACACCATGGAGAGCTGATCAACTGATTCATGGGGGAGGCGGATATTTACCGTTAAGCAGGAGGAGTTCCCTCTGTGGCTGAGGAGGCCAGGACCATTGTGGAACTTCCCTGGACCAGCAGCCAGACATGTGGCCTTCGCTCACCCCAGGATATTTCAGGTCAGATTGTAGAATCCCCTCAGTCACATTTACCCCAGAAACATGGAGATTTCTCTTGGGAACGCTGTGTCAGCCTCTCACCGCTCAGAATCGCTGTGATTCAGCATCTTCTCTGGAAGGAGGAATAGACTGAGACTGTAAATCTCACTCCAGGCCCCGGATGTGTTCCCTGTCCCTCAGTTCTGCTGTTCTTACTGTGATAAATTTCTGGTTCTCGTCTCTCCAGGCTCCTATTCAGATGACTCAGTGACGAAGCTGCAGTATTACACTGGGGACAGCGAGGGGGAAAATGATCCTGGATCAGAACAAGGTAATGAGGAGGAGTAGACTTAGGCTGAGACACCCAAATCTGGGCAGAGAACAGAATTTCTATGACGCTTGCTGCAGTCGCAGCCATTTTCCCCCCACGGTTCCCATTTTACACAGTCCCATTGAACAGGATTTCTGTCAGAATCTCAGGATGGAAACATGTGACCATCTCCTGAGCACAGATCCCTCTGAGTGGCTCCCAGTGACCTCCCCAGGTGAGGAGCTGGAAGAGATGGGGTCTTTTCTTGGGTGTCAGGCATCAGGGCCCAGCAGGGTTCATCTTACACCCATGAAAGAGAGGGGAAGATTGTCCTGTGTTGTTATTACAGATGGGCTCAGACAAACTCACTGATCCGAACCCACCAGAACTTTGTGGGAGGGGGGATTTGCAGATTCTGACCCAGCTTCGGATCTCAGTTTTGCAGCTGGCACCTGTCACTATATCAAGCTGAAGTAAAACCCTAGTTGTGAACTTCCTGGTTGGGCCCATCTCTAATTATAAATGGAGTGGCATTTCTACCCCAGCTGCTTTCAAGGGAGTCCATGAATTTCGGCCCTTTGGGAGTTTAGCCTGTGGCTGGGGAAGGAGACACTGAGCAAATGAGCTAATTCCTGAGAAGCTGGAGCACTGCCAAGCTGAGCCCTGGGCTGCCTGAGAGGCTAGTGGAGAGCAGGAGCTCGCAAAGGATCAGGCCAGTCCCCTCCTAGCAGGAGATTTAATTCCCATGCATAAATGCTGACTTTTGGTTTTCCCGGTGGGTGCTTCCAAAGAGGCGTGTGTTGGGGGGCGGATGGTGGGAGGGAGCACTCAGCCAGTTTTTGGGGGAGGCTCTTTTCAGCATGTTTAGACACTTCTTTCATAGTCTAGTTATTGAATGTGTCTAGCATTGGTATCTTTACTATTTTAATAATGTTATGAACATTCAGTTGTTATGAACTGCATAATTTCTTTAGCATGAATTACACTATAGTAAAATCATTGCAATCACCTACAAGCTGTCTTCACTAACATCCCAATCTTATTTACATCTCGTTCCCTGGTATTGTCTTGATGCATGTTAAGGACAGCTACATTCTTAAGTTGCATCTGTCCCATTGAGGACTGAAAATAATTTTAAAGTCTTCTGAAGCTGGCGAATGAGTTCAGGATGACACAGGCACCGTGAGAAGGATTCTTATAAATTTGCAGTACTCTGGAAACATAGTGCTTCCAGAGTACTGCAAATGACTCCACAATCTCTTTCTTGAGGGGTAACAGCTAATTCAAGCACCATCATTTTGTACATATAGTTGGGATTATATTTTGCCATGTGCATGACTTTGCATTTAACATTGAATTTCATCTGCCATTCTGTTGCCAAGTCACCCAGTTTTGTAAGATACCTTTGTAACTCTTTGCCATCAGCTTTGGACTTAACTATCTTGAGTAATTTTGTATCATCTGCAAAGTTTGCCACCTCACTGTTTACCCCTTTTTGCAGATTATTGATGAATATGTTGAACAGCACTGGTCCCAATACAGACCCCTGGGGGACACCACTATTTACTTCTCTCCATTTTGAAAATGGACCATTTATTCCTCCCCTTTGTTTCCTATCTTTTAACTGGAGTGCCTGGGAATGCTTTCAGGATCACCATCAAGCAGAGTGCCCCAGGGGTCAGTCCTAGGGCCGCTTTTGTTCAACATCTTTATTAATGATCTGGATGATGGGATTAATTGCATGCTCAGCAAGTTCGCAGATGAGACTAAACCAGGGGGAGAGGTAGATACACTGGAGGGTAGGGGTAGGGTCCAGAGTGACATAGACAAATTGGAGGATTGGGCCCAAAAGAAATCTGATGAGATTCAACAAGGAGAAGTGCAGAGTCCTGCACTTAGGAAGGAAGAATCCCATGCACCGCTACAGGCCAGGGACCGACTAGGTAAGCAGCAGTTCTGCAGAAAAGGACCTGGGGATACAGTGAATGAGAAACTGGATATGAGTCAGCAGTGTGCCCTTGTTGCCAAGAAGGCCAATGGCATTTTAGGCTGCATTAATAGGAACATTGCCAGCAGATTGAAGGAAGTGATTGTTCCCCTCTATTTGGCACTGGTGAGGCCACAACTGGAATATTGCCTCCAGTTTTGGGCCCCCCCGCTACAGAAGGGATATGGACAAATTGGAGAGAGTCTAGTGATTAGGGGGCTGGGGCACATGATTTATGAGGAGAGGCTGAGGGAACTGGTCTTGTTCAGTCTGCAGAAGAGAAGAGTGAGGGGGGATTTGATAGCAGCCTTCAACTAGCTGAAGGGGGGGTTCCAAAGAGGATGGAGCTGGGCTGTTCTCAGTGGTGGTAGATGACAGAAGAAGAAGCAACGGTCTCAAGTTGCAGTGCGGGAGGTCTAGGTTGGATATTAGGAAACACTATTTCACAAGGAGGGTGGTGAAGCACTGGAATGGGTTACCTAGGGAGGTGGTGGAATCTCCATCCTTAGAGGTTTTTAAGGCCCGGCTTGACAAAGCCCTGGCTGGGATGATTTAGTTGGTGTTAGTCCTGCTCTGAGCAGGGGGTGGGACTAGATGACCTCCTGAGGTCTCTTCCAACCCTAATCTTCTATGATTCTATGATCTAATTATCCTTAATTAATTAAATTTGATTTAATGAGAAGCCTTTTGTTGTCTTCATCCCCCTGCCTCTGTTTATAATCAAACTCCCTGAGCCAAGGGCAGAACTCATCACTTTCCACGCTCAGGCTCGGGCTCCTGGGTGCTGAGCAGCCACTATTTTTTTCCCATGGGTGTTTGAGCCCCAGAGCACCCATGGAGTCAGCGCCTATGTGCAGAGAGGAGGTTCCCCCTCCCCAGTGTAACAGGAAAATTCAAACCTGTCTGCAGAGATCAGCTGGATTCACACAGGCCGGCTCTGGCCTGGCAGCGCCCGTGTTCCAGCCTGTTATCTAAGCACAGGCCCAGATCCTGCTCCCATGGAAACACATGAAAGAGCTGCTGTTGGATTCTGCAGGGACAGGATTGGCCCCGAGTTATTTCTGGGACTCCTGTTTTACTGTAGTTCTCTGACTTGTGCCCCTTTCCCCATGGGCCCCTGCGACTTCCCCTCACACGTGCCATGGCAAACAGCTCTAGTTAGAAGGGCCACCTACGCTGAAGAGATGCTGCTGGTGCCATGGGCTGAGTGTGGTGTTTGCTGTTCCAGAGGGAGTTTCCCCGGGGGGGTCTCAGTTGGATTACGATAATGTGGAGGAGCCTGCCTTGAACGACGTCCCCCAGACTCCAGACGGCCGAGGTGAGCAGTGAATCCACCTCTTGGAAGCAACGTCACCCTGACAAAAAACTAACTGTATTTCCCAGTAGGGACAATAGTGGTTTGTTAAGAAAACCAGGGAGTTCACCCACCAGTATTGTGTATTGCCGTAACACTGGGGGTGCTGACCAGGGGCATGACAAGAGCTGTGTGGAGGCCCAGGTGTAGGGAAGCATGTGATGTCCTAGGTCATGACAGAGACCCATTGCAGGGATGGAAGGAGCAGTTCGCTCAGCAGCTGTCCATGCTGTACTTGACTCAGGTCACTGCCTTGTGACCCTCACTGCCAGGAGCACGAGGGTTCCTCACTATTTATAAAGACATCCCAAATCAGAGATCTCTACAGTGCAGCAGTGTTCCCTGAAAGTCTTTCCTGGCATGCAGCTATTGCAGCTTATATACATCTGTGTCAGACACGCTGGGACAGGGGGTGGGTGGGACATGGAGATTTTAAACCCAAGGGCCCATGTCCCACCCTTATTAGCTGGCCCAGTGGTATCAGTAGGTTGGAGACTGATGGCAGTTTATGGGGTGAACTGTATCAGGAGAACACACTGAAAAGACATTATCTTAAAATGTCAAGTTTAGGAAGCTGGGAACAAATTCTGGGCAATTCCAAGTCATTTACATTTGTAATTATTATAACAACATGCCTTGTGGAGCAATCCCTCTGGACTAGATCCCAGTCACCTCTTTCTATAACTCCCGCTCTGCCTTGTCATCTGGGAGCTCTAGGATCCACTCAATCAGCAATTGAAATGCATCAGATCAGTGTGATATGTGAAATCCTCCAGTCTAAGGGTTCCAGAGGAGGGCTCCTTTTCCTGTCCTGAAGGTGGAAGTTAAGTGCTGAGAGATCCCCAGGGACCAGTGAGGCTGGTGCATCTGTCACTTGTAGTTTATTTCTATCTTCACTGTGACTATTCTCTTAATTACTTCACATCTTCACGTCAGATGCCCCTGCGCTGCCTGGAGATGTCCCAGGGGATGGTTATGATGATGCCAGAGAAGTGTCTGACCCTGAAGGTGACACTGGCTTGGGGCAGAATGAGGAGGAAGGCACTGAGGCGAGTGAGAGGAACGGGGATTCACAAGGAGGTGAGTTTGCACTTCACACTGTCTCTGCAGAATGGGAGGGCTGGAAATGTGAGGAATGCAGCAAGGGAACAAACCCGGCCAACCCAGTGCCTGTGAGAAAAACTCTCCTTCTCTCTTCTTTTCATTCCCTCAAAGCAGAGGCTTCAGTGCCTGCCATGGTGACAGGAAAAGTGGGGTCCTTGCTGAATGATATTTCATGGTCAAACCAGCAAGATCCCTCAATCCCTAGGTTCAAATCCTTGTGTGGCTGCCGCACCCTGGATTACTGGATTGAGACCAATTTACTGCGCGTGTATCTTTTGGGCAGAATCTTATAAACCAAAGTCCTGTTAATGCTGCACAAATGTTAAAGAGCTTGTGACGCTTCCTGTAAAAGTCGGGCATTTGCCCATTATCCTTGGCCAATATCTCCCCTCCCCTCCCCATTGTGTCCTCAGCAGAGACACCACCAGCCACCCCAGAGGAGGTGCAGTGGTGATGAAATGTGCATTGCTTCGTACTTGATCAGAATTATGTGTTCATGTTTGTTGTTAGGGCAGAGTGAATTATACAATGTCCTTAACGAAGAGCTCCTTGCTCGTAAGTGATTGGGTTTTGTACATGAAGTGACAGGTAAATACAGTTGTCACTTGGCACCTTTAAATGGTCTGGAAACCAAGGGTTTTACTTCCAGAATACGTACAGAGGTGATGGATTAAAACTTGTCATGGACCCAATCAGAAGAACGAAGAGGGAACATTTTCTAACCCATATTGCAGAGTGCGCTCCACCCTTGCTATGCAGCCAGACCTCGCTATAAAACGGATCCACTGACTGTATGTGTCTCCCTTGGTATTTTCAGGTTGGAATCTGCACTCACTAAGGAATGAAGGTGTTTCTGGGATGGAGAAGGATACCCCGTTCCTGCCTCTTGGAGACACAACTTACGATGATGTGGGACATGGTGACTCTGGGAGATCAGTATCAGAACAATGTGATTGGACAAAATAACCTTGTGATGATGGAAAAGCTTTGCCTTTTTCTTTGAGAAATGTTTCCTTTGGCCTGATGCCCAGAGACAGACCCTGCCTGGTAGATAGACAAAGCAGGTGTTTTTATAGAATTTGTAAGAAGTTGCAGGAAATTCAATGGCGAGTGGGAAAAGGTTCACAAATTTCCTCTGTATAACTTCCCACTGATTGGCCAGGATGGACTTTTCCTGCTTTTTTATCCCTGTAATTTCTTCAGCTTCATTTTGGGCCTTTTTCTTATTAAATCCTTTCTGAAAGTTTTCCCCATAGTGGAAGTTTTTCTTCCCAGATGAATTATGCAATTTCCAGTGTTCACGACTGGGAGAGGCTGAGATTGAACAAACCAAAAGACAAGGATGGGCCACCTCTGGGTATGGCCGGCTGTTTGATGGGAGGTGAGTTTACACTGAATGTTCCATCAGGCATGTGGTAAAAGTGAGACACCAGCAAGAGAACATTATGAGATGAGCAACAAGGTTATTCCGAAACTGAATTCAGATTTGAAACTTTCATTGAATCCAAGGAGATCAATGGGAATTTCTCCCTGGGTAATTCACACCTGAAATTAAACAAATAGTGAAAAGAATTCCTCATTAGCGATAAATAGAGAGGATGAATATTTCTGCTCAGATGATAAATGAATTTTATAGACAATAGTGACAAGGGGAAGGTTAATCAGAGTCTGGATTTCCACTGAACCAATAAGGCTACAACAAGTAACAAGTCACTGAGTTCTCACAAGAAACCCCATTAAAACTAATCATCTTCGCACAGTGGCATGTTCATTTCCATGACAATCTACAAATACAGTTTAAAATCAATGCTGAGCCGAGTACTGACCAGTGCAGAAGCCAAAAGTGTTTGAATTAATCCTCAGAGAAGTAAATACCAGAATGCTTGCAGAGTGCATCACTATTTCACAGAGGTGTCTGTCTTTCCTTCACCACAAATCCTGCATTCAGCTTGGTCACTTCATCTGTACACGGACACAATGGAAATAGAAAAGGTCCAGTCGAGAGTGAGGGCTGTTCAGGCCGAGTGTCTGGGGTGCCTCTCCAGTCCAATCTCTAGTCAAGCAGGAGGAAGACTTATCTGTGCCTGCCATGGCTCAGATCCCACCTCCACTGGCCCTGGGCAACACAAGTCCTCCCCTCTGTGCCTCACAGGCCCTGCTGTTCAGCTTAGAGGTAGGTGTACACCAAGCCTCGGGCCCTCCAAGCATCTCCCTGCAGTGTCCAGCTCAGTGGCAGATTTAGAGTTAGTGGGGCCCCCCGGCCCTGTGCTCAGCTTCATTTTGGGGGCCCCTCCTTGGGATCCAGACAAGAAAAAGGACATTCTCTCTTATCTCCCTCCCATCCCCTTTTTTCTTCCTCCTCCTCCTATAAGTAATAGGAAGTAAATGAAAATAAAGTGAGGTACCTTGATAGTTTTTGTAGTCTAACTTACTTTTCCACAGGCCACTTGAAAATCGCAGAGGGTCTCAACGGACCACTTAATGATCTTTCTAAATATTGTTTGTACCATTAGCTAACTATTGTAAAGCGCTTTGGATAAGAGTGCTTTATAAAAAAAAATGTAAAAAAACATTGAGGTGCGGGGTCTGACCAGGACTTAGGGTGTGGGAGGGGGCTCAGGGCTGGAGGTGCAGGGTCTGGGAGGAAGTTAGGGTGCAGGAGCAGGATAGAGGTTGGGGTGCAGGGTCTGGCCAGGAGTTAGGGTGCAGGAGGAGGCTCAGGGCTAGGGCAGGGGGTTGGGGTTTAGAGCACTTACCTGGGACAGCTGTTGTTTGGTGCAAGGGGTGCAGGTGGGGATGTGGGGAGGGTGCAGGAGTCAGGGTGGGCAGGGGGCTGGGGCTGTGGGGGGCAGGTGTGTGAGGGGTTGCAGGAGTCAGGCAGGGCAGGGGGCTGGGTGTGTGTGACGGGGTGCAGGAGTCATGGCTGGGAGTGTGTGAGGGGGTGCAGGAGTTCGGGCTGTGTGAGGGAGTGTGTGAGGGGGTGCAGGGTCTGGGAGGGATTTAGGATGCAGGAGGGGGTTCAGAGTTGGGGCAGGAGGTTAAGTGTGGAGCGCTTACCTGGGGCAGCTCCCATTTGGTGCGAGGGGTGCAGGTGGGAATGTGGGGGAGGGGGGGAGGAGCTCCCGTTTGGTGCTCAGGGTGGGGGTGGGGATGGAGGAGTGCAGGAGTCAGGGCATGAGGAGTGGGGGGCTGGGTATGTGGGGGGGTTACAGGAGTCAAGGAGGGCAGGGGGCTGGGAGTGTGTGAGGGGGGTGCAGGAGTCAGGGCAAGGGGCTGGGGTTGTGGGGGTGAGGTCGTGGGGGTGCTCTCAATCCCCTGACCCACCCCACTCCAGCCCCCTGCCCTGAGCACCTCACGACAGAGGTTTGGGGAGGTATGTGTAGGGCGACTGCAGGTGCCCCGCCTTTGCTCCACCCTGCCCTGATTCCAGCCCCTGCCCCAAGGTCCCACCCCGACATCTTCTCCGCCTCCTCCCACAAGGGTGCTGTGGCCCCTCTCCTCCCGCTCCCTCCCGGAGTGACCTGAGTGCTGGCAAACAGCTGCTTAGCGGCGGGGGAAGCGCTGGGAGGGAGACGGAGGGGCGGGACCACAGCACGCTGAGGGGAGGAGGTGGGAAAGAGGCGGGGAAGGGGGGAGCTTGGCTGCCGGTGCGTGCAGAGTCTGCAGCAGGAGTCAGCAGGACCAAGCTTCTGCCCCCACACCTGCCCCCTGGGGCCCCCTGTCATTGGGGGGCCCCATGCCAGGGCACCCTGTGTTTTACTGTAAATCCTCCTCCAGTCCAGCTCCTGGTCCCCTAGACACTCACAATATTCATGGAGTCATTGCTTCAAAAGAAGCTGTGGAACCCAGCTTAGCAGTTACACCTCCGATCACTGCTCCACTCATCATACAGCACTTAGATATGCTTCTAGTTAAATCAAGTATAAGATTATTTAACAAAGACTGAGATTCAAGCAGTAGCAAGCAGAAGTATTGCAAAGAAATTATGTATAAAACAAAATTGTAACATGCCTTCTGCAGCCCAGATTTAATTAACAAGATACTCTCATGTCTTGTAGAATAATCCTTACCCAAAACACTTGCAGCGTTTTACAGCCACATTGACTGTGACCTTCCTTTCATGAGTCAAGTACGCTGGCAGCTTGCCTCCAAAGTGAAGGATCCTGTGTGTTCCTTTGCCCCCCTAAAAATATACCAGTCCCATCCTTTGTCTTGATTCATAAACAGGACACCCCCTGCTCTTTTGTTCCTCCCTGTAGAATTTCTCTCTTGTAGATTTTGCAGACTTTCCACTTCCTCTGGCTCAGAAGACAAATAGGCTTCCATTGTGAGGAGTGCAATACACAATACAAACAACCGGACAGGGAGATAGGTGTCTGTTACCCCCTGCTTGAGAGGACCATTTCAGAGGTATGTCACCTCCTGGTGATCTGCCTTAACTCCTTAAGTATCATCTGTACAGACATTCTGCAATGGTTATGACGACTGCTGGGCTACTGGCTCTTGGTAGATGCCTCATATGCCACCCATTAGTGAACTATGCTGCCTATATCTGACCCAGGGAATCCTTGTGAAATACTGTGCACCATCAGGTTCCTGGCTCACACCAGTTCCTTCCTCCGGCATTGTGACCTGGTGCATGGGGTTGCAGAGCCACTTGGTTTTGGTCCTGCGGCCCCTCCATCATCTGTCATTATGAATGGGTCTCCAGTCCAAACCTGAGAGGTGCTGCAACACCGTGAGTCAGGCTGCGATGCCACTTACTCAAATGTGGCCCAGCACCCCGTTGACTTTATGGAGGAGCGGCCAGGCCACTCCTGGGAGGCCCTGCATCCCCATGTGCCAGGTCACAGTGCCCGGAGCAGGGAGCTGGGCCCAGCCCTGCAGGACGGGAACCGCCACTGCAGGCTCTCCAACCCCAGAACCCGCCCCACCCGCCCCACCCCTCCTGGACAGGCCAGGGTTTGGATTGTGGTGCCAGCCTGGAGGGTGCATACAGGTCGTGGTGGGTTGCAAGAAAAGCGAAGTGCAGTTAGTGGGTTGTCTTAGCAACAAGCTGGGGAACCGCGGCTCTAATCTACCAGCTCAGGTACCAGAGCAGTGACACTGGGGCCGCACAAGTTTCAACGCAGGCTCGTCCCACGGTAATTACCCAGGGTTCTGGGTGGGCTGGTAGAGACGTGCTGAAGCACATGATGCCTGGTACCTGAGCTAGCTACATTAAAGCTCGTGCTGGTACGTCCGCTCAAGCCGTGATCACACTTTGTGACTGCAGTGTAGACGTACCCTCCACAGTGAAAGGAAAGCAAAAGGCAGTGAATAGCGTAGCTGAAGCCGATGTACTTAGATCTACTCACCGCAGTGTCTTCACTGCGGTGCGTCGACAGCAGACGCTCCCCCATCGACTCTGCCTGCGCCTCTCACTCCGGTGGAGAACCAGAGTCGACGGGAGAGCGCTCGGCGGTCAACTTCTTGTGTCTAGACTACATCAACCCCCGCTGGGTCGATTGCTGCCCATCGATCCAGCGGGTAATGTAGACAAGCCCTCAGAAAAGTCTGCAAAGAAGGCTGGACATAAGAGCAACATCAGACATCTCTATGAAGCTGAACTGGGTGATTTCAGATGATCTTAGCCTCGACCCTAGTCTGTTGTTGAAGGGGTCCAGACTAGTCATCCCCACATGGGGGTGAAAAAGGACATTCTGCATAAACTGCACGGGGGCCACCAAGCCAGACCAAAATGTGCAGAAACAGCTCAACAGTGGCCCTCACTGAGCAACAAGTACCCGAGAGAGAGGTGAGAACTCTGAGACCTGCATTCACATGAGAACCAACCAACCAGAACCATCGTTTCCTTCCCTCTCCCAGAAACACCATGGTGGAAAGATCTTCTCCAGCTGGCTAATCGAACCTCCCTTCCATTCACTGGCTCCTTGTCAAGATTTATTGAAATAGACAAGGTGCTGACGACTACATCACAGACAGTGGGGTCAGGAGGAAATCCATGTTTGACTGCAATGGAATCCCACTGTAAGTCTGCTCTGATAATGATCCTCAGTTACTATTGGACACTGTTAAATTTACAAATCCCTGCAGTTTCACTCATTACATCAGTTCCCAGTTTTCATAAAACCATGGGGAAGCACAACTCTCTGTGAAAACAGTGGAACAGATTCTTACAATATCTGGCCTTGTTCCCCTGCTTGCCAGCACCTCTGGCAAAAAGATTCAGACTCGATGAGTAGCTGAGTTGAGTTCCATCATCCCAACCATCCCTTCACTATTAGATCTTAGTTGGACTGAATTTCTAATGCTCCTAAGAAAGGAAGAACAACCTAAAAGCCATCAGAAGAGAAACTTTGTCAGGAGTCACAGACTCAATCCCCTGAGGGAGCTGAATGCAGGAGATCGGGTGTGGCTGAAAGGCTCTGCAGAAGGAGGAATAGTACAGGCACAGCTGAACACCCCTCGATCTGACCCTGTTCGACTTCTGGAGTATCATTTCACACCAGGCTTTTCAGCAGGTAAATCTCACGGAGCACTCAGATCCGTACTTCCGGGCTGAACCTGCGAGTAATGAGCCCCCTGCTCAAATAGACTATCCACCATCTCCTCCGAATCTGACTAAAAGGAGACAGCCAGCTAGTTCTAAGAGCCTCCCTCCTTCCTGAAAGATTAGGTCAGACCTTGGATACCTGAGGAACTCAGGGATTTAGTAATCAAGTCCTTTACTTGGGCAGAACAGTCCCCTAGCACGAGGCTGAAGTGTCAGGCAGTCTTCCCAGCCTTCTCTGGGATGTTTTTAATATTCTGTGTTGATGTTTAGTGCATGGCTGGATCGATGAATGTTTTCTTTTCATTCCCTCCTCACAGAGGAGGATTTTGTCTCGGGACACTTTTTAGACAGGCCACTAGGGGGCCTTACAGAAGAAGTACACAGCTGCAGGCAAGGAGGAAATTAAGGTTATTCTGTTATTTACCTGTCCTTTAGCAGACTCTGTGAATTCAGCCGGCTGGGCTGGAAGGCTGCACAGCAGCAATGAGATTGATTCAGGTCACTGGGATCAGGCAGGTGTTGAGATGCTAATGGCTCACGCTGCTGAAACTCATGCAGGAGGCTCTAGCTGTCTGCCACATCAGCCATCTCTCCTGCAGGGAGCTGAGACCCTGCATTCACAAGGGCACTAACCAGCTGTTGGCATCAGCACATCTGTGACACTGGACTAACACTGTTATCTTCCTGAGCCCAGCCTGGATCTGTGCTGTCGGTCACATGCACAGGAGGGGAGCGGTTCTCCAAATGCAGCCGAAGAGAGAAAATCCTGATAAAAAAGGCTTTTCAATGCTGAGCACTCGTGGGAATCAGGCAGGCAGTGATGTAGTGGTAAAAAAAGGAGGTGGGTGAACTCCCAAACTAAACTCCATATTCCCCAAAGGACACCTGGATAAACTCTGTTTACTCTCATTTACTCCCAATCATAGAATCATAGAATCATAGAATATCAGGGTTGGAAGGGACCCCAGAAGGTCATCTAGTCCAACCCCCTGCTCGAAGCAGGACCAATTCCCAGTTAAATCATCCCAGCCAGGGCTTTGTCAAGCCTGACCTTAAAAACCTCTCAGGAAGGAGATTCTACCACCTCCCTAGGTAGCGCATTCCAGTGTTTCACCACCCTCTTAGTGAAAAAGTTTTTCCTAATATCCAATCTAAACCTCCCCCACTGCAACTTGAGACCATTACTCCTCGTTCTGTCATCTGCTACCATTGAGAACAGTCTAGAGCCATCCTCTTTGGAACCCCCTTTCAGGTAGTTGAAAGCAGCTATCAAATCCCCCCTCATTCTTCTCTTCTGCAGGCTAAACCATCCCAGCTCCCTCAGCCTCTCCTCATAAGTCATGTGTTCTAGACCCCTAATCATTTTTGTTGCCCTTCGCTGGACTCTCTCCAATTTATCCACATCCTTCTTGTAGTGTGGGGCCCAAAACTGGACACAGTACTCCAGATGAGGCCTCACCAATGTGGAATAGAGGGGAACGATCACGTTCCTCGATCTGCTCGCTATGCCCCTACTTATACATCCCAAAATGCCATTGGCCTTCTTGGCAACAAGGGCACACTGCTGACTCATATCCAGCTTCTCGTCCACTGTCACCCCTAGGTCCTTTTCCGCAGAACTGCTGCCTAGCCATTCGGTCCCTCGTCTGTAGCGGTGCATTGGATTCTTCCATCCTAAGTGCAGGACCCTGCACTTATCCTTATTGAACCTCATCAGATTTCTTTTGGCCCAATCCTCCAATTTGTCTAGGTCCTTCTGTATCCTATCCCTCCCCTCCAGTGTATCTACCACTCCTCCCAGTTTAGTATCATCCGCAAATTTGCTGAGAGTGCAATCCACACCATCCTCCAGATCATTTATGAAGATATTGAACAAAACCGGCCCCAGGACCGACCCTTGGGGCACTCCACTTGATACCGGCTGCCAACTAGACATGGAGCCATTGATCACTATCCGTTGAGCCCGACAATCTAGCCAGCTTTCTACCCACCTTATAGTGCATTCATCCAGCCCATACTTCCTTAACTTGCTGACAAGAATACTGTGGGAGACCGTGTCAAAAGCTTTGCTAAAGTCAAGAAACAATACATCCACTGCTTTCCCTTCATCCACAGAACCAGTAATCTCATCATAAAAGGCGATTAGATTAGTCAGGCATGACCTTCCCTTGGTGAATCCATGCTGGCTGTTCCTGATCACTTTCCTCTCATGCAAGTGCTTCAGGATTGATTCTTTGAAGACCTGCTCCATGATTTTTCCGGGGACTGAGGTGAGGCTGACTGGCCTGTAGTTCCCAGGATCCTCCTTCTTCCCTTTTTTAAAGATTGGCACTACATTAGCCTTTTTCCAGTCATCCGGGACTTCCCCCGTTCGCCACGAGTTTTCAAAGATAATGGCCAATGGCTCTGCAATCACAGCCGCCAATTCCTTCAGCACTCTCGGATGCAACTCGTCCGGCCCCATGGACTTGTGCACGTCCAGCTTTTCTAAATACTCCCTAACCACCTCTATCTCCACAGAGGGCTGGCCATCTCTTCCCCATTTTGTGATGCCCAGCGCAGCAGTCTGGGAGCTGACCTTGTTAGTGAAAACAGAGGCAAAAAAAGCATTGAGTACCTTAGCTTTTTCCACATCCTCTGTCACTAGGTTGCCTCCCTCATTCAGTAAGGGGCCCACACTTTCCTTGGCTTTCTTCTTGTTGCCAACATACCTGAAGAAACCCTTCTTGTTACTCTTGACATCTCTTGCTAGCTGCAGCTTCAGGTGCGATTTGGCCCTCCTGATATCATTCCTACATGCCCGAGCAATATCTTTATACTCTTCCCTGGTCATATGTCCAACCTTCCACTTCTTGTAAGCTTCTTTTTTATGTTTAAGATCCGCTAGGATTTCACCATTAAGCCAAGCTGGTCACCTGCCATATTTACTTTCTTTCGACTCATTGGGATGGTTTGTCCCTGTAACCTCAACAGGGATTCCTTGAAATACAGCCAGCTCTCCTGGACTCCTTTCTCCTTCAAGTTAGTCCCCCACGGGATCCTGGCCATCCGTTCCCTGAGGGAGTCGAAGTCTGCTTTCCTGAAGTCCAGGGTCCGTATCCTGCTGCTTACCTTTCTTCCCTGCGTCAGGATCCTGAACTCAACCAACTCATGGTCACTGCATCCCAACTACACGACTGCAGGCCAGTGCCGAAGGATCAACTTGGACGCCTAATTCAAGCTGCTGGTTTTGAAAACCAGACACTAAGCGTGTTCCTCACAGAGTTTGCAGGCCAGGGACTCTCTTTTATTATGTATTTGTACAGCCCTCAATGTACAGTGGGGCCCTAATCCTGACTGGGGCTGTTGCCCCTTTTCAACCCAAGCAGCTCATCAGAGTTTGGGGCTCTGGGGCTGTTCCAGCTGGAAGCAGAAATTGTTGGTGTCTGGTATTTTCTTTGGTGCAATCTTGGTTGTTTCCAAGGAATGTACAAAATCTGAACACAGGAGGGACGAAGAACAGAAGGAGCCGTTTTTTAGTTTACTAGCCCTCAACTTCTTTAGCTAACAAACCCAAATGCTCTCCTTAGCACAGGGGTCTGCTCTATGAAGGGCCTGTCCAGCCAGGGAGCAGGAGGCTCTGGCCTAAGGAGAAGCTCAGCAGGCAAGTGTAGGGAACCAGCTGATCCAGCTAAGCAGCAGCTAATGAGTGGCTCCAGTTCCCAGCTGGAAGATGTAAGAGAGGACCCAGGCCTGGGGGGAACAAAAGACAAACACTTCCCTGAGCAGCAGGAGGAGGAGGAGGAGGCTGCAATAGTGCAGGGCCCTGTAGCCCCCTGAGGCGAAGGGAGGGCTGTGACCCTTGAGCTATTGGGGCTAGAGGACCCTGAAGTATCAGCCCAGGTCAGGACTATCACTTGCGTTACTTTTCCATATGCCTTGTCTTTGTGTGGCAGAGGAATAACAGAGGTGACTAAAGCAGAGTTGGGTGGGGCTGGTTGTTTTGCCCCCAGGCTGGTGGACAGGCCCAGCGGAAGGGTGGAGAATGCAGGCTGTGTCTGCCACTCCCCAGGAAACCATGGATCTTGAATCCTCTTTACAATGGACAGGGGAGCAACTGTAGCTACAACATCAGCAGCTGCACCAGATTGTGACCCAGCAGCAGCAGTTACACCAGAAGCTTCAGTTACAACAACAACAGCGCCAGCAAAAGCAGCAGGGAGCAGCAGTGGTTTATGTCTCATCTGAAAACTGGAGCCCACAGGTGAGTGCGGGGCTGTGGTTTCCTGTGTGGGAGGGAGAAGTCCTCACCAAAATGGGGAGAGAAGATGTTCTTGAGGCCTTCCTAGGGACTTTTGAGCAGCTGGCCAGGGCATACTATTAGCCCTGGAGGAGTGGGCCACTAAGATTGCTCCTTACTCAACAGGAGAGGCCCAAGCAGTGTGTCATGACCTGGGGGTTGAGATGGCAATGGACAATGGGACACTGCAGGAACCCTACTAGGCTGCCTAAGACTTAGTGGAGAGGGCTATCATCGTCCATTCAAACATGAACCCATTGGCTCTAGATTCCCACCGAGGGCTGCAGCCCAACGCTTCCAGGATTTGTGTTCTCTTCTTGGCTGAAATCAGAGACTTATTTGCCAGTGGAAATGGTGATGTTAGAACAGTTTTTCCAAACTATCCTGGGGTGGCACAAGTTGTGGGTTGGCTGCCACCGGGTAACTTGCCTGGAGGAGGCAGTCTGCCTCGTAGAGAACTTTCTGGAGACTGAACTGGAGCGTGAGCCTCTGGGAAAAGCTTAGGAGTACTTATAGCACCTTAGAGACCAACAAATTTATTTAAGCACAAGCTTTCGTGAGCTACAGCTCACTTGGCAATCAAACGCGCACAGATCTCTAAAGGGGCTGAATTGGTCTATGTAGAGTGTATTCATCGGGATGTTTGGTCCTACCCTGTGGCTAAAGTCAGGTTAATGGTCTGGAGCAGCAGGTTGAAATGTCAGTGGCGATGGCCTGACTCCTAGCCTACCTGATGGTATTGGGCTGGGACAGGGGACCTGTGGGGACCTGTAACCAGTCTTGTGAGTGTAGCTGGGAAGGCAGGGTTGGCACTTAACCTCCTCTTGGCATCCCAAGTTAAGCTTAAAGAAATTTTCCCCTTTTCTGACCCTGAGCTGTTCCGTTCCAAACCAAAGTGCTGTTGGGAGCAGTGTCAGGCCAGAAGGGTCAGGGTGCAGTGTAGTTTGGAGCTCCCTGAAGAGCAGCCACAGGCACAGCCTCCTCCTCGGGACAACCCACTGGCCTGAGAGGAGGGACCCAACTTCATCCAGAGTCAGAGGGAGGAGCCAGTCTTGAGTCTTCCGTATGCCTGGTTGACTTGGGCACATGGATTGTTGGTTGCTCCTGACCAGGATGCCCAGCACCCCCATTTTGAACTAAAAGGGGATCTCTTGGGAGTGTGTGTGTGTGTGTGTGTGTGTGTGTGAGATCCGGGACAAAAAAACCAGGGCCTGCCAAACCCAACTCCTGGTCCTTAAGTTGTATTGGAACTAAGTATTAAAACTGGCCCAAGATGTACCGTGGTCCTGTCACTTGGGAGTGGAAAAGACCTAAGGGAGGATTCTGGCCCAGTTCCTTTGGCCCTTGGATTATTGCAACCTGAAAAATTATTGTTCATCCTGTCCAGAATGCCAACTGGTGGTCCCACAGCCAGCCCACAGGGTCCCTCAATCCTCTTCTATTGGTGAGCAGCCCTTTTGCCAACATTGGGGTCGACCTCTTGTGGTCCCTGGAACCAAGTTCAATCTGATGTCAGTTTATGTTGGCGACTGTTCATTATTATAACCCGAGCCATAGCCCTGTGCTCGGCTGTGTCCCAGACACAATCGCTACTCAATTAATGGATGTGTTTGCAAGAGGCGGGTTTCTAAGAGTTCTCCTGACAGACCGGGGCACAACGTTCATGTCCCAGTTAATACCTCAGTTTTGTGGTCTCCTGAAAATGTATTCAGTTAAAACCTCTGTTGCCCGCAAACAGACGCTCTGGTCGAGCAGC
Source organism: Caretta caretta (assembly GCF_965140235.1). Lineage (NCBI taxonomy): Eukaryota > Metazoa > Chordata > Testudines > Cheloniidae > Caretta > Caretta caretta. The sequence goes on from NC_134206.1 coordinate 217,383,184, forward strand.
TTAACCCTATTTCATCCTATTTACTATGTTACCAGATTTGCCTGTTACTTTGGGGTATGCTCATTTATTAGGGTTACTCTTCTGGGGGGGGGAGGTGTTTCTATAAAATTCTATTAATGTACTGTTTGTGTCACTTGTGTTTTTATATGGAGCTCTACCTTTCCCTTCTGCATGTCCCCTCCCAATGGAGCTATCCCGCAGGACCTAGGTTCCCTAGGGCTGGGTTCCTCCAGCCCCAGAACCGGATGAACACACACACACACACATATTAACAGAGTAAGTCTGAGCGGACCGGGTCAATCAGCACTTTCAAGCTGTTACCCTTATATGTCCCTGGACTCAATGGGACCACCAGGTCACTGTGCTCTGGAACTACCCTCCGGCCCTCAAGAGAAACTTGATCCAGGACATGCAAGTCCTCCCCCCACTTCCAAGTACAAATAGTTACATGCCATGCTGATTGCATCCCAGTGCGCTCTGATCAATTCCGAGGCTAATGATAACTTCATAGATGCTCAAGTTGCTCAAGTGGTACAAATCCATCTCTGTTTAAAGCTTACAGCATTTCTCGTAGAAACAATATACGAGTCCCTCCTGTCCTCAGAGCCAGTGATACAGAAACAGTACTGCTCAAGACCATAATGCAGGGCCATTGGGAAGTACTACAGTTCAATGTGATCTATTCTTCACACTTCCCCCTAATTCTCTGCATCACCTGACTGGAGCAGCATAAGCCTTGCATCTCCTGGTGAGAAAAGAGGATCAGTTTCCTCTCTGAATACGGTCAAAGGGTCTGACTGCATGCTCCTAGCCCCAACCTTCTGGTCTGGGTCTCCTGCAGCCAATTTGAAGCATCTGTGTGGGAACTCCAGTTCATGGTGGCTAGACTGAAGTGGTCACTTCCAAGCCTCAGTCCCCATATCCCTGAAAAGTATTGGGATTATGGAGACATTTTTAAAAGAAGAATACAGACATGCTACCTCTGCACTGGGACTATGACTGCCTCACAGACCTGCAGCCCACAGCAAATGTCCCTTATGGACAGATCTATGCAATGTCTGAGCCAGAATTAGCAGCCCTTCATGTGTAAATCCAGGAGAACCTGGCCAAGGGCTTCATCTGATGCTCCACCTCCCGAGAAGGGGGGTGTCATAAATATAAAGGAAAGGGTAACCACCTTTCTGTATACAGAACTATAAAATCCCTCCTGGCCAGAGGCAAAACCCTTTCACCTGTAAAGGGTTAAGAAGCTAAGATAAACTCGCTGGCACCTGACCAAAATGACCAATGAGGAGACAAGATACTTTCAAAGCTGGAGGGGGGCGGGAACAAAGGGTCTGTCTGTCTGTGTGATGCTTTTGCCGGGAACAGATCAGGAATGCTCTTTGTAACTCCTCAGAACTTCTGTTACGTTAGTAAGTAATCTAGCTAGAAATGTGTTAGATTTCCTTTTGTTAAATGGCTGGTAAAATAGGTTGAGCTGAATGGAATGTATATTCCTGTTTTTGTGTCTTTTTGTAACTTTAGGTTTTGCCTAGAGGGATTCTCTATGTTTTGAATCTAATTACCCTGTAAGGTAGTTACCATCCTGATTTTACAGAGGTGATTCTTTTACTTTTTCTTCAATTAAAATTCTTGTTTTAAGAACCTGATTGCTTTTTCATTGTTCTTAAGATCCAAGGGTTTGGGTCTGTGTTCACCTATGCAAATTGGTGAGGGTTTTTATCAAGCCTTCCCCAGGAAAGGGGGTGTAGGTCTTGGGGGGATATTTTCGGGGGAAGACGTCTCCAAGTGGGCTCTTTCCCTGTTTTTTGTTTAACACGCTTGGTGGTGGCAGCATAGGGTTCAAGGACAAGGCAAAGTTTATACCTTGAGGAAGTTTTTAACCTAAGCTGGTAAGAATAAGCTTAGGGGGTCTTTCATGCAGGTCCCCACATCTGTACCCAAGAGTTCAGAGTGGGGAAGGAACCTTGACAAGGGGCCAGTCCTTTGTGTTAAGAAAAAGGACCGAAAGTGACATCTTTGCATAGTCTATCAGGCCCTAAACTGGGTGACAGTCTGAAACTTGTATCTCCTGCCCTTAATCTCGGAGTGTGCAGTGTGCAGATCGTATGCAGCATGCCTGAATTTTCAGCAGACTGGACCTCTGTGGCACGTGTAAACTAGCTTGCATCAGGTCAGGAGACGAATGGAAGACTGCCTTTTGATCCCGTTATGGGCACTTTGAATATTTAGTAATGCCATTTGGGCTGACCAACATTCCTGTGACCTTTCAGTACTCCATGAATGACATATTTAGAGACATCTTAGAGCAGTAGGTAGTCATCTATCTCAATGACAACTTTGTGTTTTCACATAATCCTGAGCAGCATTGTTACCATGTTCGTTCCATCCTGGAAAGACTACAGAAGTATGGCCTCAGAGAAGGGGTCCAGATGGACCCCCAGAAGGTATTCATAGTAGAAGCCGATGCCTCTAATGTAGCCATTGGGGCCATAGTCTCTCAGAGCCATGGTGCACAGCAAGTATTGAGTCCGTTTGCCTACTACTCCTGAAAACTCATCCCTGCTGAGTAGAATTATGATATATAAGGAACTACTCACAATTAAATTGGCCTTCAGAGAGTGGCAAAATTATCTCAAGGGAGCCCAACACACAGTGCAAGTCTTTTCTGACTGTAAGAACCTTGAATATCTGCATAAGGCTCGAGCCTTGAACTAAAGACAGCTCAGGTGGGCATTATTCTTCTCTTGGTTTGATTTCATCATCACCTATCACCGGGAACCAAGAATGGGAAAGCCAATGCCTTATCCTGAAAGGGGGAGTGCTACCAACAGGGTGAGGAGCCTAACAAAGAACCACCCTGTCTCTGAAAACCTCACAATTTCCTTAGTGCCACACTATACTAAGACCTGCTTGATCTAATCCGATCTGCTTTGTGGGGAAGTCCATTATCACAGGAGGTGACAGAACAGCCTGAGCAAATGAGAGACAGAACTAAAATGCAATGTTCCACACATGATGGGATCACTTACCTTGATGGGTGCATATTCATTCCATGAGGATGCCCCGGCTAGAAGTGCTCCATCTCTGCTCTGACATTTCATTGGCAGGCCACTTTTGCTATGTCATAAATATAAAGGGAAGGGTAAACCCCTTTAAAATCCCTCCTGGCCAGAGAAAAAAATCCTATCACCTGTAAAGGGTTAAGAAGCTAAAGGTAACCTCTCTGGCACCTGACCAAAAGGACCAATGAGGAGACAAGATACTTTCAAAAGCTGGGAGGAGGGAGAGAAACAAAGGGTCTGTGTCTGTCTGCATGCTGCTTTTGCCAGGGATAGAACAGGAATGGAGTCTTAGAACTTTTAGTAAGTAATCTAGCTAGGTATGTGTTAGATTATGATTTCTTTAAATGGCTGAGAAAAGAATTGTGCTGAATAGAATGACTATTCCTGTCTGTGTGTCTTTTTTGTAACTTAAGATTTTGCCTAAAGGGATTCTCTATATTTTGAATCTAATTACCCTGTAAGGTATCTATCATCCTGATTTTACAGAGGTGATTCCTTGACTTCTGTTAAAAGTCTTCTTGTAAGAACACTGAATGCTTTTTCATTGTTCTAAGATCCAAGGGCAAATTGGTGAGGATTTTTACCAAACCTTCCCCAGAAAGTGGGGTGCAAGGATTGGGAGGATTTTGAGGGGAAAGACGTGTCCAAACTACGTTTCCCAGTAAACCCAGTTAAAGTTTGGTGGTGGCAGTGGAAATCCAGGGGCAAAGGATAAAATTAATTTGTACCTTGGGGAAGTTTTAACCTAAGCTGGTGAAAGTAAGCTTAGGAGGTTTTCATGCAGGTCCCACATCTGTACCCTAGAGTTCAGAGTGGGGAAGGAACCTTGAAAGGCTACCTTAAGACTTTCCACACAGTTTTCCATTTCTTCTGGTGGCCCCACATCTGAGTTGAAATCTGTGATGACATTGATTTTTGTGACCTGTGCGTGTACTCCAACAGGCCATGTACTGAACCCCTTTGTGCCCTAGTACCCCTGGAGACTCCATCTAGACCAGAGGTTACTACCCAGTCAATTGCGATCTCTGGATGCTAAAAGTCTGGTGGTGTAGCGGGGCTGCCGCTAAGGCAGGCTCCCTGCTTGCCCTGGCCCCACGCTGCTCCTGGGAGGGGCCAGCACACCCCTGCAGCCCTGGGAGAGAGGGGAGGCAGGGGTCTCCATGTGCTGCTCCTGCTGGCAAGCACCACCTCCGCAGCTCCCATTGGCCAGGAACGGGAAACTGTGACCAATTGGAGCTGCAGGGGTGGTGCCTGCAGAGGGGCAGCACATGGAGCCACGTGCCACCCCAGGGGCTGCAGGGACACATTGGCCCCTTCCGGGAATGGCATGGGGCCTGGGCAGGCACGGAGCCTGCCTTAGTCCTGCTGCACCACCGCTTGGAAGCAGCCCGAGGTAAGTGTTGCCCAGCGGGAGCCCACACCCCAAACCCCAGCCCTAAGCCCCTTCCCAGACCCAGAACCCCATACCCCCTCCTTCACCCCATACCTCATCCTGCACACCAAGCCCCTGCCCCAGCCCTGACCACCCTCCCAGAGCCAACACCCTGTACCCCCTCCTGAACCCCAACACTCTGCTGCAGCCCGGAGCCCCCTCCTGCACCCAAACTCCATCCCAGAGCTTGCATCCCTCAAACCCTCCTGCACCCCAACCCCCTGTCCCAGGATCAGGCCAAAGCCCTCTCCCACACTCCAAACCCCTCAGCCCCAGCCCAGAACCCACACCCCCTCCCGATCCCCAACCCCTTGCTCCAGCCTGGTGAAAGTGAGTTAGCATGGGGGAGAGTGAGCAGTGGAGAGAGGGGGGTGGAGTGAGCGGCTTGGGGCTTTTGGCTTAGCAGAAGGGGCAGGGTGGATCCTGGGTTGTACTTAAATTCAAAAAGTGATCTTGTGCATAAAAAGGTTGGAGATCATTGACTAGACCCTGGACCTCCATCACCTTGGACTTTCATGGTGGAACTCCCTGACTCTCATAACCACACAGTGGTCTTGAGTATGGTGTGCCATTTTGGTCAGTTGGTCTACTTCATCCCCTGTAACAGCCTGCCCTCTGCTGACTCCTAATGGTTCATGTGATCCATCTTGATGGACTTCCAGAGTGTAACACATTGGACTGAGGCCCACTGATTGTCTCACACTTTTGGCATGAAGCAGTCAGGCTAATGGATATTCACGTTTTTAACTCCTCCATGTACTGTCCCCAGATAGATGGGCAGACAGAGCCGGTGAAGTATTAGAGCAAAACCTACGGTGCTTTGTTAACTACCATCAAAATAACCGGTTCTGCCTCCTTCCTTAAGCTTTGTTCTCATACAACAAGCTGAACACACCACCATGGGCACAGTCAATTCTTTCCAAATTTACAGGTTCCACCCTAGCTTCCACCTGGACTTGACAGCAGCCTCCCCGAACCCAGCAACTGCTGACTGGATCCAACAAATTCACCATATCCAGGAGGAGCTTAAGGACCACCTCCAAGATGTGAAAAGGGACTACAAGCCATATGCAGATCTTTGACACCAGGAAGGCCCAGCTCTCAGGGTGGGTCAAAGGGTCTGGCTTTCAGCAAAACACCTCCATATGAACCAGCCATACTGCAAGCTAGACCTCCAGTTCCTTGGACCCTTCCAGATTTGTCAGCAAATTAACCACATCACCTTCAAATTGCAGCTCCCTCGATCACTTAACTTACATCCCGTTTTCCATGTATCCCTCCTGAAGACTTATACAGAGGACCATTGCAACAGCCGCCCCTGCAGGTCCAGGTCCAAGGGCATGAGGAATACATAGTCCGTGCTATCCTCTGCTCTAAACTGCAGAGGGGCAGACTGTACTACCTAATCAATCGGGAGGGCTACAGTGCTGAAAAATGCTCCTAGGAACCCACTGCCCCTGTCCATGCCCCATACCTAGTAAAAAGGTCTCATCAAGACCACCCAGATATACCAGGCCCAGCTCCCATCCAGAGGAAGGATGCCCTGAAAAGGGGGTGATGTAAGAATTCATTGACTAGAACCCAGGTCTGCAGAGCCCAGGACAGCTGATGTCCCCACAGTACCACTGGGAGGCCCTGTGGAGCCACTCCCTGTGGACAGTAGGAGCCACAGGAAGTATCACCCAAGGGATCCAGAATGACAGTACCCTGAGGTCCTCTGATTGGCCAAGTGCCTTATTTAACCCTGGAGGGAGCCCCAGGAAGTCCCTGACATGTGGAGCCCATCCCAGCAGTAACCGCTAGGCCAGACCACCTACACCTCAGCCCCTAACACTGCTGCTGGGCTGGAGGAGCGATGAGGAGGGCGGGATGGGGAGCAGTGGGATGTGGCTACTTCCTGTGTGAAGTTGGGGGTCCCATTCCAGCTCGCTTGCCTCTCTGGGGGCTGGTGCATGTGCACCCCTTGGGAGGTGGTTCCCCCCTGTCTGCGCAGGCTTTTGGGCATGTGTGCTGGGGTCACACAGGGTCTGGAGGAGTCTGTGGCCTGTGGGTGGTTTGGATGAGGGAGTTCCATGGGTAATGTCACAGAAAGGGGAGCAGATGGGCTGTTTTTGTCCTACTTGGGCTACCCACCTGGGGCATGTCCCAAGCAGGGGGTTCTCGTGGGCTGGGAGTATTAAGGTATCCCGGCTGATGTGGGGTCCAGGGCCCCAGGCATCCATGAAGTTGCTGTTTCTGCTTGGAGGGAGGGAGGTGCCTGGGGGGCATGGGTCTCTGAAGCAGGGTGGAGTATGACAGAAAAAGTTTGGGAATCTCTGGGCTAGTGAGTGTCCAGGATCCATTTTCCAAGGACATGGGGATGGAAGAGCCTGGAGAAGGAGCAGCACAGAGCCAGGAATTGGATTCACAGCGTGGTAAGGATCAGATCTGCCCACCATCTTTATTATTATTTTTGGGGAAAGTGTAGTGTAAGAGGGAGGGATTTCTGTGTTGTGACCAATACAGTTGTTGCAATGGAGGATATTGCTGGCAGTAGGATGGGTTTAGCTTCGCCTGAGGGTGGAAGCCCCAAAATTTCCCTGGCAACCATTTTCTCCCCCGCCCTTTTTATAGCAGGGAATGACATCGATTTAAACAACATGCTGCTGTACCTGTGTTGCAAGATTGTAGAAGGAGACAGAACTGGACTTGCCAGGGACGCCGAGGTGGGGCCTGGTGAATTACCCAGTGGCCTCTATTTTTAGCCAGTTGGATGTTCCACTGGGAGACCGCGCAGTAAGCCAAAGCAACAACTGTCACCCTGTAACGATGCGGCTTCTGGCGGGACACAACTGAGAGTATCAATTCAGGACAAATTGCTTAGAGCAGGGCAGTTACAGCCCAAGGCTGGGTTTCCTTTATTATTAAGGCGCACCAAACCAGCCAAACAGAGAGGACTTCGGTCTCACCCCACTGGCTAACCATAAGTCATACAAACAATTCCCTTAGACACTCCAGTTTCCCAGTATCGCCACCAGTGCCACTCTTTATGGGGATGAATGGTTGTGAAAACCAATACCGCAGTAAAAGAAAAAAGGTTCTCCCCATCCCAAAGGACCAAGCCCCAGACCCAGGTCAACAGACAAGTCGGATCTTACACACAAATCACGCTGTTGCCAATCCTTTAGAATCTAAAATCTAAAGGTTTATTCATAGAAAGAAAGAAATATAGATGAGAGCTAAAACTGGTTAAAGGAATCAATTACATACAGCAATGGCAAAGTTCTTGGTTCAGGCTTGTAGCAGTGATGGAATTAACTGCAGGCTCCAATCAAGTCTCTGGAGTACATCCACAGCTTGGATGGGTCATTCAGTCCTTTGTTCAGAGCTTCAGTGTAGCAAAGTTCCTCCAGAGGTTAGAAGCAGGATTGAAGACGAGATGGAGGAGATGCAGCAGCCTTTTATAGTCTCTTGCTATTTGGCCTCTGCTTTCTTTGTTCCAAAAACAAGCTATCCAGCACATGGCATGGAAAAAACCTTAGAGTCTTGTCCATAGGCATGTCCCTGCATGCCTTGCTGAGTCACAAGGTGTATCTGCCTTCTCTCAATGGGTCACTTGTACAGCTGATGGTCCTTAATGGGCCATCAAGCAGGCTAGCCAGTGCTGACGCCAACTTGTCTGGGGTTTCACCCAGAAGCATAGCACAAGTTTGAAATACAGACAGTCTAGAGCCAATACTTATAACTTTAAATACAAAAATGATACATGCATACAGATAGCATAATCATAACCAGCAAACCATAAGCTTGTCTTAGACACCTTATTTGACCCCCTTTATACAAGATTTGGTGCCACTACAGGACCTTGATTGCAACAATGATCTATACGGTCCCAGTTTGTGTCAATAACGTCACATACCCTTTCAGGGCCTTCATAGAATTGGTGCTCAATTACAGTTACGACACCCTCGCCACACAATTTTCTGTCGGTCTGTTTTACAAAGACACTCCTGGGCAAACGAAGAAAGGGAGTTGGATGACGAGAATCTAGGGTTTCTGAGGTGTGCAAAGCTGATGACCCAGAATAGGATGGTAGAGCTATTGGGTCATTTACACAGCGACCTGCTTTTTCAAGAAGAACATTTGTTGAACAGAGTGTATGTAAAAATTAAACTGACGCGGAACAAAAACGCCTTCTGTTTAATGGGTGATGTGGCCGAAGGCTTTAAACTGCCCATTTTATCAGCGTCCCTTTTTGTGAAGAAATACGGGTTTCCCCAGGCATCCATCTGGGGCACACAGTGGCCCTGCTTACCACTAATGCTAAATACCCCATGGACCATGTGAGAATGAAAGTGTTTAGCATCCCCGCGGGCAGCAGGATCAGTAACCAGGAGAATCTGTTCTTGGGACAGTTACCCAAAATGCTTGTTCTAGGGTTTGTGGATAATGATGCCTTTAGCGGAAGTTACACTAAAAACCCCTTTCATTTTAAACATTACAACATTAATTTTGTGGCCTTGTATGTGGATCGTGAACAGATACGAGCCAAGATTCTGCAACCAGACTTCGAGGCCAGAGGCTGCGTGAGAGAATACATGAATCTGGTACAGACGGCTGGTAAACACATGAAAGATGGTTTTCTGTTAATCGACTGTAAGGAGTTTGCACAGGGTGACACCTTGTTTGCCTTTGACCTGTCTCCAGACCAGGAATGCGCCGATCACTATTCCCTGATTAAAACCGGGAACCTGAGAGCAGAAATACATTTTGGGACGGCTTTGACAGTCACCGTCAATATGATCGTGTATGGGGTTTTTGATAATGTCATAGAGATAAATCAGAGGAGAAACATTCTCTTTGACTACAGGTGAATATGGACACCATGCAGCTCTCACGTGTCTTATCAATGGACCCTTACACAAAAAAGAATTTCTCAGGTGTGTTCCCTTGTGATTGGGTCCCTTGTGCCAAACTGTCTCAGAGACCCCTAGGTTTGGTGGTCAACACGCATCTGCACAACCAACTGGCTAAACACTGGCTCACCTTGTATCTGGCGGAGCGCAACCATGGAGAGCTTTTGACTCATACAGGCATCCCCCAAACTGTGTGTTGTTTCCTAGAAGCATTATGAATTTTTTAAACAAAAATGCCACTGACATTGACCCCCGCTCCATCGCCTGTGGCTATCAGTGGGTGTTTTTCTTCCATCATTGTAGCAAGGGTTTATCTTTTGACCAGATTTTAAAATTGTATTCTAACAACTTAGTGCAAAACAACCAAAGGGTGATGAATTTTGTAAAAAATATAAAATGTAAATTCTCGGGCATGCCTAGCCTCCCTCAAAACATGTTTCAACAAACCCAGACGTGTGTATCTTGCAAGGATTTTCATAGCCATGTTACCCAATAAAACCCCTCACCTGGGGTGCTTTAAGACAATTGATGTTTGGTGGGTTTTTGTTCTTCTTCTTTTTTCTCTTTTTAAAGAATGACCAATTCAGAAAATTACACGTAGATTTTTTTTTTAAAAAGTATAGAAATGTTTTATTTAAAGCAAAACGTTACCAGTTTTAAATATACTTTTTTAGAACATGAAAAACATTACACACTGAGCCATTTGGATCTTTTAGCCAATTTTTGTTTTTTAGATCGCAAAAAAGGGGTCACGGTTTCTCGATCCACCCCCGGTGTTGGCAGTCAAGGCCTTTGAGCGTTCCAAAAGATCTCTGTTGGCCAGGTTGCCCATGATGGAAGATGGTACATTCAGTTCTGCCATGGCATTCATAAACACATCCCATCCTTTAGGTACACCTCTGCTAGGAACAGAGTGCATCTGGGTGATGGCCCTGACTAAGTCGAGCATGTTAGAACCATTAACCACCGAGCCTTTGTACACAAAAGCCCCTTTATTATTCCACAAAGAGATATTTTTATCCTGGCCCAGTTTATTTAGCAATACTAATGCATTTTTTCTTATTCACATTATCCAGCACCTCCTGAGCAACAGAGTCTGAGGACGTTGGTGTTTCTGGGGGTTTGGCAATCACACTCTGTTCCTGTTCCGGTATTTTCCCTTTGTCCACATTGCTCTGCTTCACGTACGTTAGGTACCTTTGAAGCACGGTGCTGTAAAGTTCAGCCTTTTTGTATTCGGCTAAGTCAGTTCTTTGAAGAACAGACTTCATTTCAGCATCCAGGAAGTGAGTTGCGGTCGTTCTGATATTTTCCTCCACAGGAAGGGGAGCCCTTAATTGCTCCAGCTGGTGGCTGGGCACCAGGTAATTTTTTTTTCCATACTCCATTATCAATTAGTCAAATGCCCCGTTATCAGAGAGGTAGCAAAACTTAACAGAGGTCCAATAAACCCCCCACACTGCTTCACCAGATGCTTCTTTCTTTTAAGTGAAACCCTTTGATTACACAGAGTTTTTATAAGCGCACTTGATCTTGTGTCAAAGGTACGTTTCCTTTTAAGGTACTGAGTGCTATTTCTGAGATGGCCACCACTAAATAGTCAGAAGCGGAACACAGTATACCCCTCCTCTGCTGCAGGGACGATTTGCTAAGTAATTTTCAAAGGACCAGGTTTCTCTTCACACAGCTAGACATGTTTTTGGTCAGCAACCCTGGCTGTTAAAAAGGGGCCTGCTTATAATTCATCTCTTTTTATACCCGGCTGTTGTTCTTTTCAAAGTATAAACCGCCGGCCAGTCTGGAGGGAAAAGACCGGTTCTTAGTCTCTACGCTTCTGGTGTGGAAGCGTTAAAATCCACCACCAGGTAACCATAAGGTCTTTGGGTAGCATCCTCAAAAGCTTCCAGAAAGAACTGAACTTTACCGAGGTACAATTGCCGAGCTAGCATAGCAATTTGTAATTCATCCCTGGGGTTTTTGAACAGAACCATGGACTTTGTGTTTAGGTTAATCGTACGACTCTTTTTTCCCTTACAAAATACATTCTGGACTATATACATCATGCTCAGGTTCCTGTGATGCATGTACTTGGTAAAGACGTTCTCGATTTCATTGCTTTCACAAGCAGAGTTAATCAGATCATCCATGATAATCATATTTGCTTTATTGGTATGAAAAACAGTCATCCTCAAAAGCATCAGGTAGCCCCTCCACAAAATTGATAAAGGGATATTTACAGAGCAGCTCTTTATACAGAGGTTGCCAACAACTGTAACTTCGCACAATAGTCTGGCGGGAGAAGAGCTACCGTGTTAGGCTTCAAAAACATAAACCTGTACATAGCCATGCAGACAGATGCCAGCATTATGTAACGGAAGGGATCACAGTTTTATCTCGGTGAATTTACCAGGGCCTCTCTCTACTATATTTCCCATCTCCATCATTTTCATAATCTCTTTTCTGTATAGGATACAGGCCTGTCTCAAAATTTTGACATCCTGCTGACAGGAATACGTGGGCTCTTTCTGCAAGTCAAATGTCTCATATCTGTGGTCCTGATACCAGTCAAGAAACTGCTTTCTCCCTTGGCATTATGCTTTCTACACCATAGTGCTCAACACTGGGCATGGGCCCCACGTAATTTTGATTTTCTAAAGTGCTAAAAAAATGTGGAAAATACCCTTTGCACCCTAAAACCCCATCTCTTGCGGGAACTTGCTAAGCTTCATGGGCAAAAAGTTTATAGAGTCTATAAAACGAATGGCCAGGGCCTTTACTTCCACACACATTAGTTTACTACCCTGAGTGATGAGTTCTATGCACATCTTTTCCTTCAGTAACTGTCTAACGATGAAGTACTCATCATAACCTTTGGAATTGTGCGCTAGGAACGTGTAGTCCCGGAACTCTTTGCCAATAAAGGTCTTAACAAAGATAGAAAGACTCTCACAGCCCTTAAATTCCCAGGATTTTTCCAGCTTTAGGGACATAGCAAAAATTTAATTGGGCACATGCAACCCCGTCTCCTGCATGCATTCAAAATTGTAAAAAATATACTTTTGGGCTTTCTAATGCGATCCATAAAACAGAGGTGGCTGTGTACATCACCAGTGATCAAACCCTGACACTGCTTACAGCGCCTCCCTTTACACCTGTGCCGCTTGTCCACGTAAGACTGACACTTATCACACAAAGTTTTAGGCCGGCATTCGACTGTTTTTTTCAATCCACAGTCGACGTGTCTGTCTAAACACTCCTTGAACTGACAATACTGTCGCCAGCTAGGACACCTCAGCGGCACGCCCATGCTGTCCAACCACATTACGCTCAAGCAGAGGCTGCAACGGTACCTGCAAGAGAGGTCGTGACTGTACACCGTGTGGCAAAACTCACAACAATTTTTGTGCCCAACAACTTTTTCACATCCAGGACCCCATAGTAATGCTCATCGTACAACAGGATCAAAAAAGTCTTAGGGTACACCGGGCCCCGCAGTTTAAAAAAGCCCCATCCCCCTTTCGCCGCATAAAGCACCACCTGTATGTTGACTCCTAAATGCTGTTCAAACCTTGCTACGTCACTGAGTAGAACCTTTTTTTGATCTGACCGCCCCAGTTTCTCATGCAACTTTCTCGCCCCTGCTAACAATTCCGCGTCCGTAGGTTTACTGTCGGACATGACGGCCAAGAGCCCAACTGCAAAACACAGTTTGGTGCCAGTGTAAGTCAGGTCTACTAAACATTGTCTCTTTTTATGGATGATTTGAGTACTGAGGATAGAATTTAAAACTCTACGACCGCCCCATCCCTGTTTTTACAACTGTCACAACAAGACGCAACGTCCCATCGAGATGCAACTCTCTATTGATCTGTAGCAGCTTTGAGGTCTGAATGAAGAAATCCTCAGCAGACAGCTCATCCCTAGTTCAGACCGAAAACAAAGGGTTAGTTAAATTACGGCTCTAAACGTAACTGAACATAATCATCCGGGCCTACCCTACCATTAACGTCATTGAGAACTAACTGTATCCTCCTGTGTATGGCTTCAACAACCTGCTGAGCTGAATTTATTCGCTCAAGATTGACAGAACGAAATTCCTCACAATACACTGACCCCCCCCAATTCTAGGTCATTCACGTTGCCAACTTCTCACTCTCTCCCTATATACCTCTGCATTTTCAGGGTTACTTGGGGGTTCCTCTACAGGACCATCAGTGGCATCTTCTACATCACATGCTCTTTGAGAGTCAGATTCCCAGGGGCCTCCATGAGGGTCATCAGGAGGAGACGGGGACCCATCTAGAGAGCCTTCTGGGGAATTTTCTAAATCAGACTCTGTGTGAGAGTCACCACCACCCCGCAGGTCAGATTCCGTCTCCCCATTTTCAGACAAGCCAGTCTGAGATCCTCCAGTAGGGGGCATCTCTTTGTTTTGTTTTTTTCCTCATTACCTCTTTAGCCTTTTTTAAAATTTTTATAGTGACCCTGGCCTGGAACTTTTTGGCAGCCATCTGTTTATCCCCCCAGCACTGTCCCCCCTTTTGTTTACACCTTAGCTGATGTGTACCCTTGAGGGTGCCCCTTTTACCCAAGCCCCTTTCCACGAATAGTCAGGCCTGCTGAGAGCCACCCTTTGGAAAAATTGAAGTATTTTTCAAAAAGTCACCCACAAAAGCTTTTGGATTTTTGATATTGTTTCCAGCCCTTCCTTCTTTTAGAACCCCTGAGGATACAGCGTCCACCAGTTTTCTGAATGAAGCATCAGACTTTTCCCAAATACTAGAAAATGGGGGAGCTGTGATGATCTTATGGTGTTGGGAGAATGGTTTGTCAGTCCTTGGTTTTTTATTCACAACCCGAAGAGCGTGTGCTCCATGTTTGTGAATGTGGGCGCTTTCGCTCACAGTTTTCTGAGGGCTTGGTGTGGTGGTGGCCACTGAGGAACTGGAGTTGTGTTTGCGTGGTTGGTTTTTACCCAAGTCTTTTATTCTGTCCTTGGGTTTGACGTATATGAGGTTTGGACTGCCCTGATGCTTCATCTGCACTCTCGTGCTGTTCTGTGTTGGTGTTGGTAAAGGTCTCAAAGGAGATTCCTGGCTCTTTGGCGGTTCTGCTGGAGGTGTCCCTCTAGCTCTGACTACAGCATTGTCAGGAGAGCTGCACATGCCTGATTAGGGGGAAAAACATTTTACAAAACTTAACTTTACCATCTTTCTCACCCACCCCTGTGTATTTACTTAAAATACACAACCTCATAAAACAACCAAACCAATAAGCAAACTATATTTACTGGGCTTCATCCATCCATCAGTCACTGATGCTGGTGAATTTTCCTTTTCAGCTGTCTCTTTGCTTTTTCTTTTGAGCTTGTTTACCCTCTGGTCTAAGGATCTCTCATGTTTTGACCGTACTGTGGAGCAGACAACATGATTATTATAAAAACATGAAACTGTCTTGTAAACTTAAAAAATAAAATACTCATGAGGATGTTTTTCTATTTAAAAAGTCATAGCTTTAAAACAAAATAATCCATTTCAGGCTGTACAACAAACACAGGTTTTGAGTTTCTACCACTTTAAAATACATCTCATTTTGCAGAATAAAAACCAAACTGCCTTAAAAACCAATTTTTAAAATCCATTTTAAAACACATTTTGCGCAGAAACTCCTGTTAGTTTGAAACACACCAAACCAATACTTTGCAGCCATATACTTTTTTCAAGAAAACCACCTACGTTTTGCACAAACTCAGACACAAACACACACACCCCAGGAGTTTAAAACACCAAACCAAATGCCTTTTTAAACACCCACACTTATCTCTAGCTTAGGCCCCTGAACCACTTACAATTTAAATATTAAAGACAACTCTTTTAAGAAGACAAACAACCCCATTTTTAAAAAATCTCATTTTTTTTGCATAATAAAAAGCAAACTGCTTTTAAAAACCAACTTTTAAAAACCATTCTGCACAGAAAAACACTCTGTTAGTTTGAAACACACCATACCATCAGCTTGCAGCTACATAACCCCAGCAGTTTAAAACCAACAGTTTGCAACAATATACTTTTCAATAAACCCACATGCATTTAAAAGCCAATTGCAGAAAATTACCTTCTATCACAGGATGAAGGGTTGCTGGCACATGGTTGTTCTGTTTTCCCCCATGTGTCTTTGGGCCTTTGGGTGAAAGAACAAGCAAACATTTTAGTTAATATTATTCCCGAAATGCATCAAACCCCCATACAGTCTGTGTAATACCTGAAGTTTTTTAATTTAACAGCATTAAGCACAACTTTAGTTAAAAATGGTTTTTGTCTTTTACCACCTTGGCCTGGTGGTGAAATCAGCTTAAAGTTACTAGTTCTATGCTAAACAGATCAAAATGCAATTAAGATAGGTACCATTATTTAGTAAGGACAGCATGGCCTAAGAGTGAAATTATATATGTAACCCTTCTGCCCATCAGATTTGGCAGCAACAAGGGCCGGGTTCAGTATCTAGGGGTTCTGTTTCAATAACACGATGCAAAACCAGCTTGAGCCCCCCGCCCAGTGACCTGGGACAATTACATACCACCCACCCAGTGCACCTCTCAGAGGCAATACTTCCCCTCTTGTAAGCACAGAGTCTGAATTTAGCAAAAGCCTTTTAATAAAGGAGGGAAACAATGCGGCATTATGTTGGGGAAACACCACAAACAGGATTCATACCACAAACCATGAGCAAAAGACCCACCCCCAAGCACGTTTGGCAGCGTCCTTTTCCCCTCAGGGTCTTAAGTCCAGCAACCCAAAAGTCACCCCACCCACAGTTTCTGACCTTGGTCAGTGCAGCCTCCAGAGTTCAGAAGTTCATCTGCAGAGTTTACCTCCCAGCCTGGGTGCAAGTGGAGGGAGGTATGGGGAGCATCTTACATGTTCCGCTGCTCGGGTCGACAGCCAAGTACCACGCCTCTCCATGGGGTCCTGATGCAGTCTTCACCGCCAGCTGCACCTCTCTGCTGCTATCCGCTCTGCACGCCTCTTTGCAAGCCATCCTGCTGTCCACTCCACTCTGCCAGCCACCCTGCTATCCGCTACACACACCTCTCCGCCAGCCATCCTGCTGTCGGCTCTGCATGCCTCTCCACCAGCCATCCTGCTGTCCGCGCCTCTTCACCAGCCGCCCTGCTATCCGCTAGCCATCCTGCTAGCGACTCTCCAACTTGTCTTTAGGCCCAGTCCTTAACACAGCTCTCAGCAAGTTTAGCTAGTAGTAGAAGAGCCCCAGTGCTGGTACACCACTAGCCCAAAGTAGGTCAAAAGCTTAGACCTAGGTATCAATGGTTTCAGCTCTACAGCATGTAACAAGAATCCTAAGGAAATCAAAATTAGCTCTATTATTACACAGCAGAAGAGGAAGGGAAGGAGGTTACAGTAGTATTCAACGATTGCAAAATACACCCACCCCACCAAATACACCTACCTATCCCCAATCTCTCTCAAGTCATTGGGTTTTGGAACACATGTCCCTCGCCTAGTGAGTACTACTTAGTGGAGGGTGACTCCCTCCATCATAAAATGCCAAGTACAGTTCTACTGTCCCTGATTCACATAACCAGGATAACAACCCTCTATTAGTCCTGCCCCAATAACAAGGAGACTGGGGATCCCACAGCAGCCAAAGTGACCATTTGGGCAGGCAGTCCATCCTGCTAGGCAGGGTGGGTGTGCCCATGCAAACGAGATCAGCCCCTGAAGTCCTTTTCCACAGCTCACTACCAGATGTCAGGGTAGAGCTCATTCTGACTCTGCTTACTCTGTCTTAGGGCTTGACTCTGCTCTCATATAATATAATACCTCCTCTTGCAGTCCAGCAGCAATTCAATTCAAGATAGTTTCTGTTGAAAGAGAACAGTCTTCAAAAAACTGAGGTTTTTATACCATCCTAACTCTTTGCTTCAAACAGACCTCAAAAGTCTGTAATTAGCAGGTTGATTTGATCACAACTCTGAATTAACAGATACTTAAGGACTTTAGGCACTCCTCCTCTAACATTCCCTTTTGTGATCTGGGGTGGGGGAATTAAGTCGTCTGCACAACTGGGCTGCTTTGGGCTATTTTTTTTTTCTTTTAGTTAAAATACATTTTTATGTTTCAATGAAAAAAATAGTAAATCGCCATATACAACAATCCTTAACGTTACTGTACCCAATTCCAAGTTGAGGCCCCTTGCAGATTGTCATAAATATAAAGGGAAGGGTAAACCCCTTTGAAATCCCTCCTGGCCAGAGGAAAAATCCTCTTACCTGAAAGGGTTAAGAAGGTAAAGGTAACCTCGCTGGCACCTGACCAAAATGACCAATGAGGAGACAGTATTCTTGTCAGCAAGTTAAAGAAGTATGGGCTGGATGAATGCACTATAAGGTGGGTAGAAAGTTGGCTAGATTGTCGGGCTCAACGGGTAGTGATCAATGCCTCCATGTCTAGTTGGCAGCCGGTGTCAAGTGGAGTGCCCCAGGGGTCGGTCCTGGGGCCGGTTTTGTTCAATATCTTCATAAATGATCTGGAGGATGGTGTGGATTGCACTCTCAGCAAATTTGTGGATGATACTAAACTGGGAGGAGTGGTAGATATGCTGGAGGGCAGGGATAGGATACAGAGGGACCTAGACAAATTGGAGGATTGCGCCAAAAGAAATCTGATGAGGTTCAATAAGGATAAGTGCAGGGTCCTGCACTTAGGACGGAAGAACCCAATGCACAGCTACAGACTAGGGACCGAATGGCTAGGCAGCAGTTCTGCGGAAAAGGACCTAGGGGTGACAGTGGACGAGAAGCTGGATATGAGTCAGCAGTGTGCCCTTGTTGCCAAGAAGGCTAATGGCATTTTGGGATGTATAAGTAGGGGCATAGCAAGCAGATCGAGGGACGTGATCGTCCCCCTCTATTCGACATTGGTGAGGCCTCATCTGGAGTACTGTGTCCAGTTTTGGGCCCCACACTACAAGAAGGATGTGGGTAAATTGGAGAGAGTCCAGCAAAGGGCAACAAAAATGATTAGGGGTCTGGAACACATGACTTATGAGGAGAGATTGAGGGAACTGGGATTGTTTAGTCTGCAGAAGAGAAGAATGAGGGGGAATTTGATAGCTGCTTTCAACTACCTGAGAGGTGGTTCCAGAGAGGATGGTTCTAGACTATTCTCAGTGGTAGAAGAGGACAGGACAAGGAGTAATGGTCTCAAGTTGCAGTGGGGGAGGTTTAGGTTGGATATTAGGAAAAACTTTTTCACTAGGAGGGTGGTGAAACACTGGAATGCGTTACCTCGGGAGGTGGTAGAATCTCCTTCCTTAGAAGTTTTTAAGGTCAGGCTTGACAAAGCCCTGGCTGGGATGATTTAATTGGGGATTGGTCCTGCTTTGAGCAGGGGGTTGGACTAGATGACCTCCTGAGGTCCCTTCCAACCCTGATATTCTATGATTCTATGATTCTATGAAGATACTTTCAAAAGCTGGGAGGAGGGAGAAAAACAAAGGGTCTGGGTCTGTCTGTATGATGCTTTTGCCGGAGACAGAACAGGAATGGAGTCTTAGAACTTAGTAAGTAATCTAGCTAGGTATGTGTTAGATTATGATTTCTTTAAATGGCTGAGAAAAGAGCTGTGCTGAATAGAATGAATATTCCTGTCTGTGTGTCTTTTTTGTAACTTAAGGTTTTGCCTAGAGGGATTCTCTATGTTTTGAATCTAATTACCTTGTAAGGTATTCACCATCCTGATTTTACAGAGATGATTCTTTTTTTTCACTTCTATTAAAAGTCTCCTTGTAAGAAAACTGAATGCTTTTTCATTGTTCTAAGATCCAAGGGTTTGGGTCTGTGGTCACCTATGCAAATTGGTGAGGATTTTTACCAAACCTTCCCCAGGAAGTGGGGTGCAAGGGATGGGAGAATTTTGGGGGGAAAGACGTGTCCAAACTACTTTTTTTCAGGAACCCAGATAAAGTTTGGTGGTGGCAGTGGAAATCCAGGGGCAAAGGGTAAAATAATTTGTACCTTGGGGAAGTTTTAACCTAAGCTGGTAAAAGTAAGCTTAGGAGGTTTTCATGCAGGTCCCCACATCTGTACCCTAGAGTTCAGAGAGGGGAAGGAACCTTGACACAGATATCAATGAATGTCTTAGGGCTTGTTTGTTTGTTTTTTAAACATGTTTCTTTCATGCTTAAAGTTTGGGGATTGTTTTTTTAAATAAAATGGGTGTATCACACCCAGAGTAAGCACCATAAAAATACCCAGAGCTTTTAAAAGTTTGATTGTCTTTAGAGCACATGCTTGTTCTAAAGTATGGTGGAGGTTTGTGAGCCCTTGAAACATTTCAGTTTTGGGTTAGACCCTGTCAAGGTTCCTTCCCCACTCTGAACTCTAGGGTTATATTTAAACTGTCCAATAATGTTCTACAAACTTCTGGGGTCATACTTAAACTATCTAATAGAGTTCTACCAACTTCTGGGGATATATTTAAACTGTCCAATAGCATCTGCGAATTTCTGAGGTTTTATTTCATTTCATATTAATCAGAGCTCACCATCCTCGCCCACCCACCTCCCTTACTATGTGTGTATCCCTGTCAAATTTAATTACTGATCACTAATATGATTAACCCTGATGGCAACAAGGGTGGGTAATCTCAGTCACCCTGGCTATTCTGTGGGGAGTTGGTTAAACCCATTCAGTTCAATACGGTGGGTCAGTTCTATTGTACTCAAACACATGTCTGAACCATCCCTGTTTTTTTTAAATTGTAAATGTTACCCAAAATTGAGTCAGCTAGTAAGCTTAGGGAGGACTAATGACCCACCAGAGTTTAGCAGAAAGCAACACCTTTATTATCCTAATAGCTAAGCTCAAAAGAAGGGATGGGGGGTGGGGTGTGACACTCACACTCGCATGCTCATGCTCCCAGGACAGGCACGGCACTGGAGATGTCAGAATCCTTCAAGGTAAGTGTCCCACAGCGCAGCGATGGACGGTGCGATGAAGGTAAGTCTTCCCGAGGCACAATGCAACGCAACATGGCGAACCACTGGCCAGGCGGTCCGGGTGAAGAGCCTTCACGGGAGGTCCAGGCTTGTGAGTGCACTCCTGAGCACATGGGCCCTTCCCCTTTGAAGGACCTGCTCCTCATGGCCTGCGACTAGAGATGACTTGGCCAAGTCTGGTTGGTCACACTGCACCCAAGCCAGTGTCCACGCAGTGTCCATGCATTGGGTGTGTGAGCACTGCCTAATTAGAGTCCCAGACACCTTGTCTACCTGGGAGCTCTTCTGATCGTCCAGCTGTTCAACCAGCCCATTCATGCCACAAGCATTCCAGGAGGGACAGGGAGGGGGAAAGCCACTTCACAGGTATTCAAAGAGGGAGAGGAGACAAAGGGGCAGCGGGGAGTGTAACAGACCTTTTGAGCATTGTGACAGGGCAAGGCCAGATGGCTATAGAAAAGTAGTAGGAGATAGATATATTAGCTCCAGGCTAAACAAATTCCTGGTACCAGGATAAGTGAAATGGCAGGTGCTCCAGGTCAATTAAGACACCTGGGGCCAATTAAGAACTTTCCAGAAGGCAGGGAGAATGCTAGGTTGATTGGGACACCTGAAGCCAATCAGGGGCTGGCTGAAACTGGTTAAAAGCCTCCCAGTTAGTCAGGTGGGTGTGCATGTCAGGAGCTGTGGGAGGACGTTGTGCTGTTGCAGAGGCTGAGTAGTACACACCATATCAGGCACAAGGAAGGAGGCCCTGAGGTAAGGGTGAAGTGGAGCTTGAGGAAGTGAGGGCTGCTGTGGGGGAAGTAGCTCAGGGAATTGTACATGTCATGTTTCTAAAAGGTCAGCTATCATAGCTGATACTATCAGGGTCCCCGGGCTGGAGCCCAGAGTAGAGGGTGGGCCTGGGCCACCCCCCCACCCCACACCTTGCATTTGGTGCAAGGACAGAGCTCTGTCACAGCATAAAGGTTATACATAGCATAGTCATACAGAGCATACAGATCACTGCTGCTCCTACAACAGTAAACACACTTTTAGGGTGTCCCCCCCCTCACAAGATTCTACAACATACATTTCAACTTTTTGCTGTAAATGGGTCTCTTTTACACAAAGACACAAGAGCTAGGTTCTCACACACTATTTTTTTTTATTTAAAAGACATACAGCTCCTTGAAAACAAACCAAGATGCTCCATTAAAACTATAAGCTCACTCAAGGGCTACAGACACCTTTTAACAGAAACAAAGATAGCCACAAAGCCCTTTTCAATAGATTTTTTTAAAATTTACAGCGACCAAGTTTTATATGGCATGTTTGTCCCCTCACCATTCTCTAACTTAATCCTTTTAGATTTGTTAAGCAGGGTTCTGTAACTTTTTGTGCAGACCAGATGGTCAATATAACGCTATAAGCAGGCATCTTCCGGTTTGGTCATTTTCTTTAAAACACTTCAGGATCTCCACTGAATTGCACAGCATTTATCAAGGTCACCCCTTGCATAAATATTCTTGAGTTCAGCACAGACATTGCATAGCATCACCTATGGCAATAACAGTGTTTAAGAAGCTTTCCAAACACAGCTCAGCACACAAGCCCCGGAGCTTGCAGTTTACATCCATTGAAGTCCAGGCTACACAGTCCTGGTGCCGCTGGCCTGGCACGTCTATGACACAGCTCTCACAATCTTCGAAAATCTTTCCTTAAGACAGTGATTAAGGACATCATAAACTGCAATGCGTACAAGAAAAGTATGACTTCTTTACGCTCACAACGTGGCACTGGCTCAATTAGTTCCATGCCAAGCCTCCTCTTAAACTCCTCATAACTGTCATCCTCGGAGTCCTCTTCAACAATTTGTACTGGTGTTGAGCAAAAACAAGGTGGGCCTGGTTCATCTTCATTGTTTGATGCAACACTGTCCAGGGCCTCCAGGGCCTCGAGAAAGGCATCGTCGAGCTGTCGAGAGACTTTCAGAAAAGAAACAAGTGTAAGTTCCCACTGCTTGTTTTTAGATTTACATAACACCAGTTCCTAACCCCATTACACACATACACACACACAAATCCTCTAATGTTACTTCTAAATTATTCATTTACCTGAGCAACGTCTTTTCTGTTCACTTTGTCCGCCGGTGACTCCCCCGAGCTGCGTTCGCCTTCCTCCTCCAAGGGGGTGGACAACGAGAGGCCAGCACACTTATCGGGGTGTCTCATGAGCAGCTGGGTTTCGGGGTCAGGTTCTGACCTATCCATCTACGTCTGGGCAAAAGGGCTCCACTTGGCTTCTCCCTCCTCCTCCTCCGAACTGATGCTGAAGTAGTGCTTTCTTTGTGGATGCTCGAAGGCCCTCGGTGCTAAAACAAAATCCAAAGTTTTCATGGGGGTGGTGAAGGAGTCCATGTTTCCTCTCAGCATTTCCACAATTTCTACAACACACATTCTTAGTAAGAGATGGCCTCTTCTGCCCACTGCTGGGACTTATGGGGTGGTGGTGCTGCACTCTGATTGGCAGAGGGTGGTGGGAGGAGTTCTTAGAGAGGTCACATGACCCTTTGCTGGACAGTTCATTCTGCCCCAGAACCTGCCCTATTTTGATCAAATCTGTTCTTGTGGTGGTCCTCTGTGAACAAAACCCATCTCAATTGGTAGAGGGTGGTGGGGGGAGTTCTTAGAGGGGTCACACAAACCACTTCCGGATGGGTCACCCTGCCCCAGAACTCCCCCGACAGGTCAAATATCCTCTCGGTGGTGGTCCCCAGCAGCTGAAACCCATCCTGATTGGCAGAGGGCAGTGGGAGGAGTTGTTAGAGGGGGTCACAGGACCCAATTCTGGATGGGTCAACCCTCCCTGGAACTCCCCCGATTGGTCAAATCACCTCTTGGGGTAGTCCTACCAGGGCAAATCCCATCCTGATTGGTAGAGGGCAGTGGGAGGAGTTCTTAGAGGGGTCACATGAGACACCTGGCTTCTGATCATGTGTCCATTTTGACCCCGGAAGTAATACCAGATGGGCGGGACTTTTGGTGACAGGTGGGCGGGACTTAAGGGTAAAGGGGCAGGGTTAACGTTTGATTGACGGTAGGCCCCTTATACTATTTTGGTGCCATTTCCTTTTTGTCATTACTGTTTGTTTAAGTAACGGGAGGGCAGAGTGAGGGGGAATGGAAGGACTGGGGTGCAGAGTTTGTTAAAAATAAGGAGACAGAGGGAAGGGAAAGAGGCACAGCAACACCTCCCCTGCCAAGATAGTCACTCACGGTCAAGTGTTTTTCCGGAATCACAACAGAGCAGAGTCTCAAGGAGGGATTCAAAGGAGGATCAGGTGTTGGTTGGACAGATTTTCTCAGGGAGTTTTTTCCATACAGATAGGGCAGCATGGGAGAAAATGCAAAGGTAAAAAGTTAAAGACGTTTCCCTTAATCCAAGTATTTGTAACAGTTCTCTTGAGGAAGAGCAGGAGGTAGGTGTGGTGCCAGCCAGTCATTATTCTGTGCTATTCCCTTGCCTTGTGCCTGTTCCTTGAATTGTCTGTGTCCCATGAATCAAGTACACTTGTTTCCAAGGAGCCCTCCTGCTGCTGATAGCACTGATGGGCATGGTGTGAGCAGGACCTCCTGCTACTGCAAGAGAGGGTCAAGGCCTACTCGGGAAGACCTAAGCTCTGCCTCTACCACTAAGGATCATGGTCTAGACAGGAAACCCCAAGGCCAGGGTAAAAGTAACATTAAGCACTTACCGGTACAGGGGCCCGACTCTGTGCCCCTGGAAAGGACGGGGCCTTGGGCAGAAGGGGTGGGGCTGGGAGTCAGCCTCCCCAGCCAACCTATCTGCGCTCCCTGGCCTGTGCTGCCCGGGGCTCCGTCGGTGATTTAAATTTTAAATTGCTGGCCCCAGGGCAGCTGCCCCCTTTTGTGCCCCCCTTTCGCAGCCTGGGTGGGGGGGGCAATGAAGTTAAAGCGCTGCCGTGGCAGCACTTTAACATCGTCTGTGTACGGGCTGCTACCGGCAGCCACTTTCTACTGGTATGTTGTAGCGGCCCACTTTCCCCCCTGCCCCAAGGCCTAGTAGTGGAAGAACTGCCAATATTTCAGATGCTGCTGAGTAATTCTTCTCCTATAAAGCTGATCTGAGTGACACAACCTGATTCTAGTGAGTTGTCCTTGTCTGTAATTGGGCATGTCCTATACTGGGAATTGGTCTTGAAATGATCACATTTGGCACAAGAGATTTCTTCCCTACTTTATAAAATAACCTGCCTCGAATGTCTCCCAGTTCATATTTAATATGATATAGAATCTATCAGGGTGAGAAACAGCACGGCTACAGTTTGTGCAGAACTTTTCCTTCTGGCTCCAGAGATTGGGGGTTACCCGATGATCTGAGGCTGTGGTAAACCTAACATCAGGAGGGGGCTCATCACTCATATATGGTGATGTTTGTTGCTTTCGAGTTTTATTGGATGTTTTAGCTGCGTAAAGTCACAGATAAAACCACTGATAATAACTAAAAAGGCAGATGAGTTTGCTATTGGTTCCTTCCCGCAGCTGATGCCAGCCTCTGAATCTATATATTTCCCTTCCACTGCTTTGTTGTCACTTGTCAGACACAGAGGAGCCCTGGCAGGTGTTTAGGGGCAGCCAGTGCAGTGAGTGAGGGGACAGCAAGTCAGGCTGGCAATGAAGGGACATCTCTCCACTCCGGTGCTGTGGCTTCTTCTCCTCACAATTCAGGACGTTGCAGGTAAGTCTCCTCTGTGCTTCACCAGGGGAGCTGGGTCAACTGGAATGAGGGTAGTAACTTTTAGAGTCATCTTTTTACCATCGGTACCTGGCTTGGACGTTGTGACTTTTCCTTTCTGGATTAGACCTTGCCACTGTTATCAAGGCGTTTGTAACCTTGAGATTGGACTATTCAAATGACCCTAATGTGGGGCTGTACCTTAGAACCATTCAGAGAACGGAGCTGGTGCAAATAACAGCGACTCACTGATCAGCACATCTCGCTGGGAGCATGTTACAGCCGTGCTGGAGGGTCTGCACTGGCTGCCCATCTCTGGGTGGAGGTTAAGGTGTTGGTAATGATTTATAAAGTCCTGAATGGTCTGGGACCAGCCTCCCTGAGTAGCAGGGGCACCTGAGCTGGTTCCCCCTTTTTATAAAGGACAGGGGTGGCTGGCAGGGTGTTGTCCCCTCTGGGCCAAAATAGCCCAAATCTGGTGACCTTCTGGGCACACTACAACAGACACTTGTTTGGGGGTGCGGGTGGGAAGGACCCAGGCTCTGTGTCACATAATGAGAAAAGGGTGGGAAGGAGTTTCTGTGGGTGTCTGTCTGGCTGAGTTCCTGTTCAAATGGTCACTTCATGCTGCAGGGATTTGAGTGTTATCCATGCCATCCGGATGCCTAGAGCCTTGGCTGGGCATCGCTTTAGTAATTTCAATCCCAATAAATACATCAATAATTTGGGATCCAACAGAAATGTCTGTTTGGTCCAGAATCCAACAGCTCCAAGAGCCAAGTCCTGGCTCCTCACTGCCCCATTCACTCACTGAAGCCAGTAGAAGTTTTGCAATTTTGAAGTGAGCAGGATTTATCCAAATAAACCCAGAGCTGATTCCTCCCAGAGAAGGGGGGTGTGCATGTGTTGGGGTGCAGTGTGCAATGCCCTGTTCCCATGGGGGTATTGGAAGCTCTGCCAGCAGGAAGATTTATCCTGCAGGAGCCCTGCCTCCCTCCCCCAGAGTTTCTGCTGGAGCAGAGAAGCCTTGAATCCTAGTTGGAGACAAGAGAAGCCCGACCAGCACAAGCTGCATGGCAGAGGTGCTGCATCAGGGCCTCTCACGGCCACACTGGTTTCATTCCCTCAAGGCCGCCCCTGCCCAGTTTCAGGGCTGCTCTCATTCCTCCAGCACAGAGGGGGCTGCAGGCTCCTCGCCATCCAGTGTCCCAGCTGTAGGAAGACTTAACAGCAATGGGGGAGGGGGAAGCAGATCATGAGGTACATCAGCATGTGCTGGTGCATCTTACGGAGTGAATCTGGCCCAAAGACTCCAAAACTGATCAGCAATAGGATTCAGATTGAATGTGGGACCCAGATATGATTCAAATAATGCAGTGATTTGGAACCTGCTGGGCTGGTGTTAGCAGCACGAGAATGATCCATGTGTCTGGCAGGGCAGTGAACTGCTCAGCAGTAGCTGGTTCATGGGATCCCGATGTGCTGCTGCGCCAGCCTGAGAAACTGACCCTGACCTTGACAATCAGCAAGGTCAGTTCAGTTATTGTCTTTGAGAAAAACCTGCCCTGATGTATATTTCTCAGACAGCTCAGTAACTGTGCGGTGAGTAGGGGGCTGGAACCCAGAAAATCCTGACAAAACCAACCCTCTAGCAGGTGACTTGGAGTTTATATTTCAGATTCCCAAGAAGTTCCTATATAATGTGCGGGGATTAGAGCCCATGACACAGCGGTACATGACCGGAAAGCATGGAATTCTGGGGTGACTTCTGCTGATCAGACT
This sequence comes from Caretta caretta, assembly GCF_965140235.1. Classification (NCBI taxonomy): domain Eukaryota; kingdom Metazoa; phylum Chordata; order Testudines; family Cheloniidae; genus Caretta; species Caretta caretta. Next base: position 217,410,120 of record NC_134206.1, read on the forward strand.
GACATTGCAGGGGACGGACAATTATTACCACGCGAGGGATGAATTGCTGCACGATTGTGGGATGGTGTCATATAGTGATGCCAAGCACATGTTCAGCTCAGTGTATTTTTGTTGCATTTATGAGCAAATGTGCATCATCCCCTGAATATCTTTATTTTTATTTTCTATGGGAAATTTGACTGCTTCACACGATGCAGACACAGTGACATGGGGAGCATAAAATACTCTCCAGCTATTTGTGGGATAACGTCCTATAGTGATGCCAAGCACATGCTCAGCTCAAAGTATTTTTGTTTGATTGCCGAGGAAATGTGCATCATCTCTTTTATATTTTTTTTTATTTTCTATTGGAAATCTGAGTTTGCTTCACATGACACAGACACAGTGATGTGGGGGAGTTTACAACATAAGGGATATCACCATATAGCTACTCTTCCGTTTCCCTCAGTGCCCCAATTCTCCTCCCTAAGCCCTGAGTAGAAGCCAGGTCAATCTTGGCCAGAGGATTGTGTTTCACAATTATTGACCTCTTTACAGTGTACGGGAAAACAAATTTTGTAAAATTCAGTGGGGTTCAGGCCAACAAATGAGAATATATCAAGGATGGGCCACAGCTGCAGGTCTCACTCCCAGACCCAGATAGCTCAGACATAGGTGAGAGGTTTTTCACAGGAGTCAGTGGGTGAGATTCTGTGGCCTGCGTTGTGCAGAAGGTCAGAATAGATGATCATAATGGTCTCTTCTGACCTTAGTATCTATGAATCCGAACTTCCCCAACGTTCAGAGTGCTGGGTGGGGTCATTATTCCAAGTTGGGTCACAGAAGTGGAGCCAGCATATGAGAGGTGCAGTATATAAATGTGATTGTTATCCTGAAAGGTGCTGATGGCTGCCATTGGGGAGTCTTCGATCCTAAGACAATCACAGACCTCATGAAAGCCAATGGCAGGGCGAGAACTCTCTTTTAGGCTCAACAGACGGAGCAATCAAGATCCTTTAGGTAGTAAAAACAGCTGCAGGCAGTGGGGGCTACTGCCAAAGGCACTGGGCACATGGGCAGGGCAGAGCTAAGCCAGGGGTTTCCATTGTTGCCAATGCAGGGGCAGGATACTGGCGTCAGACTGTGTCTGTTGGGGGAGAAGCCAGTAGAAGGAGTTGTGACCGGGATCTTGGAAGCAGAAAAGAAACAAAGCCAGTTGGAGCTCACTGGAGGGGCAGGCTGGGGGATTTCTTAGTTTCTACTGGGTGCAGGGAAACAGAACTGTGTGTGCACTTAGCTAGAGCAGTGTTGCAGCCTTGGGTCCTGCCACAAGTGAACATCACGGAGTTAACTCCGTTGAAAAAAAGTCCCTATTTTTCTTAGTGCAGACCAGGCCCCATGGGTTGCATGTGGGACTATACTGAAGTGAGCCGTACCTGAATAAATGCCCCTGTGGATTGCAGCAAAGTGAGCATTTTGTATTTCCTTGGCATTAAAAGAGCAGAATAGTCTGGCCACGTACTGGTGTGAACTGCACTGTTCTCTGAGCTCCACGGAGGCTCCATAAACACGGTGTCCCTGGCTCAGCCATCCACCGCTGCAACCAGCCTGTTCCAGGGGTCACACTGGAACTCTGCATGTAGCCGTAACTCCTGGGCATTGTAACGATGCCCATACTTGCTCCCAGTCTCAGGGACAGTCCTGGCTCTTCACACCCTGTCCTGTGGACCAGTTCTCCCAGCCAATATCCCAGGATTGTGTGGCAGGCAGTGGCCCCTCCTCACATTCCCTGTTAACTGCCTCCCTCCCAGCAGCCAGCTTTGCCTCTCCACAACCCCCAGAAATGCAAACAGCTGTAGAGACAACTGGGGGCAGGGGTGGAGCTCAGAGCTACTGGGAGAAAAGCCAATGTCAGGGAGTGGGGGCAGAGTCTGCTTCTCATATGGGGAAGGAGCAGCCTGTACTTGCAGGGCAGAGAGGCCAGGTAGAAAGGGGAGAAGAGAAGGGGGAAGAGCCCCGGGGAGGTGGGTGGGAAGACACCAGTGGAAGAGCGAAATGTGTGGGGAGGTGGGGAGAGGAAACTCCTGTGGGGAGCACAAGGCTGTAATGCCAAGCTCCACAGAACTAAAATTACGAGGTTATAAAAACCATCCGGTCATGATACTCAGGCTGTCTCTGGACTGTAGAACCCCCCTCTACTCCTCTGCCAGCGTGGGGGTGAGAACTGCAGACTGAAAAGTCACCGTTAAATGCACCCAAATGGCATGACTCCCCCTTGCTGCTCAGCTGGAGACTGCGCTTACCCTCTCCTCACCCCTGAGACAGGAACTGCCCAGCACTGCCTTCGCTCTCCCTCCTGGTTCAGTTCCTCTGACAGAGGAAGGGCTGACTGAGAAATAGCTTGACAGCCACTGAGCTAATTCATGCAGCGTAGTTCACACTCACACACAGAACTTATGTTACTGTTCAGGGGCAAGTTACAGATATTGGAGACTGTCACATTGACATCAGCCATTCCCTTCAGCTATAATGTCACCATAACAGGACAGGGTTGATTTAGCCATTTGCAAACAGCAACACTTCCTAGGCTTCCCCCACCCCACCCCTGCAACTTCTCTGCCTGAGGCGGGAAAGCACTGCCCCCATTCTAGAGCCCTCTCCCCTTCTCTCCTTTGCTCCTGCCCCCTCACACTCCTGATCCCATCCCCTGCCTACTCCAGACTCCATTCCCCTCCCCAATACTCCCTCCTGTCCCCCTGCTTCAGAACCCCTCCCCTCCCTCCTGTCTACCAGCACCAGACTCCCCACACTCCATCCCGATTCCTCCATCCTCCCCAATTCTCCCTCATCTCCCCCTGCTCCAGGCTACCTCCCCTCCCTCCCATCCTCTGCTCCACACCCCTCCCCTCCTCACCCTCTTGCTGCCCTGCTTCAGAGTCCCTCCCTCCTCCCCTACACATGATCACCCTTCCTCACCCCTATCTCCTTCTTTCCCCCTTTTTAGAACTCCCTCTTCTCCCCATGCCTCCTTCTGTCCCCCTCTCTGCTCTCCCCCTTCCCCTCTCTCCCTCCTGCCCCGATTCCTCACCCCCTCCTCACTTCTTAGTCCTGTCCCTCTCTCCAGACCCCCTCCTCTCTCCACCTCTCCATGCAGACCCCCTTCTCTAAACCCCTTCTCCTCCCCTCCCTCCTGCCCCCTGCTCCATAACCCCCTCCAACCCCATGCTCCCTGCTCTACCTTCAGACCACCCTCCGCTCCATCTCCACTCCTCCCTCCTGCCCCAATTTCAGATCCTAGTCCCCTCCCCTCCCCTCCCTTCTGACCCTCTCTCCTGCTTCTCTGTTAAACCCCACTGCAGACACCCTCCCACACTTCTCCCTCCCAACCCCCTCTGACCTCCCTCCCACCCTCCACTCCAGACCCTCCTCCCTCTTTCCCTTCTGCCCCCTGTTACAGACTCTCTCCCTTCCCCACCCTCTTTCCTCCCCTTGCTCCAGAACCCCCTCCCCACCCTTCCCTCCAGCCGACTCATCATCTTTACCCCATTCCCTTGCAACCCTTGAATCTGCCTCCTGTCCCCGCAGTGCCCTGCTCCCCTCACTCTCCCCAGCCTCCATTCACAGGGTCTCTGCTGCCCATCACGGTCCTGGGGTCCTCTCCAGCCCCCTCAGCCACACAGAGACAGCCATGATCCCAGTGGGCTTTAGTGAGAAGTGGCAGCCAGCTTTACTCAGGGCGTCCATATGCCCACATGCTGACAGACTGTAGGGAGATGGCGGCATCTTGCTGGCTTCAGCCCCAGTGACAGTGACAGGAGATGGCACCATTTGGAATAAGGGAAACTCCATGAGTTGGCGCCTTTCATCGTGTTCTCACGAGACTGGTAAAAACACCCCAAATCGCCAGAGTGGGGATAAAATGGCGAGAGCTGCAGCAGTGACAGCCCCGAGTGTGAGGCCCTGAGACATGAGAAGGTGGCGCCATGAGGCAGCTCTGGGTATGTCCCATTCTCCTGGCTCTGGGCGCGGATCCCCTGCTGCCGGGCGCGGACTCTGCTGTTATAACGCTGGGGAGGGGGCTCCCTGCTCGCTCTGACCCTGCTCTGTGTCTCTCTTTGAAGGTGCCGATGAGCTGAGGCTGGCGGATGGAGGCAGTCCCTGTTCTGGGAGAGTGGAGGTTAAACACCAGGATCGGTGGGGGACAGTGTGTAGTTATCACTGGGACGTGACAGATGCTGGGGTTGTCTGTAAGCAGTTGGGATGTGGAGCTGCTGTTGGTGCCCCTGGCTGGGGTCATTTTGGAGCAGGATCTGGACCAATTTGGCTGGATAAAGTTGCCTGTGCTGGTACCGAGTCTGCTCTCTGGCACTGTAGGAACAGTGGATGGGAAACAAATTACTGTGATCATGACTGGGATGCTGGAGTGACCTGTTCAGGTAAGAATCAGCCAGCTCAGTCCTGAAAGGCAAACCCCCTCAGACAAAAGGACTTGAACCCAGAGGACATCGTGTGCCTGTGACCCTAGTGAGAGGTGAACAAATAACAGAGCAAGTCCTGTCATTATTGTTATTACTGAGCTGTAATTATTACTGTTCATGACACTGGCCACCGAGGATCCCCCTGTGTGACTGTGAAGCATTTTCATTATCTCATCTCCAGCTGTTTCTGTGCCACGTCTTTCCTTTCCCTTTCCCTTTCCCTTTCCCTTTCCCTTTCCCTTTCCCACAGAATGGGTCTAAAATGCAGATAGGAGAGAAAATGAAAAAGGAAAATGTCACTTAGGCTCCTAAGTCACTGCGGCACTTTTAAAAATATTACACTCATGCCAAAATCCAGACCCAGACAGCCAACCGCAGAAGTACAGAGGATGGGGCATTTATGTAACCCCTTTACAACCCTCATAGGGTGACCAAGGAATGGGCAGATTCTCCCAGCTTGGCCAGAATTAGATGTAGCCGAGAGCACTCCCCCGTCTGCTCTGTTACTTCTCACATTTTGGACCAACCAGTAATAGAAAATTTCAAAATCTGAGATACCCTGTCGATCTAGCGTAGCATAGAGAGCTCAGCCAAACATATAACTCTACCCTACACAGCACAGGAATAGCATATTATGGAGACATTTACTGTGACTGAATAGTTAACATTACAACTACAGACCCATGATGTTTTATTTTTAACTCCTCTCTTTTTAACATTTAGTAGGAATAATATCATCACTAAGCCTCCTCTTCCCTGGATAGAGGTGCAGGGCCAGCTCAAAGGGACAAACCCAGGATTCCTTACTCAGGCAATCAGCCAGTGACTGTAATGTGAGTTTGCTTTGTACAAACTGAGTAGAAGCAGAATAAAGGATGCAGGATTGGGCCCATTCAGAATTATTCCAGAAATAACCAGCCAGCCGTCAACAAACTACCCTTGTGCACTAGATATCACTGAGAACAAACACATATTGTAAGAGAGACGTTTGTGCACCAAGCAATTTTTGAGAGATGCTGTTCTGACAGAATACTAGAAAACTTTTGTCTTCTGATATGCAGTGTTGCTGTAGGCATGTTAGTCCCAGGATATTAGAGAGACAAGGTGGGTGAGGTAATATCTTTTATTGGACCCGTTTCTGTTGGAGAGAGACAAACGTTTGATCTGACAGAGAAGAGCTGTGTGTCAGCTCAGAAGCTTGTCTCTTTCACCAACAGGAGTGGGTCCAATAAAAGATATTACCTCACCCATCTTGTCTCTCTCAACCCCTTCTCGTCCAGCTTTCACTTTTCATTTCTGGTTGGATTAATACCAAACTTTGCCAAAACATTCTCCTCTGCCAAGGTCCCTGCCTCAGTCAGTGCACAGGCTGGATGGTGCCCAGGGAGTGAATCAGGGCTGCACTGTGACAGAGGCTGTTGTCTGTAGGCCTACAGCCTCATTGGTTGCAGAAGCAGCATCACCATCATCGGCGATCCCTCCATTCGAGGATGATCTCCACCACAGATTTACAGATGGGTCCTGAGATGACTCAGGAGTCTGATCCTGGAACCAGAGATCTGCCCACAGTACATACTGATGTTGCCTGACGGGTCAGCTGCCTGCTGGGAGAAAGTTCTTTTTCTTTCCTTCCTTCCCTCTCTCTTTTCAACTTCGAGGGCAAGGCACTTCTCCTCAAAGTGGGCCACTGCCTGTTGGAGGATGTGGCATCACTGAGATCGGTTGGTTGCTTGCTCCTCCCAGCTTGTGATGAGTTTTCTTGAGATACGCTTTCAGTGTCTCTTTGCAGGGTTTCCTTTGACTACCACAGGATCTCTGACCATGGGTGAGCTGAGAGTAGAGGGCTTGTTTTGGGAGACGAGAGTCTGGCATCCACACACAATGTCCAGCCCAGCGGAGTTGGTGAGTGAGGATCATTGCTTCAATGCTGGTGACATTCACTTCAATGAGGATGCTGGTGTTAGTGCAGCGATCTTCCCACTTGATGCAAAGGATCTTCCAGAGGCATCGTGGGTGGTGCCTCTCCAGACTCTTGAGGTGCTGTCGATAGGTCACCCAGGTTTTGCGTCTATAAAGGAGTGTAGGAATAACAATTGTCTCATAGACCTGGATCTTGGTGTCCTTCCGTAGGTCACAGTCTGTGAAAACGCGCCAGAGCAGTTTCCCAAAGGAAGCACTTGCACAATGGATCCTGTGCTGGATCACACTGCACATTTTTGCATCTTGAGAAAGTTGGCTACCGAGGTAACAGAAGTCCTCAACGCTCTCCAAAGTCTGTCCCTCGATGGTGATTTGTGGTGGCTCATGTGCAAGGCCTGAAGCAGGCTGATGGAGCACTTTCGTTTTCTTGATATTGAGTGAGAGTTGTAGGCTTCGGTAAGCTTATGCAAAAAAAATCCAGTGGACTGAAGGTCATTTTCAGTGTGCGTGACAATGACACAGTCATCAGCATTTTGAAGAACAGTAATGGACACCCTGAGGACTTCAGACTTTGAGCGGAAATGTCAAAGATTAATAAACAGCCTATTCATTCTACATTGAATGTCAACTCCAGTGGGGAGGAGGTCTTTATCAAGGACCAAAATGACTGCTAAATACATGGAGAACAGGATTGCGGCAATAACACATCCTTGCTTAACCCCAGTTTTGACGATGAAAGGATCCATCTCCAGGCCATTACAGAGAACGGTGGCAGTCATCTCACCATGAAGACGCCTTCGGCCCTTAATAAATTTTGGAGGGCAGCCAAATCTGGCCAGCACCTTCCACTGGGCTTCATGATTGACAGAATCAAAGGCCTTTGTCAAATCAATGAGAGCCAGGTACAGGTCCTGATTTTGCTCCCGAGACTTTTCCTGGATTTGGTGGGCAAGGAAGGTCATATTGGTTGTCCAGCAGGATGGTGTGAAACTGCACTGAGATTCCGGCAATATTTCCTCAGCAAGGGGAAGTAATCGGTTTAAGAGGATGTGGGCAAGAATTTTCCCTGCTGCAGATTGCAAGTCAATGCCACAATAATTTCCACACTCCAGTTTATCTCCTTTCTTAAAGATTGTAACAATGTTGGCATTTCTCAAGTCTTCCGGAATCCTCTTCTTATACCAAATTTGAAGAAAAATGAATCTCCTGACAACATAGCTCTGAGGATCATTGGAGCACACAAGCCCCTTCACCGCAAGAAGGTGACGGTCCCTGAAGAGGGGCTGCACAGTGGCAAGATGTGTAACCAATAAAATTATGCTGAAATTCTGCTCCCGGCTGCTGTGGGCCAGAGTGGTACCAGTCACTAGAACGGAGATGAGGGAGACTGTATCCACCTATTGGGCCCAGGCAGTGTGAGGAGGAAGCTACCTGAACTGAATGCAGACTCGGGTGGCAGGGGAAAGTAGATGAGGATAAGGGTGTATGGGGAATATTCTGAGTCTGGAGGATGGTGGATGGAGAGAAAGTGGGACTGGAAAAGAAAGCAGGAGATGGGGACTGCCTGGGCAAGGAGCCTGGGATTGGGAGGAGGGGGCAAGAGACTAGGACTGGCTAGGCAGGGCAATTAGGACAGGGAGTGGGTGGGGAGAGACTGTGACATGCTGAGCAAGGAGCTGGGGGAGACTGGGACTGACTGGGGGAGGAGTCTGGGACTGGGAACCAATGGGAAGGAACTGGAGTTGGGTGAGGAAACAGACCAGATGAGGAACCAGGGTGTCAGGGGAGTCTAAGACTAACTGGGTGACGAGACTGGAATAAGCAGCCAGGGTGGGGTGTGGAAGACTGAGAGCAGATCTACATGAATATTTAGTGCGTGGCAAGCTGGAGTGTAAATCTACCCTGCACTGTCCTGCCATGCACCGAGTGTCCATGTGGACGGTGTAGCTGAGCACTGGGGCCTTGTCTACACTACTGCTTAAGTTGATGTAAGTTACATTGCTCAGGTGTGTGAAAACACCGCCCCCCCACCCCCAGCAATGTAACTTACATTGACTTAAAGCAGTGTCTTCATCACACTATGTCAGCAGAGCTTCTGCCTCTCGATGAGGTGGACTAATTATGTGGACAGGAGAGCGCTCGCCCATCGACATAATGCGTCTTCACCAGACGCGTTAAATCGGTGCCGCTGCATGGATACAGTGGCACTGATTTAGTGTGGGAGCGAAGAGAAGCCCTAGCAGTTCCCTTGTGTGCTTTGATCTCTCCCATTTCCAAGCACTAGGGAACAGTTAGTGCGCAGCAGCAGGCTCCATGTGGACACTGAGTGTGCAGCAGGCTAGTGCGAGGTAAATTTACACCCCAGTTTGACACAAGCTAAGTGTGTGTAGAGAGAAACCCTGAGACTGCATGAGGCATCCAAGGAGAGAAACAGGGGCTTGGGGAAGACAGGACAACTCAAGGCAGGGATAAGTGTGAGAAACAAATCAGCTGAGGACCCCAGAGGGGAGGGAAAGCACAGAGAACGGGGGGAAATTGGCAGGGGAAGCCAGAGGTGAAGTCTTGGACTGGCTTGTCCAGGAGACTGGGCCTGGGGATGAGAAGATTGAGAAGTGGAGACTGGAACTGGGTAGAGAAGAACAATGGGACTGGGACACAAAAGCAAGGGATGGGGAAGAGACAGGACTGGGACAGGTTGGAGGGGAGGGGGCTGAAGGGGTTAGGAGAAGTGAGGGAGAGGGGTCTGTGACCAATAGAGAACACACTTCTCCAGACCTGGAATGAAACCCAGTATCCCTGAGTTTTGCCATTCCCCTGCTGTCTGCAAATATTTGTCAAACCCTCCAAAAAAATCTTGATTCCCCTCTAGTGCTGGTCCACAAAGAGGATGACAACATACTACTGCTGTCAGTTATGCCATTAGCTCAAGTGGCAGAGGTTTGGGTGGCAGATCTAAAGGTTCCAACCCCGCTGACGATCCATTTGGGTGTCAACATGATTCCGCATCTTGGAACTTCTGATTTTTCAGTTTGTTTTTTCAAAAACCTTGGAAATTATGCAGAAAACATTACTTTTAAGGAACATTAATTTTGCAGAGTTGAGCTGTAAAAAGTAAGGAAAAGGCAGAATTAAAGTTGTCTTTGCAACTCTAGTTTGGCACACTTGTGCGTATGCATTAAGATACAGTCTTTCATTACATGATAACATGCTATTTTCTCCCCAGAATAGACAGTGCTCTGAATCAGGGCTGTGGTGTGAAGGAGGTGGTTATCTGTAGGACCCCTGCCTCATTTGTTGCAGAAACTGTGAAGTGTGCTGTGTGTGAGGTAGGGGATTGCAGAAAGAGAAAGGAGGGTCTCTTGTTAAGGCAGGTGAATGCTGCCCTGGGGAATTGGATTCTATCCCTGCCTCTGCCACAGAGTTTCTATGTGATGCTTGGCAAGTCCCTGAAACCAAATCTTTCACAGGTGGTCATTAATTGTGTGTTCCTCATTTTATGGGTGGCCCCCTTGAGACCATGAGCATCCGATTTGAAGAAGTGCTGAGCACGCACTACTGTCAACTGAAGTCAGTGGGAGCTGTGCTAAACAAGCCTAAGTCCTCTCAAAAGCCAGGACGTGGGTATCTCAAGTTGGGCACCCAAAATCAGTGGACGCTTTTGATACTTTTGGCCTTAGAGGGTCTCTGGGCTTTGGTTCCCAATGTGTAAAATGGTGATAATAACAGTTCCCTACCTCCCAGGTGTTGTCAGTTGTTGGCTGTGCGTGTTTTCTCTCTGTGTGTGTTTTCAGCTCTGCACAGATAGCTGACGCAGCAAGCCTTGACCAAACTGCCCAAGAAGACCACAGACTCGGTTCAGTGGCGAATGCTCGTTCAGGTTTATTGCTGACAAAGGACAGTACTAGCTCCCCGGATCAATGTCTACAGTTACACTGGCACATGTAGGCCCCTTACAATGGGCTTGGCTCAGTGAGTGGCGAGACTTTCCACTCCCCACTCACCCCCTGCACCCAGGCCAGAAAAAGACCCCCCCCCCCCCGTGACCTGTCTTTTGTACTGTGATAAAATCAAGTTACACATTGCCCCTCTGACGTGGCTAGTAACCACCCTTGACCTTGTCCATGTTGGTTTGACCAAAATGTCTCTTTCCATCACCCTGTCACCCTGACCTTATCTTTAGGCGGGAGTAATTTTTTCCTTTCATCATCCTTGGGGAGTGTGTTTACACCATAACCCTTTGTCAGGGGTTCTGGTCCCACCCTTCTGGAAGGTGTTTATGCACGTGCCAGTGCCGAGCACTTCTCATGAGTGTTTGTGGTTTTGCAACACCAACCATGCCTTTGCCAGGTTCATGTTCTGGACAATGGACCCGCACGCACAGTCATGAAAGGGGCTAATGAAGGTTTCACAGGCAAGTGCAAGTCTGGCATTCTGAATGTCTGAGTGCTTCACTTTGTAAACGTTAACTTTCTTTCTGATTCATAGCTGTATAGATTTTAAGGCCAGAAGGGAGCATTAGATCTCGTCTGACCTCCTGGGTAACAAAAACTATAGAATTTAAACCAATTACTCCTGTACTTCATCTGAACTTGTGTTTGGCTGAAGCATATCTTCCAGAAAGGCACCCAATTTTGTTCTGAATACTTCAGGAGGTGGAGAATGTTCTGCTTCTTTTGGTAGTTTATTCCAATGTTTCATCAGTAGTACTTGAAGCATGTATGCCTTGCGTCTAATAGGAATGTATCTGTCTTTAACTTCCATCCATTGGTTCTTGTTATGCCTTTCCCCACTTGATTGAGAAGACCTTTACTATGCAGTGTTTTGTCCATGTGAAAGTATCTAAACACTGAAATCAAGACACGTCTCGGTCATCTTTTTGATAAGCTAAACAGATTGACCTCCTAAAATCTCTCACTGCAGGGCACATTTTGAAGCCCTGGAATCATTATTGTGGATCTTCTCTGCACCCAATCCAATTTTTTAACATCCTTCTTACAATGTGGGCACTAAAAGCAGATGCAGTAGCTGTCTCCCCGGTGCTGTACACAGAGCAAAATTACCTCCCTACTAGAGCTGGTTGGAAATTATCTGGTAAACTAGAGTTTCATTGGAAAATGTCAGTTTGTTGAACTCAACATTTCTCATGAAAGTGAATTGGGGTACAATGAACTTTCTCAAAGCCACAAGCATTGTCTGGTTGAAATGTCCATGGTTCCCTGCCAGGTTCCCTGGTGGCTCCTGTTAGTCCTGCCGTGCAGATTGTCCTGGGGCTGGGTATTCCAGTCTTCTATGATCTGCAGCTCTGGGGCAGCCCCACCATACAGATTGCTCCAGAATTGGAGATCCTAGTCTTTCTAGGGTGTGGGCTCTAGGGCAGCCCTGCCAGTGCTTTCAGGCTCTCTGCCATGGGATAGGAACCTGCAAGCCCTGGAAGCCCCAGCTCTAACCAAGGCTCGGCTCCAGGCTCTGCATCAGGGATCCTGGAAGTCCCGGGATGGGTTCCGGTGTCCCAGGGTCTGTGGCAGCCCTGCCTTGCAGAATGTCCCGGACTGGGCTATTTGCCTATTTTGGCTGCCAGCTGGCCAAGGAGTCTGGAAGCTCAGGGGTCCCCAGTCCAGGGCAGGCCACATGATGAGGCTGCCCCAGAGCCCCAGCAGTGGCTCTGAGAAATTGACATGCTTGTCCTGATGTTAACAGTGGTGAAACTCTGCATCTGTTGGCGTTCCTGGGAGCAAATTTCATTTTGGATACACCGTGGGTTGGAGTTTCCAAAACAAACTTTTAGCCGGATTTCCAATTCGCAGGAAATTTTAAAATAGTGACATTTCCTGTACACTGGAAATCCTGCATTTCAGCCAGCTGCACTCATTGCTCCCCTCTTTATACATCCAAGGATCACCTTTGCTGTTTTTGCAGCAGCATCACACTGGGAGCTCACGTTCAGTTCTTCGTCTACTATGACCCCTGCAAAGAACATGGGCTATATCTGTACTTCTGTGAATATTACGTGTACGTCAGTTCCTTTTAGTGCTATTTTCACATTTCCTTCTGGGGTTCAAAGGGCAACCCCCGTCTGAGCTCCCCACATGTCCCAGGACGGCAGACAATGGTTTCATAGAACCCAGTTACTGGTACTTAACTGACAATACAGGTGTCAGAGCTTTTGAGCTTTTGCATCTGCCCAAGCTAAGCACAAGCCCCCTTCCTTGGGATGGGCCCCTGAGGTCGGAAATCTTAAACAGAGAGCCTGGGAATTGTTAACAGGGGAGCCCTGAGGAACAGAGGGGGTGAGGCAGGGTCTGCCGGGAAGGAGACTGAAACACAATCCCCAGAGGCAGGGGTTCCTGGGATAAGCTGAGTCAGCCCAGGTTTTGAGGGAAAAGGTGAGCTTTAGGTAAGGTATAGGCCTGTAGGCCGTCAGTTGCTTTCTTCTTTTCCCTGTGGTTGCTGTGTTCCTATAGATAAATAAAAAATAACACTGTCCTGCATCTGGTACTATTCAATATTTTCATAAATGACTTGGATGATGGAGGAGAGAATACACTGACACAATTTGTGGGTGACATGAAGCTGAGAAGGGGGTCACAAGCTCTTTGGAAGGCAGGGTTAAAATTCAAAATCATAGAATCACAGATTCATAGAATATCAGGGTTGGAAGGGACCTAAGGAGGTCATCTAGTCCAACCCCTGCTCAAAGCAGGACCAATCCCCAACTAAATCTAAAATTAAAATGATCTAGATATAATGGAGAATTGGTCTGAAATCAGTAAATTGAATTTCACGAAAGACAAGTGCAAAGCATTAGACTTAGGAAGGGAAAATATGGAATAACTGAGTAGGCAACAGTTCTGCAGAAAATGATCTCAGGGTAAAAGTGGATCACAGACTGAAATGGGTGATGCTGTTGTGAAAAAGGGAAATGTCATTCTGAATTGTATTAACAAGCATGTCATATGTAAGACACAGGAGGTAATTTTCCCACTCTACTTAGCACTGATGTGGCCTCAGCTGGAGTACTGTGTCCAGTTTTGCTCGTCACTGTTTAAGAAAGATAAGGACAAATTGGAGAATGTCCAGAGGAGAGCAACAAACAGAGTAAGAGGTTTAGAAAACATGATCTGTGAGGAAATGTTGAAAGAATTGGACATTTTAAGTTTACAGAAGAGAAGACTGAGAGGTGACCTGATAACAGCCTTGAAATAACTGAAAGATTGTTTCTCAATTGCTGTCCAGATCCACCAAGGGTAGGACTAGCCAATCATTTTAGATTTCAGCAAATGAGATTCAAATTAGATATTAAAAAAAAACCCTTTCTAACTACTGGGATAATTAAGGACTGGAAAGGGTATTTAGGGAGGTTGTGTAATCCCCATCATTGGTGACTTTGCACAACAAGTTAGACAAACGTCTGTCCGGGTGGCCTAGGTATACTTAAACCTCCCTTGCTGTGAGGAGATGGACTAGATCACCTCTTGAGGTTCCTTCCAACCCTACATTTCTATTATTCTGTGGTTTTATCAGCTATTCAGACCTGCTGATACGAAAAAAATGTTAATCCCTGATAAATGCCATTTAACATGCTCCTTAGGTACCAATAGATTGGAGAGAAATTCATTGTCTTCAGAGATATGAATAGACATCCTGCTGCTGTCCAAAACCAGAAATGTGTATTGAACACCTCTGCCTTTTCTCCCTCATTATTAACAATTTTACCATCTCCATTTCTCATGGGCTTAAAGCATTGTTAGGATTTGTTTGTTTGTTTGTTCCTAATATACTTAAAAAACTCCTTATTTGTCATAGTTCTCCCAGTCACGGATTTTATCCTGATGTCTTTAGCTTCCCTTACCAGTATTCTTCATATAATAACTTCTAATGTCTATTGATTTGCTCTAATTCCCACTATTTCCATTTTTTAAAATATATTGCCTTTTTATTTGTATTGCTGCCTTCACTTTGCCACTGACCCAGAATGAGCTTCTAGGTAATGTTTTATACCAGTGGAGCACTCCAACTCCCAAAGCCCCCTTTATAATTTTCAGCCTTCATTGACTTTCTAGGACACATTAAGCCCCAGCTGGTTGGAGGAGACGGTGCCTGCTCAGGACGTGTGGAGATAAAACTTGGAAACACATGGACCACAGTCTGTGATGCACACTTTGATCTGCAAGTTGCCAACGTTATCTGTAATGAACTACAGTGTGGAATAGCTGTATCTACCCCAGGAGGAGGTCACTTTGGAGAAGGACAAGGGTTGATCTTAACTGAAGAATTCCGGTGTGTGGGGAATGAGTCTCTCCTATTCTCCTGTCCCAGGATATCAAAAGTGAATCAGTCGTGCTCACACACAAATGATGCTGGTGTCATATGCTCACGTAAGAATTCAGCACAATGTCTTTAAAATCCCAATTCTGTGTATTCTAGGTTATAGTGAAGCAATGTACTGATCTAACTGTGTAGGGATCTGGGTTTGGTAGGGTTGGATCAAAACCCCAAACAAGCCAAGATAATGAGAAAGGGGTCAAGTGCCCCTGACTTTCCTTTCTTTTACAATTTGCTATAAAATATCTTAAATGCTCCTTCTCTAAACTCCTTCTCCCTTCTCCCCTGGGCACACAGGGTTCCGGCTGGTGAACGGCAGCACAGCGTGCTCAGGGAGGGTGGAGATCCAGGTTCTTGGTGCCTGGGGAACCCTCTGTGACTCACGCTGGGATTTACCAGATGCCAACGTTCTCTGTCGTCAGCTCGACTGCGGCTTTGCTGTATCAGCCCCAGGAGGAGGGTATTTTGGGAAGGGAACTGGCTCTGTCTGGACAGACACATTTCACTGCAAAGGGACTGAAACCCATTTGGGCCATTGCTCTGTTACTGCCCTGGGGGCCTCTCAGTGCTCACACGACAATGATGCCAGTGTGGTTTGCTCAGGTAAGTGCAAGAGAGATGCTGGATTAAGGACACCTGCCCCTCAGTGCGTGATGCTGCCCCAGAGTAGGGGAACCTCAGGACACAGCAAGGGGAGGGGGAGTTAGATCCTAAAGCACAGAAAATAACAGTAAATATATTAAAGATGACATTTAAGTCAATAATATCATCACAAAAGAACAGTTGTGACTGGGGAAAGCCCTGGATTCTCCAGTAAAAACATTAGCAACTCTGTCCTCACGCAGGGCAGCGGAGCTGGGGCAGCACTTTGTCCTTCGGGTTACATCAATGCCACCAATTCATTGTCCCCAGCCTTCTCCAATAGTAATTAGAGGGGGAGCTGGTAGTGACTCCCAATATGGAGCTTGCTTCACACTTTCTATTATAAAATATTCTCGGCACCTTCTTGAGAAGCTCTCGCACCTTCCTTGATTGCTGGAGCCTTTGCAATTTGGGAAGGGGTCAGTGCTGGGGCCAGGGAGATGCCTTCTCCTTGTGTAGTCAGATTCCTTCCAGGTTTGGCTGAATTATAAACTGCTGAAAATCAGCATTTTCCTTCTCTCACATGAGTTCCTGGGGGTATTTTTGGTAGCCCACCACAGAGAAAGTAGTGCTTTCACTCACTGCGGGTTTTTTTACTTTTTTCACACCTTTCCAACTGAAAAAACTCCAAAGATTTTTTCCCCTGCTTTCTTACTTTCTTACACATTTTTACCTTTTTCTAACTTTTTACAGTGGAAGAAAAGATTAGCAGGGGATTGGACTAGATGACCTCCTCAGGTCTCTTCCAATCCTAATATTCTGATTGTGTGAAAATATAGGAAGGGGGAGGAAGTGGCAAACCTGTACATCCAAAATCTGGAAAGGAAAATTGAATGTTTCATTTTCCAAAAGTTGGAAAGAATCGATATATTAGTGAGAGTCTAAAAAAAAATTTCATTCCATTTCCACATCCCAGTATCTCAGATCTGTTTAAAAATTGAAATACTGCATTCAAAAAACATCACAGGAAAAATTTTGAGTTGTTGACCCGTTCTAATATTTAGCTTTTATAAAAATAAATAAAAAAAATAAACAGCATTATTTAGTTCATTTAGTCAAAGCCAAAGGCACAAGAATTAGAAAATACCAGAATTAAGGTTATCTATGTAACGTTAATTCAGTCCCCCACCCTCCCTTCTGCATATATATTATGATACATGCACATATTCTATTATTCTCACCTACCCCCAGCTCCTGCCTCCTTCAGTGCACAGGGAGGGTGGTGCTCAGGGGTGCCCGTCAGAGCCCTGGGATCCAAAGTCATGTGATAACCGAGCAGAAGAGACCCATATTTCTTGCACTGGTAATTCTGAAACTACCTGCATGCGCGTGTGCACACACACATGATCACAATGTGTTTAATTAATTGAAAGGTTAGGATAGAACTTTTGTTGTTGTTCACATCTCAGTGTAGGCAGATTTAAATTCTCAACACAAGATACAAACATATTTTCATGATGTTTTATAGGAACAAGCATTTGTCTGATTAACAACAAACATGGAAGTTAATCAATTAATTTTAAAAGAGACCGGTGTTGGACGCTGCGATAAGGTAGTCTGAGAGCCAAGAAAAGCCTCTCCCTAGAGACCGACATTAGGCAGCTCTGTAGTTATTAATCCTTTTGGGATGAACTATCAGAGATGGACCCAGGCTGTGCAGTTTGGGTCAGAACTGGAATCTCCCACAAGTCTGGGTGCATGTCGGCCTGTGTGTCTGAGTAACAGCTGAATAGCAAATTAATTAGGTATTAAATGACCCAGAGTTCACATTTCAGTTTTTTTTTTCATAGACATTTAGGTCAGAAGGGACCATTTTGATCATCTAGTTCACACAGTGCTGAAATTAGGGGTTTAAAATACATATAAATTCTACTCCCACATCACACACACAACCCAGTGCATTCACCTCAGCTTTTTCTCTCCATAGGAAAAAAACCAAAACCAACTCAGACCCTGTTTGCCGAATGCCCGAACTCTCCAAGCTGCACAGGTATGTCTGCTTCTCACTGTCTCCCTCTTGGTCCCTAAGTTGTCCCAGTAACATGTGAGGTTTCTGCATTTCTAGACCAGGAGAAGTTACGCATCGTGGGAGGAGAGGACAGATGCTTGGGGAGAGTGGAGGTTTGGTACCGTGGCTCGTGGGGAACAGTTTGTGATGACTCCTGGGACATGGCGGATGCTAATGTATTGTGTAAACAACTGGGCTGTGGATCTGCTCTGTCTGCCCCGGACAAGGCTGCATTCGGCGAAGGGACTGGTCCCATCTGGGTGGAGACTTTGAATTGCAGAGGGACAGAGTCATCTCTCTGGGACTGTCCTGCCAAGCCCTGGGGTGAGAGCAACTGTGGTCATAAGGAAGATGCTGCCGTGAATTGCTCAGGTGAGTGACAGGAGATGTTTCTGCTACATGCTGTAATATTCAGAGAGAAGGATGGTTTAGCCCACCCATCCCCTTTGGTCCCAGACCAGGCCCTCCCATCTCCTGTGTGCCGGAGCATCCTGGATGTTGAGGGGTGGAACCTTTGTGGGGTCAGACTGGCTCAGGCATCAGCCGACATAGCCCCTGCATCCATCACAAGCCCCACTGTGCTGGTTTGTTATGAGAGTCCTCATTGCTGCACAGAGCACAAGGGACTTGGGCCCTAAATCACTAACAAACAGGCCCAGTGCTGCTGTGAGGGAGTTTGTGGAGGTGACAGCTGGAGACAACCAGGGACTCTCAGAGGTGAGGATCCCCCCGGGAACAAACAAGTCACCTCCCCCTTGCTACAGGTTCATAGGCTCCCACAACTCTCACAGGCTAATCTCTCCCTGTCGCATGTTCATTTCCATCCAGCTCCCCCGCGCCGCCCTCCGACCGACAGTGGGAGAGTCACGGTGCCCGTGGTCATCTGCATTATCCTGGGGGCCCTGCTCTGCCTGGTCTTAATCATCCTGGGGGCGCAGGTGCGAAGTGCCAGGGCACAGCTCAGAGGTGGGTCCTGCTTGGTGTCACTGTGTGAAATGCCTCTGCAATAGCAGGGGGGCTGCAGGGGGTCAGGGTGAGGGGCGATACCAGGCTGGGTGGGGTGGCCAAGGGTGCCTGTTAACGCCTCTCTCTTTTACTATTTCATTAACTGTCTGGCCGTGGAACAGCCCAGCCATGAAATCTGGAGATGATACTGGCTAGGGACCTTTACAGTTTCAGAGAAACGGCATCTGTATCCCCCCGCCCACCCTCCAGTGATCCACTCCAGGAATGCCTACTGAGGCCTCCTCCCATCATCTGTCTCTGGGTGGGAACCCCCTGTCCCATCTCCTTGCGGCCAGGGGGTTTTAAGACTGCTCAGCCCCCTGCCTTCCACTCTGATACCCCCAGCAAACCAGTCTGCCTACAGGCCAGCCCCCATGCTGTGCTTTCTCCCCAAGGGCTATGAGCAGGGCATTGCCAGCAGTTACAAGTTACCACCCAGCTCTCTCTCAGCAGATTACACCTTATTCCTAGGTTAAAAGTGTGACAGAGAAAACATTAAAAACAATAAAAATTCCTCCACACTTGCTGAACATACCAGAATTCACCCATCTTCCCCATGGGCAGCCTGGTAGACCAACATCCCTCCAACGATTCAGTGTTGGGATCCCCATGGACAGAAGGTCCTGCCCATTGCAGAATCAAAATGAAGGCCCTGAGGCTTTTTAAACTCAGCCTTTCATATCAGAAGTCCTCCTTTGTCTCTTGGTCTCTGGTAACCCAGTTTGAACCAGTCTGTATAAACCACCCTGAAGGTTTTTACCTTTCTGGAGTTGTTTACAATCTCAGTGATTCACCTTAATCATCCACCCACCCACCCACACACACACACACACTCAGTGTTTTTTCTTCCCGGAGGAGCTGTGCTAACCCTCCGACATGCAGTAGAACATAAACCATTCATAGCTTTAATACAGTGATTCCCAAAGATACTGCCTGGAGCTGCAGTATCTGCCACAGGGAGGGGATCTGAATATCATGAGGAGAGACATCATGGAAAAGGGACCGAGAGAAATTGGAAATATTGTCAAGGAAAAAAGGTGTATAAAAATAGACCTGTGGTAAATAGTTGTGAAGAGAGTGATCCAGTAGAAAAGACAATCTTAGGAAGGAAAAGTGTGGGAAAGGAGCATTTTACTGTCTTGTACTCAAAGCTGGCACTTGTCGGGGATTTTACATCTATAACACACTTTATACAAACATTAGCGACCAGCTCCTTGGCAAGAAGATAGAGGATGGGACTGCCATCAACATACATGTAACAGTCACAACTTTGCAGTAAGACAATGACTATAATTAGATCTCTTGCTTCAGGGCTTCAGCCAGTGACCTGCAGGGGTCAGGAAGGAATTCTGGGAAGACCCATCTTTGTGTTTTGTTTTGCTTTGTTTTGTTTCTTGCCCTCCTCTGAAGCATCAGACTTTAGCTACAGAGGGAGCTGTGACACTGGATGGGCTGGACCAGTCCTCTGAGGTGATACAGAGAAACCTCTTTCGAAGATATCTGGCTGGTGTGTCTTTTCCACATGTTCAGGGTCAAACCAATTGTCATAGAATCATAGAATCATAGAATATAAGGGTTGGAAGGGACCCCAGAAGGTCATCTAGTCCAACCCCCTGCTCGAAGCAGGACCAATTCCCAGTTAAATCATCCCAGCCAGGGCTTTGTCAAGCCTGACCTTAAAAACCTCTAAGGAAGGAGATTCTACCATCTCCCTAGGTAACGCATTCCAGTGTTTCACCACCCTCTTAGTGAAAAAAGATTTGGGGTCAGGAAGGAATTTTCCCCCAGGTCAGATTGGCAAAAAGGGACCTCTTCCTCTGAAGCATGGAGCATGGTTCCCCCTCCTCAGTGACACAGGAAAATTCAAACCTGTCTGCAGAGATCAGCTGGATTCACACAGGCCGGCTCTGGCCTGGCAGCGCCCGTGTTCCAACCTGTTATCTCAGCACAAGCCCAGATCCTGCTCCCACTGAAACACGTGAAAGAGCTGCTGTTGGATTCTGCAGGGACAGGATTGGCCTCTTGTTATTTCTGGGACTCCTGTTTTACTGTAGTTCTCTGACTTGTGCCCCTCTCACCATGGGCCCCTGAGACTTCCCCTCTCACGTGCCATGACAAACAGCTCTAGTTAGAAGGGCCACCTGCACTGAAGAGACGCTGCTGGTGCCATGGGCTGAGTGTGGTGTTTGCTGTTCCAGAGGGAGTTTCCCCAGGGGGGTCTCAGCTGGATTATGATAACGTGGAGGAACCTGCCTTTAACAACGTCCCCCAGACTCCAGACAGCCGAGGTGAGCAGTGAATCCGCCTCCTGGAAGCAACGTCACCCTGACGAAAAACTAACTGTATTTCCCAACAGGGACAATAGTGGTTTGTTAAGAAAACCAGGAAGTTCACCCACCAGTATTGTCTATTGGCGTAACGCTGGGGGCGCTGACCAGGTGCATGACAAGAGCTGTGTGGAGGCCCAGGGGTAGGGAAGTATGTGATGTCCTAAGGCATAATAAAGGCCCATAGCAGGGACTGAAGGAGCAGTTTGCTCAGGAGCTGCCCACGCTGTACTTGGCTCAGGTCACTGCCCCAGCTTATATACATCTGTGTCAGACATGCTGGGCTGGGCGGGACATAGAGATTTTACACCCAAGGACCCATGTCCCAACCTTATTAGCTGGCTCAGCACCCACTGGTGTCAGTTTATGGGGTAAACTTTATCAGGAGAATGCACTGAAAAGTCATTTTTAAAGTAATGTCAAGTTTAGGAAGCCGGGGACAAGCTCTGGGCAATTCCAAGTCATTTCTGTTTGTCATTATTGTAACCAAATGCCTTGTGGAGCAACCCCTCTGGACTAGATCCCAGTCCCCCCTTTCTAGACCTCCCCCCGCCCCACACTTTTAATCTGGGAGCTCTAGGATCCTCTCAATTAGCGACTGAAATATATCAAATCAATGTGATATGTGAAATACCCCAGTCTGAGGGTTTCAGAGGAGGGCTTCTCTTAATGCCCTGAAGGTGGAAGTTAAGCGCTGAGAGATCCCCAGGGACCAGTGAGGCTGGTGCATCTGCAGCTTGTAGTTTTTTTCTGTCTTCACTGTGAATATTCTCTTAATTACTTCACATCTTCACATCAGATGCCCCTGCCCTGCCTGGAGATGTCCCAGGAGCTGTTTACGATGATGCCAGAGAAGTGTCTGTCCCTGAAGGTGGCCCTGGCTTGGGGCAGAATGATGAAAAAGGCACTGGGGCAAGTGACAGGGATGCACAGACAGGTGAGTGGAGAATTGTTTGCACTTCACAGTGTCTCTGCAGAGTCGGGTAGCTGGAAATGTGGGGTACACAGCAAGGGAACAGCCCTGGCCAACCCAACGCCTGTGAGAAAAACTCTCCTTCTCTCATCTCTCCATTCCCTCAAGGAAGAGGCTTCAGTGCCTGAAATAGAGAGAGGAAAAGTAGGATCTGTCCTGGGTGGTACTTCCTGGTCAAACCAGCAAGATAGCTCGAATTCCCTCAAGCTCTAGGTTCAAATCCTTGGGTGGCTGCCCTACTCTTGATGTACTGGATTCCTACCTATTTACTGAACGTGTATCTTTTGGGCAGAATCTTATAAACCAAAGTCATGTTACTGCTGCACAAATGCTAAAGAGCCCATGACACTTCCTGTAAAAGTCGGGCTTAGCCCATTATCCTTGGCCTAAATTTCCACTCCCCTCCCTGTTGTGCCACGAGCAGAGGAGGTGCAGTGGTGATGAAAAGTGCGTTGCTTAGTACTGGATGCTTATCTTCATTGTTGGGGAAGAGTGACAGTTCTGATGTCCTTAAGTAAGTGCTCCTGGCTGGTAAGTGCTTGGGATTTTTTTCACCAATGTACAGGTAGCTATAGCTGGCACTGGGCAGTGTTAGCTGGTCTGGAAACCAAAGGTTTTAATTTCTAGACTATGTATCGAGATGATGGATTAGAACTTGTTCTAGACCAAGCCAGAAGACTGAAGGGGGAACAATTCCTAACCCACACCGTAGAGCAAAGGTTCTCAAACCGTGGAGCATGGAATATATTCTGGGGCAGCATGAGAAGCCAGGGCAGAGAGCAGCGGCTCCTTTCCAGGTGCCCAGCTTCGAAGGCAGCGCCGCCACCAGCAGCAGCGCAGAAGTAAGGATGGCAGCGTATGGTGTTGCCACTCTTACTTCTCCGCTGCTGCTGGCGGTAGTCCTGCCTTCAGAGCTTGACGGCCAGGGAGCTATGTACTTAGATGGCTCTTTGTGACTCAATGCCCGACTGCTGTTCATATTTAGTGAGAGTTGCACGTTGATTTTTGTAAATCGGTAGATGTACTTGTGTGGTGGGGGTGGGAGGCATCAACTGCAATGGACACAAAGAAGGAGGGTGATCAAATAAGTTTGAGAACCACTGCTGTAAACGCCGCCTTGCTCTGCTGCTGCCCATCACCATAGAGTGGATCCACTGACTGTATGTGTCTCCCTTGGTATTTTCAGGTGGGAGTCTGCACTCGTGAAGGAGTGAAGGTGTATCTGGGATGGAGAAGGAAACCCTGTTCCTGCCTCTGGGAGACACTGGTTATGATGATGTGGGACATTGTGACTCTGGGGGATCAATATCAGAACAATGTGATTGGACAAAATAACCTTGCGCTGATGTAAACGCTTCGCCTCTTTCTCTTAGAAATGCTCCCTCTGTTCTGATGGTCCAGAGACAGTCCCTTCCAGTTTGATAGACAAAGCATGTGTTTTTATAAGATTTGTGTGAAGTTGCAAGAAATACAAGTGTGAGAGGGAAAAGATTCATAAACTTTCTTTGTATAATTTTCCATTGTTTAAGGGGGTGGAAGTTCCCTGCGTTTTTATGCCTGTAATTTCTTCATCTTGAATTTGTGCCTTTTTGCATATTAAATCCTTTCTGAAAGTCTTCCCTGTTGTGGAAGTGTTTCTTGCCAGATGAATTGTGCAGTTTCCAGGGTTCATCACAGGGAGAGGCTGAGATACAACAAACCAGGAGACAAGGGTGGGCCACCTCTGGGTATGGCCAGCTGTTTGATGGGAGGTGAGTTTTCACTGAATGTTCTATCAGGCATGTGGTAAAAGTGAGACACAAGCAAGAGAACATTCTGAGATGAGCAACATAGTTGTTACTAAACCTAATTCAGATCTGAAACTTTCCCTGAATCCAAGGAGATAAATGGGAAATTCTCTCTGGGTAATTCACACCTGAACGGAAGGAAATGGCAAAAAGAATTCCCGATTAGCGATAAATACAGAGGATGAATATTTCTGCTAGGACAAAAAATAAATTGAAAAGAAAATAATGACAAGAGGAGGGTTAATAAGAATCTGGGTTTCCACTGAAGCAATAAGGCTAAAACAAGTTACAAGTCACTGAGTTGTTACTAGAAACCCCAGTAAAACCGATCGTTTTCACACAGTGGAATATTTATTTCCATGACAATCTACTAATACAGTTTAAAGTCAATGCTGAGCTGAGTACTAACTAGTGGAGAAGCCAGAAGTATTCTCTGGATGAACCCTCAGTGAAATCAATACCAGAATACCCACAGAGTACATCACTATTTCACAGAAATATCTTTCTTTTCTTCACCACCAATCCTGCGTGCAATTTGGTCACTTCATCTGTAGAAGGATAGAATGGAAATAGAAATGATGAGAGAAGGAGTTTCCAATCATCTGCATTCAACAGGGTCGGGGTCATATGAAGACACAGAAATACAGCAATTTACTTTCGAAAAGAGAAAAATTAAAAAGACATGACTGAGACATGTAACTGACCCGTGGAGACTGAGGAGGGAAATCTCAGGGGCTGTGTTACCCTGTTCCAGGGCAAAGAGAGGAGGAGAACTCCCCCCAAAATGACACCTGCAGATCCTGGAGAAAAGGAAAGAGAACAGGGACAGCAGCAGGTGAAGGTGACTGAGTAGGCGATCCCCTTGTATAAGTGGGGGATGTTATGGAGATATTGTGATCTGGATCATAGAATCATAGAATCATAGAATATCAGGGTTGGAAGGGACCTCAGGAGGTCATCTAGTCCAACCCACTGCTCAAAGCAGGACTGATCCCTGACTAAATCATCCCAGCCAGGGCTTTGTCAAGCCTGACCTTAAAAACTTCTAGGGAAGGAGATTCCACCACCTCCCTAGGTAACGCATTCCAGTGTTTCACCACTCTCATAGTGAAAAAGTTTTTCCTAATATCCAACCTAAATCTCCCCCGCTGCAACTTGAGACCATTGCTCCTTGTTCTGTCATCTGCTACCACTGAGAACAGTCTACAGCCATCCTCTTTGGAACCCCCTTTCAGGTAGTTGAAAGCAGCTATCAAATCCCCCCTCATTCTTCTCTTCTGAAGGATAAACATCCCCAGTTCCCTCAGCCTCTCCTCATAAATCATGTGTTCCAGTCCCCTAATAATTTTTGTTGCCCTCCTCTGGACTCTTTCCAATTTTGCCACATCCTTCTTGTAGTGTGGGGCCCAAAACTGGACACAGTACTCCAGATGAGGCCTCACCAATGTCCAATAGAGGGGAACGATCACGTCCCTCGATATGCTGGCAATGCCCCTACTTATACATCCCAAAATGCCATTGGCCTTCTTGGCAACAAGGGCACACTGTTGACTCATATCCAGCTTCTCATCCACTGTAACCCCTAGGTCCTTTTCTGCAGAACTGCTGATGAGCCATTCGGTCCCTAGTCTGTAACGGTGCATTGGATTCTTCCATCCTAAGTGCAGGACTCTGCACTTGTCCTTGTTGAACCTCATCAGATTTCTTTTGGCCCAATCCTCCAATTTGTCTAGGTCCCTCTGTATCTTATCCCTACCCTCCAGTGTATCTACCACTCCTCCCAGTTTAGTGTCATCTGCAAACTTGCTGAGGGTGCAATCCACACAATCCTCCAGATCATTTATGAAGATATTGAACAAAACCGGCCCCAGGACTGACCCCTGGGGCACTCCACTTGATACCGGCTGCCAACTAGACATGGTGCCATTGATCACTATCCATTGAGCCTGACAATCTAGCCAACTTTCTATCCACCTTATCGTCCATTCATCCAGCCCATACTTCTTTAACTTGCTGGCAAGAATACTGTGGGACACCGTGTCAAAAGCTTTGCTAAAGTCAAGGAACAACACGTCCACTGCTTTCCCCTCATCCACAGAGCCCGTTATCTCATCATAGAAGGCAATTAGATTAGTCAGGCATGACTTGCCCTTGGTGAATCCATGCTGACCCTGATCACTTTCCTCTCCTCTAAGTGCTTCAGAATTGATGCCTTGAGGACCTGCTCCATGATCACTTGGATCACTCTGTAAGCTGGGTCCATTCAAACACTGAGCTTTAATAAAATGCAAGGTGGTATTTCTGTGACTCGGAAGAGGATTTAGGTGTCATAGTGGACAGACAACTCAGCATGAAATCTCAGTGCCATGCTGTGGCCAAAAGGACCAACGCCATCTTTGGATATTTTCACAGGGTCAATTCACTGCACGTGGTGCCTCCTCCTGGCAGCTCTGGGGATTAGCTCTTGCCAGGCACTACCCTTCTCTGATGGTGTCTCTACCTGTCATCTCTTTCACCCTATGGCCCCTCTCACTCTTAGAGCGGCAGCTTCCTTTTAGTGACCTGGCCAGAGGGCTGGGCCACAAAGGTTCTCCCCTTCCAGGGAATTCAAAGTCCTTGTGGACGAGCTGTCCAGCTGGCATCCCCAGCACCCTGGGCCACTTCCCAGTGGCTAATAGGGAACCTGGGCCTGCCTCTGCACTGGCTTCCAGCCATGCAACCCTCTAACAAGCATCCAAGGGCTGTATGGTCCTACTCCATGCTGCAGTTTCCCTGGGCTTCTTCCTACCTATCTGGATTCCCCCTTTCTGGCTCCTACGCGTAGGGGCAGCTAGGGGGCTCTGCACACTGCCCCCACCCCAAGCGCCACCCCCACAGCTCAACATTGGCTGGGAACTGTGGCCAACGGGAGCTGCGGGGGCAGTGCTCCCTGGCTGCTCCTATGCACAGGAGCCAGAGGAAGGACATGTCACTGTTTCTGGGAGCTGCTTTAGGTAAGAGTGGCTCAGAGCCTGCACCCCTGACCCCCCTCCCATGCCCCAACCCCCTGGCCCAGCCCTGGTCCCCCTCCCACCCTCCAAAGCCCTCAGACCCAACCAAGAGCCCCTTGGCCCGGTGGGGAGGGGCACCCGAGACCCCCGAGACCCGGCAGGACATCGGCTCCATCATTGCCGAGGCCCCTGGCCGCCCGGCACCTGAAACCACCTCTCCTCCTGCTTGATCCACTGCTACTCCCACCCGGGCCCAAGGAACACCTCCCCTACAACGCCTAGACGAGCGAGGGAGCCCCGCCCTCGCTTCTAACAATCTGGCAGAGCCAATGGAGGAGGGTGCAGCAAAGATACTACCGGGCGTGGGAAAGGGCCCGCCCCAAGGGGAACCCTCCCTCCCTCATGCTGCCTCACCGTTACCCCCCCGAGCCCCTGAGCCACCGCCTCTGCCCCTCCGACACGACCCCTGCTAACCAGCCGCCAGACGATGCTATGGAGGGCTGGACTCTAGTCCAGGGGAAGCAAGGCAAGCGGAAGGCTCGAGCTCCGCTTTATCCATCTGATGCGGAGGCCCCGCGGAAAACCAGGAAGGAGGGCACTGACACTGAGCCTTCCGCTCTGCCCACGAGTGAGATCCATCTGCCGGTGTCGGGTGGGGAAGACACGATAGCACTGGAAGGTAGGATCTCCCCTCCACGGGAGACCCTCCCCTCTGAGACCCCTGAGGAAGCCCCTTCTGCCCGGACATCACCCAAAACCTCCGCAAACCCCGAGGCGACCGTTGAGGCAGCGCCAGAGGGGAGACCCCCAGGGTGGTGGAAGGCGACCTCTCCTCCATGTATGAGGAGATCGAGGCCCTAGGTCTGACCTCGGTCACCCAGGGAGAGGATGACCTTCTGCCGGCTGGCCTCGATCTGGGCAACCTCACTCCAGTCCCCCTTTCCCCATGCTCCCTCCCCCTAACCGCCTTCCTGGGTGGGGACCCTACAGAAGGCAGTCCACCATCTGATGCTGTAGCTGCCAAATCCACCACAGAGCTTGCTCCTGGCATCACTGGGAGCCCCCTCCCCACCTGCTTAACCCTCGAATCTGATTGGGAGACGCCACCTTTCAGCTGCTTGCCTCCCGAAGCCCAGAACCTCGCCTCTGCCCCTGCCCCTACCCCTGTCCCTGCCCAATCCACCTCCTCCTGTAATGCTATTAGAAAAGGAGTACTTGTGGCACCTTAGAGACTAACCAATTTATTTGAGCATAAGCTTTCGTGAGCTACAGCTCACTTCATCGGATGCATACTGTGGAAAATACAGAAAATGTTTGTTTTTATACACACAAATCATGAAAAAAATGGGTGTTTAGAGTGGGGTGGGGGGAGAGAAAACCTTTTGTAGTGATGAACACTCATTTTTTCATGATTTGAGTGTATAAAAACAAACATCTTCTGTATTTTCCACAGTATGCATCCAATGAAGTGAGCTGTAGCTCACGAAAGCTTATGCTCAAATAAATTGGTTAGTCTCTAAGGTGCCACAAGTACTCCTTTTCTTTTTGCGAATACAGACTAACACAGCTGTTACTCTGAAACCTGTAATGCTATTGCCACCCCTGGGGTTATTTTCTTCCCTTTTTTAGCGGATCCCCTCCAAGGAGCAGCCTTTGCATTCTCCTGCCACAACCCATTAGGAGCTGCAATTTTCCCTCCGCCACCCACTCTTACCCCAAGGCTTGAGACGGACCTAATAACTTTAGCCTGTCAGATGCCCCGTCGGTGGTCCGCACCCTGCCTGCCCGCCTCAGTGGACCACGAGGCTGCACCAAGGGCCCCGCCAGGGAATAACCGAGAAATCGCAACCCCCCCCCCCCCCCGCATGAGCTGCAAAAAGCGTTGCGGGAGTTTTTAGAAGACACCCATGGCTCCCGCAACAAGGTACAGCTAGCTCTCCAGCGATGGGGGGACTTTGACCAAATCCTCCAAGCCACAAGGGCCCTCATAAGGGAGGGTAGAGGGACAGGAAGGCAAGGTGCTACAGGCTGGTCCGCAGCATCCGTGATCATTTATTCACTTACAGGACGGGTCACGGATTGATGTGCGACCCGCTGGGGGCTGCGAACACCCCTGCCAACAAGGAAACCCTGCCCCCAGCCCTCCTCAGGACGCCTCTCATTATCGCACCTTTGAACACCCGGGGCAGTAGGATGGCTCTCCGCAGGTCCCAGGTGCTCTCTTTCCTTCGGGAGGGGGGTACTCTGTGGTTTTCCTGCAGGAGACCCATACGGATCCGACTGCCGAGGACAGCTGGCGGCTGGAGTGGGGGGATAGGGTCTACTTTAGCCATTTCATGATTCAACAGGCTGGAGTGGCGACCCTGTTCTCCACCGACCTACAGCCCAAGGTGCTAGGGGTCACTAAGGCCATGCCGGGCCACCTGCTGCATCTCAGGGTCCGAATGGAGGGGCTCGTGATAAACCTTATTAACATCTATGCCCCGACAATGAGCCTGAAGCGGCCACAATTCTATCAGCGGGTATCCGCCTTCCTCAGCACCCTAGATTCCCAAGAGTGCCTAGTCTTGGAAGGGGACTATAACACCACCCTCGAGGAGCAGGACCACTCGGGGGCCGAGCTGAGCCTGGCCGCCGCGAACATTCTCCAAGAAATAGTCGAACATCACTTCCTAGTGGATGTCTGGTGTGACCACCACCCGGATGACACTTCCTCGTTCACCTTTGTCCGGGTGGAGGGCCATCGGTCACACCACTACCGGTTGGACTGTATTTATTTATCACGTTTCCATCTTTCACGAGCCCACTCCTCCAACATTCGGCTGGCCCCATTCTCCGACAATCATCTAGCCACCATCACAGCCTCCCTCCGTGCAGAGAGGCCGGGGCCGGCCTATTGTCATTTTAACAACACACTGGTGGAGGATGAGGGCTTCGTGCTGTCTTTCTGGGAATTCTGGCTGGCCTGGTGTCAAGGTTCCTTCCCCACTCTCAACTCTAGGGTACAGATGTGGGGACCTGCATGATAACCTCCTTAGCTTACTTTTACCAGCTTAGGTTAAAACTTCCCCAAGGTACACATTATTTTACCCTTTGCCCTTGGATTTCCACTGCCACAAACTTTATTTGGGTTCCTGAAAAAACGGAGTTTGGAGACGTCTTCCCCCCCCCAAATCCTTGTAACCCTTGCACCCCACTTCCTGGGGAAGGTTTGGTAAAAATCCTCACCAATTTGCATAGGTGACCACAGACCCAAACCCTTGGATCTTAGAACAATGAAAAAGCATTCAGTTTTCTTACAAGAAGACTTTTAATAGAAGTAAAGGAATCACCTCTGTAAAATCAGGATGGTAGATACCTTACAGGGTAATTAGATTCAAAACATAGAGAATCCCTCTAGGCAAAACCTTAAGTTACAAAAAAGACACACAGACAGGAATATTCATTCTATTCAGCACAGCTCTTTTCTCAGCCATTTAAAGAAATCAAAATCTAACGCATACCTAGCTAGATTACTTACTAAGTTCTAAGACTCTATTCCTGTTCTGTCCCCGGCAAAAGCATCACACAGACAGACAAAGACCCTTTGTTTTTCTCCCTCCTCCCAGCTATTGAAAGTATCTTGTCTCCTCATTGGTAATTTTGGTCAGGTGCCAGCGAGGTTACCTTTAGCTTCTTAACCCTTTACAGGTGAGAGGATTTTTCCTCTGGCCAGGAGGGATTTTAAAGAGGTTTACCCTTCCCTTTATGTTTATAACATGTCCCCCAAATCTCAGCTAGGGTGAAACAATGGCTGGAATTTCTTCCTGGAGCTCTAGGAAAAAACAGAGTTAAAAAGACACATGCACCTCTAAATATACTACCAAGTACATAAAGACTAACAATATTTTCCACATCTCAAGGACGATTTTAGCCAGCTGATTCTGGGAAACTTTCACGGGAGAGTGCATCAGCCACTTTGTTAGAAGCTCCTGAGATATATTGGATGTCGAAATCAAAACCTTGGAGAGGTAAACTCCACAGAATAAGTTTTTTGTTATTTCCCATCGTGGTATGAAGCCACCGTAGCGCAGCATGGTCGGTTTGCAGGTGGAAAAGCCGTCCCGAAACATATGGGCGTAGCTTTTCCAGAGCGTAGACAATGATGTAACATTCTTTTTCTCTGACTGACCAGTTGCTTTCCCTTTGAGACAGTTTGTTGCTGAGAAACACTACAGGGTGGAATTCTTGATCCGGTCCTTTCTGCATTAAAACTGCTCCCACACCACGCTCGGACGCATCTGTGGTTACTAGGAACAGTTTGTCAAAGTCGGGGGCCCTTAGTACAGGGTCAGACATGAGTGTCGCTTTAAGCTGGTTAAAGGCCTTCTGACACTCTTCGGTCCACTGAAGGGCATTTGGCTGTTTCTTTTTGGTTAGGTCTGTCAGTGGGGCAGCGATTTGGCTGTATTGCGGTACAAATGGTCTGTAATAACCGGCCAAGCCTAAGAAGGATTGAACCTGTTTCTTTGACTTTGGGACAGGCCACTTTTGGATAGCATCCACTTTGGCCTGTAGGGGGCTGATAGTTCCTTGACCCACCTGGTGTCCAAGGTAAGTCACTCTGTTTAGGCCTATTTGACACTTCTTAGCCTTAACAGTTAGTCCTGCCTCCCTTATGCTCTCAAGGACTTTTTGTAGATGTTCCAGGTGTTCTGCCCAGGAACCCGAAAATATGGCCACATCGTCAAGGTAGGCAACTGCATATTCTCCTAATCCTGCTAGGAGACCATCGACAAATCTTTGGAAGGTGGCGGGTGCATTTCGCAGCCCGAAAGGGAGGACATTAAATTCATACAGCCCAAGATGTGTGGTGACGGCTGACCTTTCCTTGGCGGATTCATCTAGCGGTACCTGCCAGTACCCCTTGGTTAAGTCCAAGGTAGAGATGAACTGGGCCCGTCCCAGTTTCTCTAATAGTTCATCTGTGCGTGGCATTGGATAGTTGTCTGGGCGAGTTACAGCATTTATCTTACGGTAGTCCACGCAAAAACTTATCTCCCCATCTGGTTTGGGAACTAGAACCACTGGAGATGCCCATGCACTTCCAGAGGGACGGATTACACCCATCTATAACATATCCTGGATCTCCCGGTCTATAGCAGTTTTAGCTTGAGGAGACATCCGGTAAGGTCGGACTTTAATTGGGTGAGCATTACCTGTGTCAATGGAGTGGTATGCCCGTTCAGTCAGTCCTGGGGTGGCTGACAATGTCGGCACGTAGCTAGTGCACAGCTTCTTGATGTGCTGTCGCTGCATACGCCCAAGGGTCATGGAGAGGTTCACCTCTCCCACACCACCAGCACTTTTCCCTTCATCGTAGACACCTTCAGGCCACTCAGCGTCGTCTCTTCCCTGGGCTGTAAACTGACAAACCTTTAATTCTCTGGAATAAAAGGGCTTTAGAGAATTAATATGGTACATCTTAGGCTTTTGGTTGGAGGTGGGGAATGCTATGAGATAATTAACAGCTCCCAGGCGCTCCTGGACCATGAATGGCCCTTCCCACGATGCTTCCATTTTATGGGCCTGGAGCGCCTTTAAGACCATGACCTGGTCCCCTACTTGGAAGAAACGCTCTCGGGCATGTTTATCATACCAGGCTTTTTGCTCTTTTTGAGCATCCTGTAAGTTTTCTTTAGCAAGGGCTAAAGGGGTTCGGAGGGTGTTTTGTAGGTTGGTTACAAAGTCCAGAATGTTAGTTCCTGGAGAAGGTGTAAATCCCTCCCATTGCTGCTTCACCAACTGTAATGGCCCCTTAACCTCACGACCATATACAAGTTCAAATGGGGAAAACCCTAAACTGGGATGTGGTACAGCTCTGTAGGCAAAAAGCAACTGCTGCAAAACTAGGTTCCAATCATTGGAGTGCTCCTTTACAAATTTACGTATCATGGCCCCCAAAGTTCCATTAAACTTCTCCACCATGCCATTTGTTGATGGTGGTAAGGAGTGGCAACCAAGTAATTTACCCCATGAGCTTCCCAGAGGTTTTCCATAGTTCCTGCCAGGAAATTAGTCCCTGCATCTGTGAGGTTGTCGGAGGGCCAACCTACCCTGGCAAAAATGTCTGCTCGTGCGTGGAACACACTTTTAGCCCTGGTGTTGCTTAGAGCTACTGCTTCCGGCCATCGGGTGGCAAAATCCATGAAAGTCAGTATGTACTGCTTTCCTCTGGGTGTCTTTTTTCGGAAAATGACCCAGAATATCCACAGCTACTGGCTGAAATGGAACTTCAATGATGGGGAGTGGTTGGAGAGGGGCTTTGACATGGTCTTGGGGTTTTTCCACCCTTTGGCATACTTCACAAGACCGGACATAGGTAGAAACATCCTTGCCCATTCCCTCCCAGTGGAATGACCCCCCCCAAAACGGTCTTTGGTCCTGTTCACCCCAGCATGGCCACTAGGATGATCATGGGCTAAGCTCAAGAGTTTGGCCCGGTATTTAGTTGGAACTACCAACTGTCTCTGAGGATGTCAGTCTTCCTGGTGTCCACCAGAAAGAGTTTCCTTGTATAAAAGTCCTCTTTCTACAACAAATCTGGATTGATTAGAAGAGCTGAGAGGCGGTGGGTTGCTCCGTGCCACCGTCCAAGCTCTCTGGAGGCTTTCATCTGCTTCCTGTTCAGTCTGGAACTGTTCCCTTGATGCTGGAGACATCAGTTCCTCATTGGATTGTGGACCTATGCTTGGTCCCTCTGGAAACAATGTAGGGGATGGGACTGTTTCTGTTGACTGTGAACCGCTCTCCCCTGGGACACTATGTTGGGGTTCAGGCTCCAGCTGAGCCTTTTGTGTAGGGTTATGGGCTGCTGCCGGTTCAGGTTCGGTGGGGCCTTCTGGTGTTGAGGTTGCAAGTACTGGATTCAGTGCTGGCAATGGGTCTGGTGCTGGTTGTTCCGCTGGTTCTGGTTCTGGGACTGGTTCCGTCTGGGTCTCTGGGACTGGATCCACTACTGCTGTTGCAGACATTGGCCTGGGGTCCGGGTCCATCACCTCTGACTGGGTCCTGATAGAAGTTTCCGGAACAGAGCTAAGCCTCACGGCTTGTTTAGCCTGGCTGCGGGTGACCATTCCCACCCTGTGGGCCCACTTCACATGATTGGCCAAGTCTTCCCCCAACAGCATGGGGATGGGATAATCATCATAGACTGCAAAAGTCCATGTTCCTGACCAGCCCTGGTACTGGACAGGCAACTTGGCTGTAGGCAAATCGAAAGAGTTGGACTTGAAGGGTTGAATCGTCACTTGGATCTCGGGGTTGATTAAATTGGGGTCTACTAAGGAAGCATGGATAGCTGACACTTGTGCTCCGGTGTCCCTCCACGCGGTGACCTTCTTCCCGCCCACACTCACAGTTTCCCTCCGCTCCAAGGATATCTGGGAGGTATCTGGGCCTGCGGACCTCTGGTGTGATTCCGGTGCAATGAACTGTAATCTGTTGGGGTTCTTGGGGCAGTTGGCCTTTACATGCCCCAGCTCGTTACATTTAAAACATCGTCCAGCTGACGGGTCACTGGGGCGAGGTGGGTTGCTGGAGAATGGGGTGGTGGGACGATAAGGGGTCTGGAGGGTTCTTTGGGAGGTAGGTGGGGCTTTGGGCAGCCCCCAGTAATAGGGTGTGGTCTGGGGTTGTCCCTTCTGGTCTCTGCTCCAACTGCGACCAGTTTTCTTCTTCTCTGCCACCTCTACCCATCTGGCTCCAATTCTGCTGTCTCGATTACAGTTTTGGGCTTCCCATCTAGGATGTATTTTTCTATTTCCTCAGGAACACCCTCTAAGAATTGTTCCATTTGCATGAGGAAGGGCAAATTTACTGGAGATTCAACACTTGCTCCTGATATCCAGGCATCCCAATGTTTCACAATGTGGTAGGCATGTCGTGTTTCCACCTTAGGGCTCTGAACCTCCGACGAGAATGCTCGGGTGTTAGCCCCATTCTGACTCTCGCCTTGGATTTAAACACTTCATACTTGTTCATGTGTTCTTGAGGCATTTCAGCCGCCACCTCAGCTAAGGGTCCTCTGAGCTGCGGCCTC
The DNA here is from genome assembly GCF_965140235.1 of Caretta caretta. Lineage (NCBI taxonomy): Eukaryota > Metazoa > Chordata > Testudines > Cheloniidae > Caretta > Caretta caretta. The sequence continues at coordinate 217,444,631 of NC_134206.1, forward strand.
AGCTCTACCATGTATTGGTCGGTAGAGATGCTGTACCCAAGGCAGGCCCTTTCGAAGTTTTCTAAGAAGGCCTCAGTAACATTGCCTGCCTTGTAGGTGGGGAACTTTCTGGGATGGGAAGTGGTACATGGAGAAGAATTGCTAGGGTTTGTTGGTCTATTCTTCTGAGCCTTTACCTTCTCCATCTACAGTTCAAGCTTCCTCTCTTTTTCCTTCTCCTCCTCCACATGCTTCCTCTCTTTTTCCTTCTCCTCTTCCACATGCTTCCTTGCCTCCATTTCCCTCCTGTGGGCAGGCTCCTGTACCTCCTTCTCCATCGCATGAGTTCTATCTGTCTTGCATGTTCCTTTTGTTTTTCAGCAGCCTCAAATCTGGCTAATTCCAGCTTTTGTTGAGCCATGGAGTCTGTCATCCTAACCTCTCTGTTTTTAACTAACTTTACACCCGAGGTTTAGAAATAAAACAAACAAAACTTGGCTTGTAAAATTTTGCTGTGCTGGAATAGGATACCTATTCTCTGATAGTGATTGTCAGCCTACAGAAAAAGACAATTCCCTTTGTCTCTGCTCTGGCCCCAGATCAAAGCAAAACCCCCAACTACTTGGAAACCTGCTTTCCAGCAGCCCCAAAAGGAAAAAAAAATCCTTTTCAAATCTGTGCTCCTTGTAAAAAAAAATCAAAATCCTAAAAAAAAAAACAACCCTGCCACTTTTGTCTCCAGGCAAATGGGTAGAACACCCCTCTATTTACTTTTAGGGGGAAAAAAAACCTCAGGTTTGTGAAGACTGTGAATTTCCCAGCAGGAGGTTAACTACTCTGCCTCCAGGCAAAGAAAGCCTGCAATTCACAAAGATAATCCCCTTTTGTCTCTGCTCTGACCCCAAAGCAGAGAAAAAACTAGCTGCTTTCAGTTGGACCTCCTTTCCAGCATCCCCAAAGGAAAAAAAATATATTTCCTTTTTAAAATCTGTTTTTCTGGTTCAAAAAATCTCAAATTGATCTCAAAAGGATTTCAGGTTAATCCCACCGCTCTGCCACCATGTCAAGGTTCCTTCCCCACTCTCAACTCTAGGGTACAGATGTGGGGACCTGCATGAAAACCTCCTAAGCTTACTTTTACCAGCTTAGGTTAAAACTTCCCCAAGGTACAAATTAATTTTACCTTTTGCCCTTGGATTTCCACTGCCACCAACAAACTTTATCTGGGTTTAGTGGGAAACGTAGTTTGGACACGTCTTTCCCCCCAAAATCCTCCCAACCCTTGCACCCCACTTCCTGGGGAAGGTTTGGTAAAATCAGGATGGTAGATACCTTACAGGGTAATTAGATTCAAAACATAGAGAATCCCTCTAGGCAAAACCTTAAGTTACAAAAAAGACACACAGACAGGAATATTCATTCTATTCAGCACAGCTCTTTTCTCAGCCATTTAAAGAAATCATAATCTAACGCATACCTACCTAGATTACTTACTAAGTTCTAAGACTCTATTCCTGTTCTGTCTCTGGCAAAAGCATCACACAGACAGACACAGACCCTTTGTTTGTCTCCCTCCTCCCAGCTTTTGAAAGTATCTTGTCTCCTCATTGGTCATTTTGGTCAGGTGCCAGCGAGGTTACCTTTAGCTTCTTAACCCTTTACAGGTGAGAGGATTTTTCCTCTGGCCAGGAGTGATTTTAAAGTGGTTTACCCTTCCCTTTATATTTATGACACCTTGCGAGAGCAGCGGCGTGCCTTTCCCTCAGCGTGGCGAAGGTGGGATCTAGGAAAGGTGAGCGCCAAGCTCTTCTGCCGTGACTACACCCGGGGCACCAGCCGACGGAGAAATGCAGCGATAGAGCAGTTGGAACGGGAGGTCTTAGAGATGGAGAGGTGTCTGGCCGCCAGCCCCGTGGACCCGTTCCTGTGCGGAGCATGCCAGGAGACGTGGGAGGAGATCCGGGCCCTCGAGGTCCATCGGGCCCAGGATGCCTTTGTTCGATTCCGCATCCGCTTCCTACGGGGGATGGATCACTGCTCCCGCTTCTTCTACGCCGTGGAGAAAATGAGGGGGGCCAAGAAACACGTCACCTGCCTTCTAGCAGAAGACGGCACCCCCCTCACGGATCCAGTGGAGATGTGTGGGAGGGCCCGTGACTTCTACACAAGCCTTTTCTCCCCGGACCCGACCGATCCTGGCTCTTGCAGGGTGCTCTGGGTGGAACTCCCTACGGTCAGTGCGGGCGATCGAGACCAACTAGAGCTGCCTCTCACCCTGGCCAAGTGCTCGGAAGCCCTCCGTCGCATGCCCACCAATAAATCTCCGGGCATGGACAGGCTGACCGTGGAGTTCTACTGCGTGTATTGGGACATCCTTGTCCCAGACCTAGCCACTGTCTGGGCCGAGTCTTTGCAGGATGGAGTCCTCCCTCTTTCGTGCGGGCGAGCAGTGCTTGCCTTGTTGCCGAAGAAGGGGGACCTCCGCGACTTATGAAATTGGCATCCCGTCTCGCTCCTTAGCACGGACTACAAAATCGTAGCGAAAGCAATCTCGCTGTGGCTAGGGTCCATACTGGCAGACGTGATCCACCCAGACCAGACCTACATTGTCCCGGGCTGCAGCATTTTTGACAACCTATTTCTAGTCCGAGACCTTTTGGAACTCGGGCGGAGAGATGGTCTGTCGTTCTCCCTCCTGTCTCTTGATCAGGAGAAGGCGTTCGATAGAGTAGACCATGGGTACCTCCTGAGCACTCTGCAGGCTTTTGGATTCGGACCTTAGTTTGTGAGTTTTCTCCAGGTGCTGTACGCTTCCGCGGAGTGTCTGGTTAAGCTCAACTGGACCCTGACTGAACCAGTCAGCTTCGGGCGAGGAGTACAGCAGGGGTGCCCCCTCTCAGGCCAGCTGTACACTCTGGTGATTGAGCCCTTCCTCTGTCTCCTCCGCAGGAGGTTGACAGGGTTGGTGCTGCAGGAGCTGGAGCTGGTCCTGTCGGCGTATGCCAATGATGTGCTCCTCGTGGTCCAGGGCCCGGGCGACTTGGCGCGGGTGGAGGCTTGCCAGGCCATCTATTCGGCAGCCTCCTCCACCCGAGTCAACTGGGTCAAGAGCTCTGGCTTGGCGGTAGGGGACTGGCGGCAGGTGAGCTCCCTCCCACCCGTGCTTCAGACCATCCAGTGGAACGCGCATCCGCTGCTCTACCTAGGCGTTTACCTTTCTGCCACACACCCTTCTCCACCGGAGAACTGGCAAAATTTAGAAGGCGGGATGATAGAGCGGCTCCGGAAATGGATGGGACTACTCCGATGTCTCTCCCTTCGTGCGAGAGCACTGGTGCTTAATCAACTAGTCCTGTCCAAGCTCTGGTACTAGATCAACACCCTGGTCCCGGCCCCGGGTTTCCTGACCAACCTCCGGACATTGATTCTGGGGTTCTTTTGGTCAGGAATGCACTGGGCTCCTGTAGCGGTTCTTCATCTACCCCTGAAGGAAGGAGGACAGGGCTTGAAGTGTCTGCACACTCAGGTCTGCGTCTTTCGCCTCCAGGCCCTACCGAGACTCCTTTTTAGTGCAGGCAGTTCGGCATGGAGCATACTGGCGCACGCCATCCTGCGCCGCATCCGAGGGCTCCGATATGACTGGCAGCATTTTTATCTCCATCCAGGAGGTCTTCTGCGAGACCTTTCCGGGCTGCCGGTCTTCTACCAGGACCTCCTCCGGACCTGGAAACGATTTTTAACGATCAGGTCCATGGCGGCCACAGAGGGGGCAGATCTCCTTGCGGAGCCCCTGCTACACAACCCCCAGCTCCGTGTGCAGGTGGCAGAGTCCCTCTCGGTGCGCCAGAGCTTGATCCTGGCAGAAGTCACGAGAGTTGGAAACCTCCTGGACTATGACCGGAGAGACTGGCTGGATCCCCTGATGCTCGCTCGGCGCATGGGGCTCTCCAGACCTCGTACCCCCCGGCGCGTACTTCAGGAGGTGAAGGCTGCTTTGCCGACCACTGCTAGAGCTTACCTCGACCGGGTCCTGCTCGGGGGCACGCCCCACCCACCCTCTACCCCAGGCCCGCCGGACCTTTTAATTGGACCCCTGCCCCGTAGACCCAACTGACCCCCTCACCCCTTTACTCTGAGCTGGCTGCATGAACTGCAGCCGGTATGCTTCCAAACCGTGCCAAGGAAACATCTATACACACTCGTGCTCCACACCCTTCACACCCTCACCCTAGTGTCCCGCCTCGACACAAAGTGGCAAGACCTTCTGCCACCTTTGGAGGGTGAACAACCCCGGTGAGCCAGCCTATATTCTACCTTGGTTCCGAGGCCCGTTGGGGACATTAGTTCGCCGCTCCTTCACGGAGCTGTGAGCATGGGCACGTACTTGGCGCGGTTCAACCCCATCCCAGATACCTGTCCCTTTTGCGGTGTGAGGGAAACCCTGGCGCATGTATATTTGGCGTGCATCAGGCTTCAGCCCCTGTTCCGGCTCCTCACAAATCTTTTATTATGTTTTTGGTTGCATTTTTCCCCTCGCCTTTTTATTTATGCACTCCCCATCCGTGGCCTCACAAAGTCGCGGGATCTCCTTGTTAACCTCATCCTGGCCCTGGCTAAAACGGCCATCTATAAAACCAGAGAGAGGAGGTTGGCCGATGGAGTTTCCTGTGACTGTGGGGCCATTTTCCGATCCTCGGTCCCTTCACGTATCTGGGCGGAGTTCCTCTGGGCGGCGTCCACCGACTCCCTTGATGCTTTTGAGGAGCGGTGGGCGCTGTCTGAGGCTCTCTGCTCAGTGTCCCCGTCCGGCTCCCTTTGTTTTGACCCTTTGATTGGGGGAGAGAATAAGGGACCCCAGCCCCAGCCATTACTGCTGCAGACTCCACCACCCTAGAGGGGTCCTTTCACACGTGGGTGCACATGCCCCCCCCCCCGGGTTGTCCACCCCACAGCCTGCCCCTCTTGTTGGGTGCTTTCAGAGGAGGGAATTGTTGGTGACACTCGGGCGTGACACCAGGTAACTCGAGGGGGTGGCAGACCTTGAGAATCGATGAAGCCCCCTCACTCTGGACCACCAGGTAACTCCGAAGGGTGGAAGACCATGAAAGTCGAGGTCTATCCACCGCTCTGGGCCCAGGCAAGCTTGAACACTTCCCTCCCCTGAAGCTAATGAGAAAACAATTGTGATTGGTTGCTGTGTTACACATTGCATATGCTGGTGTTTTGTTTTGTAAGTGTGTTATGCAAATAAAAATCACTCTCCTGTAAAAAAAAATAAATAAAAAATTACTCTCCTATCGCCATCTGGCCCGACCCTCTCACTATATATATATATATATATATATATATATATATATATATACACACACACATACATACAGGAGAATAGTGACTAGCAATAGGGAGGTGATTTTACCCCTGTACAGCATTGATCAGATCGATATTGGACTATTGCATCGAGTTCTGGTGTACACATTGTAAAAAGGATGGTGCAAATTGAAGAAGGATGGTGAAAAACAGGAAAGGGCTACAAACATTATTCAGGAGCTGAAAAAATGTCTTATAGAGAGACAAAACAGCTCAACCTGGTCAGTGTATCAAAAAGAAGACCAAGAGGTGACTTGATTATGGTGCATAAATGCCCTCACAAAGAGAAAGTACTGAGTACTAAAGGGCTCTTTAATCTAGCACAAAAAGGCATAACAAGAACCAATGGCTGGAATTTAATGCCAGAGTCATTGAAATCTGAATCAAACACAAGTTTTTAATAGGCTGATTAACATCAGAACAAATTTACGGATGGATGGATTCTCCACCCCACATGGGGTTGGGGCTGAGGAAATACTCTGAAGTGGTATAGAAAATTACTTATTACATGTGCTTAAAATCATAGAATCATAGAAGATTAGGGTTGGAAGAGAACTCAGGAGGTCATCTAGTCCAATCCCCTGCTGAAAGCAGGACCCACCCCAACTAAATCATCCCAGCCAGGGCTTTGTCAAGCCGGGTCTGAAAAATCTCTAAGGAATGGAGATTCCACCACCTCCCTAGGTAACCCATTCACCACGCTCCGAGTGAAATAGTGTTTCCTAATATCCAACCTAGACCTCCCGCACTGCTACTTGAGACCATTGCTCCTTGTTCTGTCATCTGCCACCACTCAGAACAGCCTAGCTCCATCCTCTATGGAACCCCCCTTCAGGTAGTTGAAGGCTGCTATCTCACTCTTCTCTTCTGCAGACTAAATAAGCCCAGTTCCCTCAGCCTCTCCTCATAAGTCATGTGCCCCAGCCCCCTAATAATTTTCATTGCCCTCCACTGGACTCTCTCCAATTTGTCCACATCCTTACTGTTGGGCCCGAAACTGGACACCGTACTCCAGATGTGCCCTCATCAGTGCCAAATAGAGGGGAAGAATCAGTTCCTTCGATCTGCTGGCAACGCTCCGACCAATGCAGCCCAATATGCCATTAGCCTTCTTGTCAACAAGGGCACACTGCTGACTCATATCCAGCTTCTCGTCCACTGTAATCCCCAGATTCTTTTCTGCAGAACTGCCTCTTAGCCAGTCAGTCCCCAGCCTCTAGCGGTGCATGGGATTCTTCCATCGTAAGTGCAGGTCTCTGCACTTGTCCTTGTTGAACCTCATCAGATTTCATTTGGCCCAATCCTCCAATTTTCCTAGGTCACTCTGGACCCTATCCCTACCCTCCAGCGTATCTACCTCTCCCCCAATTTAGTGTCATCTGCAAACTTGCTGAGGGTGCAATTCATCCCATCATCTGGATCATTAATAAAGATGTTGAACAAAACCAGCCCCAAGACTGACCCCTGTAGCACTTCACTTGATACTGGCTGCCAACTAGACATTGAGAAGTTGATCACTACCCACTGAGCCTGACAATCTGGCCAGCTTTCTATCCACCTTATAGTCCATTCATCCAATCCATACTTCTTCAACTTGCTGGCAAGAATAGTGTGGGAGACCGTATGAAAAGCTTTGCTAAAGTCAAGGAACAACACGTCCACCACTTTCCCATCATCCACAGAGCCAGTTATCTCGTCATAGAAGGCAATTAGATTAGTCAGGCATGACTTGCCCTTGGTGAATCCATGTTGACTGTTCCTGATTACCTTTCTCCTCTATGTGCTTCAGAATGGATTCCTTGAGGACCTGCTCCATGATTTTTCTAGCGACTGAGGTGAAGCTGACCTGTCTGTAGTTCCCCGGATTCTCCTTCTTCCCTTTTTTAAAGATGGGAACTATATTTGCCTTTTTCCAATCGTCCCGGACCTCCCCTAATCACCACGAGTTTTTAAAGATAATGGCCAATGGCTCTGCAAGCACATCAGCCAACTCCCTCAACACTCTCAGGTGCATTGCATCCAGCCCCATGGACTTGTGCATGTTCAGCTTTTCTA